>NW_027442301.1:0-368154 GCF_048569485.1 Anomaloglossus baeobatrachus
AGGAAAAATTTCGCCTCAAAATGAAAAAAAAAATTGCAATACCCCCCCAAAGGAACAATTTCGCCTCAAAATGCGAAAAGTTGCAATACCCCCCCAAAGGAACAATTTCACTTCAAAATGGCCAAAAGTTGCAATACCCCCCCAAAGGAACAATTTCGCCTCAAAATGGCCAAAAGTTGCAATACCCCCCCAAAGGAACAATTTCGCCTCAAAATGCCGAAAAGTTGCAATACCTCCCGAAAGGAACAATTTCGCTTCTAAATGGCCAAAAGTTGCAATACCCCCCAAAGGAACAATTTCGCCTCAAAATGGCCAAAAGTTACAATACCCCCCAAAGGAACAATTTCGCCTCAAAATGGCATAAAATTGCAATACCCCCCCAAAGGAACAATTTCGCCTCAAAATGGCAAAAAATTGCAATACCCCCCAAAGGAACAATTTCGCCTCAAAATGCCGAAAAGTTGCAATACCCCCCCAAAGGAACAATTTCGCTTCAAAATGGCAAAAAGTTGCAATACCCCCCAAAGGAAAAATCTTCGCCTCAAAATGAAAAAAAAAATTGCAATACCCCCCAAAGGAACAATTTCGCCTCAAAATGCCGAAAAGTTGCAATACCCCCCCAAAGGAACAATTTCGCTTCAAAATGGCCAAAAGTTGCAATACCCCCCCCAAAGGAACAATTTCGCCTCAAAATGGCCAAAAGTTGCAATACCCCCCAAAGGAACAATTTCACCTCAAAATGCCGAAAAGTTGCAATACCCCCGAAAGGAACAATTTCGTTTCAAAATGGCCAAAAGATGCAATACCCCCCCAAGCAACAATTTCACCTCAAAATGGCAAAAAATTGCAATACCCCCCCAAGGAACAATTTCGCCTCAAAATGGCAAAAAATTGCAATACCCCCCAAAGGAACAATTTCGCCTCAAAATGCCGAAAAGTTGCAATACCCCCCGAAAGGAACAATTTCGCTTCAAAATGGCCAAAAGTTGCAATACCCCCCCAAAGGAACAATTTCGCCTCAAAATGGCAAAAAATTGCAATACCCCCCAAAAGAACAATTTCGCCTCAAAATGCCGAAAAGTTGCAATACCCCCCCAAAGGAACAATTTCGCTTCAAAATGGCCAAAAGTTGCAATACCCCCCCAAAGGAAAAATTTCGCCTCAAAATGAAAAAAAAATTGCAATACCCCCCAAAAGGAACAATTTCGCTTCAAAATGGCCAAAAGTTGCAATACCCCCCCAAAGGAACAATTTCGCTTCAAAATGGCCAAAAGTTGCAATACCCCCCCAAAGGAACAATTTCGCCTCAAAATGGCATAAAATTGCAATACCCCCCAAAGGAACAATTTCGCCTCAAAATGCCGAAAAGTTGCAATACCCCCCCAAAGGAAAAATTTCGCCTCAAAATGAAAAAAAAAATTGCAATACCCCCCCAAAGGAACAATTTCGCCTCAAAATGCCGAAAAGTTGCAATACCCCCCAAAGGAACAATTTCGCTTCAAAATGGCCAAAAGTTGCAATACCCCCCCAAAGGAACAATTTCGCCTCAAAATGCCGAAAAGTTGCAATACCTCCCGAAAGGAACAATTTCGCTTCTAAATGGCCAAAAGTTGCAATACCCCCCCAAAGGAACAATTTCGCCTCAAAATGGCCAAAAGTTACAATACCCCCCAAAGGAACAATTTCGCCTCAAAATGGCATAAAATTGCAATACCCCCCCAAAGGAACAATTTCGCCTCAAAATGGCAAAAAATTGCAATACCCCCCCAAAGGAACAATTTCGCCTCAAAATGCCGAAAAGTTGCAATACCCCCCCAAAGGAAGAATTTCGCTTCAAAATGGCAAAAAGTTGCAATACCCCCCCAAAGGAAAAATTTCGCCTCAAAATGAAAAAAAAAATTGCAATACCCCCCAAAGGAACAATTTCGCCTCAAAATGCCGAAAAGTTGCAATACCCCCCCAAAGGAACAATTTCGCTTCAAAATGGCCAAAAGTTGCAATACCCCCCCCAAAGGAACAATTTCGCCTCAAAATGGCCAAAAGTTGCAATACCCCCAAAGGAACAATTTCACCTCAAAATGCCGAAAAGTTGCAATACCCCCCGAAAGGAACAATTTCGTTTCAAAATGGCCAAAAGATGCAATACCCCCCCAAGCAACAATTTCACCTCAAAATGGCAAAAAATTGCAATACCCCCCAAAGGAACAATTTCGCCTCAAAATGGCAAAAAATTGCAATACCCCCCCAAAGGAACAATTTCGCCTCAAAATGCCGAAAAGTTGCAATACCCCCCGAAAGGAACAATTTCGCTTCAAAATGGCCAAAAGTTGCAATACCCCCCCAAAGGAACAATTTCGCCTCAAAATGGCAAAAAATTGCAATACCCCCCCAAAAGAACAATTTCGCCTCAAAATGCCGAAAAGTTGCAATACCCCCCAAAGGAACAATTTCGCTTCAAAATGGCCAAAAGTTGCAATACCCCCCAAAGGAAAAATTTCGCCTCAAAATGAAAAAAAAATTGCAATACACCCCAAAGGAATAATTTCGCCTCAAAATGCTGAAAAATTGCAATACCCCCCCAAAGGAACAATTTCGCTTCAAAATGGCCAAAAGTTGCAATACCCCCCCAAAGGAACAATTTCGCCTCAAATGGCAAAAAATTGCAATACCCCCCAAAGGAACAATTTCGCCTCAAAATGCCGAAAAGTTGCAATACCCCCCAAAGGAACAATTTCGCCTCAAAATGCCGAAAAGTTGCAATACCCCCCCAAAGGAACAATTTCGCTTCAAAATGGCAAAAAGTTGCAATACCCCCCAAAGGAAAAATTTCGCCTCAAAATGAAAAAAAAAATTGCAATACCCCCCAAAGGAACAATTTCGCCTCAAAATGCCGAAAAGTTGCAATACCCCCCAAAGGAACAATTTCGCTTCAAAATGGCCAAAAGTTGCAATACCCCCCCCAAAGGAACAATTTCGCCTCAAAATGGCCAAAAGTTGCAATACCCCCCAAAGGAACAATTTCACCTCAAAATGCCGAAAAGTTGCAATACCCCCCGAAAGGAACAATTTCGTTTCAAAATGGCCAAAAGATGCAATACCCCCCCAAGCAACAATTTCACCTCAAAATGGCAAAAAATTGCAATACCCCCCCAAAGGAACAATTTCGCCTCAAAATGGCAAAAAATTGCAATACCCCCCCAAAGGAACAATTTCGCCTCAAAATGCCGAAAAGTTGCAATACCCCCCGAAAGGAACAATTTCGCTTCAAAATGGCCAAAAGTTGCAATACCCCCCCAAAGGAACAATTTCGCCTCAAAATGGCAAAAAATTGCAATACCCCCCCAAAAGAACAATTTCGCCTCAAAATGCCGAAAAGTTGCAATACCCCCCCAAAGGAACAATTTCGCTTCAAAATGGCCAAAAGTTGCAATACCCCCCCAAAGGAAAAATTTCGCCTCAAAATGAAAAAAAAATTGCAATACCCCCCAAAAGGAACAATTTCGCTTCAAAATGGCCAAAAGTTGCAATACCCCCCCAAAGGAACAATTTCGCTTCAAAATGGCCAAAAGTTGCAATACCCCCCCAAAGGAACAATTTCGCCTCAAAATGGCATAAAATTGCAATACCCCCCAAAGGAACAATTTCGCCTCAAAATGCCGAAAAGTTGCAATACCCCCCCAAAGGAAAAATTTCGCCTCAAAATGAAAAAAAAAATTGCAATACCCCCCCAAAGGAACAATTTCGCCTCAAAATGCCGAAAAGTTGCAATACCCCCCAAAGGAACAATTTCGCTTCAAAATGGCCAAAAGTTGCAATACCCCCCCCAAAGGAACAATTTCGCCTCAAAATGGCCAAAAGTTGCAATACCCCCCCAAAGGAACAATTTCGCCTCAAAATGCCGAAAAGTTGCAATACCTCCCGAAAGGAACAATTTCGCTTCTAAATGGCCAAAAGTTGCAATACCCCCCCAAAGGAACAATTTCGCCTCAAAATGGCCAAAAGTTACAATACCCCCCAAAGGAACAATTTCGCCTCAAAATGGCATAAAATTGCAATACCCCCCCAAAGGAACAATTTCGCCTCAAAATGGCAAAAAATTGCAATACCCCCCCAAAGGAACAATTTCGCCTCAAAATGCCGAAAAGTTGCAATACCCCCCCAAAGGAACAATTTCGCTTCAAAATGGCAAAAAGTTGCAATACCCCCCCAAAGGAAAAATTTCGCCTCAAAATGAAAAAAAAAATTGCAATACCCCCCAAAGGAACAATTTCGCCTCAAAATGCCGAAAAGTTGCAATACCCCCCCAAAGGAACAATTTCGCTTCAAAATGGCCAAAAGTTGCAATACCCCCCCCAAAGGAACAATTTCGCCTCAAATGGCAAAAAATTGCAATACCCCCCCAAAGGAACAATTTCGCCTCAAAATGCCGAAAAGTTGCAATACCCCCCCAAAGGAACAATTTCGCTTCAAAATGGCCAAAAGTTGCAATACCCCCCCAAAGGAACAATTTCACCTCAAAACGAAAAAAAAATTGCAATACCCCCCAAAGGAACAATTTCGCATCAAAATGCAGAAAAGTTGCAATACCCCCCAAAAGGAACAATTTCGCTTCAAAATGGCCAAAAGTTGCAATACCCCCCGAAAGGAACAATTTCGCTTCAAAATGGCCAAAAGTTGCAATACCCCCCCAAAGGAACAATTTCGCTTCAAAATGGCCAAAAGTTGCAATACCCCCCCAGAGGAACAATTTTGCCTCAAAATGGCATAAAATTGCAATACCCCCCCAAAGGAACAATTTCGCCTCAAAATGGCAAAAAATTGCAATACCCCCCCAAAGGAACAATTTCGCCTCAAAATGCCGAAAAGTTGCAATACCCCCCCAAAGGAAAAATTTCGCCTCAAAATGAAAAAAAAAATTGCAATACCCCCCCAAAGGAACAATTTCGCCTCAAAATGCCGAAAAGTTGCAATACCCCCCCAAAGGAACAATTTCACTTCAAAATGGCCAAAAGTTGCAATACCCCCCCCAAAGGAACAATTTCGCCTCAAAATGGCCAAAAGTTGCAATACCCCCCCAAAGGAACAATTTCGCCTCAAAATGCCGAAAAGTTGCAATACCTCCCGAAAGGAACAATTTCGCTTCTAAATGGCCAAAAGTTGCAATACCCCCCCAAAGGAACAATTTCGCCTCAAAATGGCCAAAAGTTACAATACCCCCCAAAGGAACAATTTCGCCTCAAAATGGCATAAAATTGCAATACCCCCCCAAAGGAACAATTTCGCCTCAAAATGGCAAAAAATTGCAATACCCCCCAAAGGAACAATTTCGCCTCAAAATGCCGAAAAGTTGCAATACCCCCCCAAAGGAACAATTTCGCTTCAAAATGGCAAAAAGTTGCAATACCCCCCAAAGGAAAAATTTCGCCTCAAAATGAAAAAAAAAATTGCAATACCCCCCAAAGGAACAATTTCGCCTCAAAATGCCGAAAAGTTGCAATACCCCCCCAAAGGAACAATTTCGCTTCAAAATGGCCAAAAGTTGCAATACCCCCCCCAAAGGAACAATTTCGCCTCAAAATGGCCAAAAGTTGCAATACCCCCCAAAGGAACAATTTCACCTCAAAATGCCGAAAAGTTGCAATACCCCCGAAAGGAACAATTTCGTTTCAAAATGGCCAAAAGATGCAATACCCCCCCAAGCAACAATTTCACCTCAAAATGGCAAAAAATTGCAATACCCCCCCAAAGGAACAATTTCGCCTCAAAATGGCAAAAAATTGCAATACCCCCCCAAAGGAACAATTTCGCCTCAAAATGCCGAAAAGTTGCAATACCCCCCGAAAGGAACAATTTCGCTTCAAAATGGCCAAAAGTTGCAATACCCCCCCAAAGGAACAATTTCGCCTCAAAATGGCAAAAAATTGCAATACCCCCCCAAAAGAACAATTTCGCCTCAAAATGCCGAAAAGTTGCAATACCCCCCCAAAGGAACAATTTCGCTTCAAAATGGCCAAAAGTTGCAATACCCCCCCAAAGGAAAAATTTCGCCTCAAAATGAAAAAAAAATTGCAATACCCCCCAAAAGGAACAATTTCGCTTCAAAATGGCCAAAAGTTGCAATACCCCCCCAAAGGAACAATTTCGCTTCAAAATGGCCAAAAGTTGCAATACCCCCCCAAAGGAACAATTTCGCCTCAAAATGGCATAAAATTGCAATACCCCCCAAAGGAACAATTTCGCCTCAAAATGCCGAAAAGTTGCAATACCCCCCCAAAGGAAAAATTTCGCCTCAAAATGAAAAAAAAAATTGCAATACCCCCCCAAAGGAACAATTTCGCCTCAAAATGCCGAAAAGTTGCAATACCCCCCAAAGGAACAATTTCGCTTCAAAATGGCCAAAAGTTGCAATACCCCCCCAAAGGAACAATTTCGCCTCAAAATGCCGAAAAGTTGCAATACCTCCCGAAAGGAACAATTTCGCTTCTAAATGGCCAAAAGTTGCAATACCCCCCCAAAGGAACAATTTCGCCTCAAAATGGCCAAAAGTTACAATACCCCCCAAAGGAACAATTTCGCCTCAAAATGGCATAAAATTGCAATACCCCCCCAAAGGAACAATTTCGCCTCAAAATGGCAAAAAATTGCAATACCCCCCCAAAGGAACAATTTCGCCTCAAAATGCCGAAAAGTTGCAATACCCCCCCAAAGGAAGAATTTCGCTTCAAAATGGCAAAAAGTTGCAATACCCCCCCAAAGGAAAAATTTCGCCTCAAAATGAAAAAAAAAATTGCAATACCCCCCAAAGGAACAATTTCGCCTCAAAATGCCGAAAAGTTGCAATACCCCCCCAAAGGAACAATTTCGCTTCAAAATGGCCAAAAGTTGCAATACCCCCCCCAAAGGAACAATTTCGCCTCAAAATGGCCAAAAGTTGCAATACCCCCCAAAGGAACAATTTCACCTCAAAATGCCGAAAAGTTGCAATACCCCCCGAAAGGAACAATTTCGTTTCAAAATGGCCAAAAGATGCAATACCCCCCCAAGCAACAATTTCACCTCAAAATGGCAAAAAATTGCAATACCCCCCCAAAGGAACAATTTCGCCTCAAAATGGCAAAAAATTGCAATACCCCCCCAAAGGAACAATTTCGCCTCAAAATGCCGAAAAGTTGCAATACCCCCCGAAAGGAACAATTTCGCTTCAAAATGGCCAAAAGTTGCAATACCCCCCCAAAGGAACAATTTCGCCTCAAAATGGCAAAAAATTGCAATACCCCCCCAAAAGAACAATTTCGCCTCAAAATGCCGAAAAGTTGCAATACCCCCCCAAAGGAACAATTTCGCTTCAAAATGGCCAAAAGTTGCAATACCCCCCCAAAGGAAAAATTTCGCCTCAAAATGAAAAAAAAATTGCAATACACCCCAAAGGAATAATTTCGCCTCAAAATGCTGAAAAATTGCAATACCCCCCCAAAGGAACAATTTCGCTTCAAAATGGCCAAAAGTTGCAATACCCCCCCAAAGGAACAATTTCGCCTCAAATGGCAAAAAATTGCAATACCCCCCCAAAGGAACAATTTCGCCTCAAAATGCCGAAAAGTTGCAATACCCCCCCAAAGGAACAATTTCGCCTCAAAATGCCGAAAAGTTGCAATACCCCCCCAAAGGAACAATTTCGCTTCAAAATGGCAAAAAGTTGCAATACCCCCCAAAGGAAAAATTTCGCCTCAAAATGAAAAAAAAAATTGCAATACCCCCCAAAGGAACAATTTCGCCTCAAAATGCCGAAAAGTTGCAATACCCCCCCAAAGGAACAATTTCGCTTCAAAATGGCCAAAAGTTGCAATACCCCCCCCAAAGGAACAATTTCGCCTCAAAATGGCCAAAAGTTGCAATACCCCCCAAAGGAACAATTTCACCTCAAAATGCCGAAAAGTTGCAATACCCCCCGAAAGGAACAATTTCGTTTCAAAATGGCCAAAAGATGCAATACCCCCCCAAGCAACAATTTCACCTCAAAATGGCAAAAAATTGCAATACCCCCCCAAAGGAACAATTTCGCCTCAAAATGGCAAAAAATTGCAATACCCCCCCAAAGGAACAATTTCGCCTCAAAATGCCGAAAAGTTGCAATACCCCCCGAAAGGAACAATTTCGCTTCAAAATGGCCAAAAGTTGCAATACCCCCCCAAAGGAACAATTTCGCCTCAAAATGGCAAAAAATTGCAATACCCCCCCAAAAGAACAATTTCGCCTCAAAATGCCGAAAAGTTGCAATACCCCCCCAAAGGAACAATTTCGCTTCAAAATGGCCAAAAGTTGCAATACCCCCCCAAAGGAAAAATTTCGCCTCAAAATGAAAAAAAAATTGCAATACCCCCCAAAAGGAACAATTTCGCTTCAAAATGGCCAAAAGTTGCAATACCCCCCCAAAGGAACAATTTCGCTTCAAAATGGCCAAAAGTTGCAATACCCCCCCAAAGGAACAATTTCGCCTCAAAATGGCATAAAATTGCAATACCCCCCAAAGGAACAATTTCGCCTCAAAATGCCGAAAAGTTGCAATACCCCCCCAAAGGAAAAATTTCGCCTCAAAATGAAAAAAAAAATTGCAATACCCCCCCAAAGGAACAATTTCGCCTCAAAATGCCGAAAAGTTGCAATACCCCCCAAAGGAACAATTTCGCTTCAAAATGGCCAAAAGTTGCAATACCCCCCCCAAAGGAACAATTTCGCCTCAAAATGGCCAAAAGTTGCAATACCCCCCCAAAGGAACAATTTCGCCTCAAAATGCCGAAAAGTTGCAATACCTCCCGAAAGGAACAATTTCGCTTCTAAATGGCCAAAAGTTGCAATACCCCCCCAAAGGAACAATTTCGCCTCAAAATGGCCAAAAGTTACAATACCCCCCAAAGGAACAATTTCGCCTCAAAATGGCATAAAATTGCAATACCCCCCCAAAGGAACAATTTCGCCTCAAAATGGCAAAAAATTGCAATACCCCCCCAAAGGAACAATTTCGCCTCAAAATGCCGAAAAGTTGCAATACCCCCCCAAAGGAACAATTTCGCTTCAAAATGGCAAAAAGTTGCAATACCCCCCCAAAGGAAAAATTTCGCCTCAAAATGAAAAAAAAAATTGCAATACCCCCCAAAGGAACAATTTCGCCTCAAAATGCCGAAAAGTTGCAATACCCCCCCAAAGGAACAATTTCGCTTCAAAATGGCCAAAAGTTGCAATACCCCCCCCAAAGGAACAATTTCGCCTCAAAATGGCCAAAAGTTGCAATACCCCCCAAAGGAACAATTTCACCTCAAAATGCCGAAAAGTTGCAATACCCCCCGAAAGGAACAATTTCGTTTCAAAATGGCCAAAAGATGCAATACCCCCCCAAGCAACAATTTCACCTCAAAATGGCAAAAAATTGCAATACCCCCCCAAAGGAACAATTTCGCCTCAAAATGGCAAAAAATTGCAATACCCCCCCAAAGGAACAATTTCGCCTCAAAATGCCGAAAAGTTGCAATACCCCCCGAAAGGAACAATTTCGCTTCAAAATGGCCAAAAGTTGCAATACCCCCCCAAAGGAACAATTTCGCCTCAAAATGGCAAAAAATTGCAATACCCCCCCAAAAGAACAATTTCGCCTCAAAATGCCGAAAAGTTGCAATACCCCCCCAAAGGAACAATTTCGCTTCAAAATGGCCAAAAGTTGCAATACCCCCCCAAAGGAAAAATTTCGCCTCAAAATGAAAAAAAAATTGCAATACCCCCCCAAAGGAATAATTTCGCCTCAAAATGCTGAAAAGTTGCAATACCCCCCCAAAGGAACAATTTCGCTTCAAAATGGCCAAAAGTTGCAATACCCCCCCAAAGGAACAATTTCGCCTCAAATGGCAAAAAATTGCAATATCCCCCCAAAGGAACAATTTCGCCTCAAAATGCCGAAAAGTTGCAATACCCCCCCAAAGGAACAATTTCGCTTCAAAATGGCCAAAAGTTGCAATACCCCCCCAAAGGAACAATTTCACCTCAAAACGAAAAAAAATTGCAATACCCCCCAAAGGAACAATTTCGCATCAAAATGCAGAAAAGTTGCAATACCCCCCAAAAGGAACAATTTCGCTTCAAAATGGCCAAAAGTTGCAATACCCCCCGAAAGGAACAATTTCGCTTCAAAATGGCCAAAAGTTGCAATACCCCCCCAAAGGAACAATTTCGCTTCAAAATGGCCAAAAGTTGCAATACCCCCCCGAGGAACAATTTTGCCTCAAAATGGCATAAAATTGCAATACCCCCCCAAAGGAACAATTTCGCCTCAAAATGGCAAAAAATTGCAATACCCCCCAAAGGAACAATTTCGCCTCAAAATGCCGAAAAGTTGCAATACCCCCCCAAAGGAACAATTTCGCTTCAAAATGGCAAAAAGTTGCAATACCCCCCCCAAAGGAAAAATTTCGCCTCAAAATGAAAAAAAAATTGCAATACCCCCCCAAAGGAACAATTTCGCCTCAAAATGCCGAAAAGTTGCAATACCCCCCCAAAGGAACAATTTCACTTCAAAATGGCCAAAAGTTGCAATACCCCCCCCAAAGGAACAATTTCGCCTCAAAATGGCCAAAAGTTGCAATACCCCCCCAAAGGAACAATTTCGCCTCAAAATGCCGAAAAGTTGCAATACCTCCCGAAAGGAACAATTTCGCTTCTAAATGGCCAAAAGTTGCAATACCCCCCCAAAGGAACAATTTCGCCTCAAAATGGCCAAAAGTTACAATACCCCCCAAAGGAACAATTTCGCCTCAAAATGGCATAAAATTGCAATACCCCCCCAAAGGAACAATTTCGCCTCAAAATGGCAAAAAATTGCAATACCCCCCCAAAGGAACAATTTCGCCTCAAAATGCCGAAAAGTTGCAATACCCCCCCAAAGGAACAATTTCGCTTCAAAATGGCAAAAAGTTGCAATACCCCCCAAAGGAAAAATTTCGCCTCAAAATGAAAAAAAAAATTGCAATACCCCCCAAAGGAACAATTTCGCCTCAAAATGCCGAAAAGTTGCAATACCCCCCCAAAGGAACAATTTCGCTTCAAAATGGCCAAAAGTTGCAATACCCCCCCCAAAGGAACAATTTCGCCTCAAAATGGCCAAAAGTTGCAATACCCCCCAAAGGAACAATTTCACCTCAAAATGCCGAAAAGTTGCAATACCCCCCGAAAGGAACAATTTCGTTTCAAAATGGCCAAAAGATGCAATACCCCCCCAAGCAACAATTTCACCTCAAAATGGCAAAAAATTGCAATACCCCCCAAAGGAACAATTTCGCCTCAAAATGGCAAAAAATTGCAATACCCCCCAAAGGAACAATTTCGCCTCAAAATGCCGAAAAGTTGCAATACCCCCCCAAAAGAACAATTTCGCTTCAAAATGGCCAAAAGTTGCAATACCCCCCCAAAGGAACAATTTCACATCAAAACGAAAAAAAAAATTGCAATACCCCCCAAAGGAACAATTTCGCATCAAAATGCAGAAAAGTTGCAATACCCCCCAAAAGGAACAATTTCGCTTCAAAATGGCCAAAAGTTGCAATACCCCCCAAAAGGAACAATTTCGCCTCAAAATGCTGAAAAGTTGCAATACCCCCCCAAAGGAACAATTTCGCTTCAAAATGGCCAAAAGTTGCAATACCCCCCCAAAGGAACAATTTCGCCTCAAATGGCAAAAAATTGCAATACCCCCCCAAAGGAACAATTTCGCCTCAAAATGCCGAAAAGTTGCAATACCCCCCCAAAGGAACAATTTCGCTTCAAAATGGCAAAAAGTTGCAATACCCCCCGAAAGGAAAAATTTCGCCTCAAAATGAAAAAAAAAATTGCAATACCCCCCCAAAGGAACAATTTCGCCTCAAAATGCCGAAAAGTTGCAATACCCCCCCAAAGGAACAATTTCGCTTCAAAATGGCCAAAAGTTGCAATACCCCCCCAAAGGAACAATTTCGCCTCAAAATGGCCAAAAGTTGCAATACCCCCCCCAAAGGAACAATTTCGCCTCAAAATGCCAAAAAGTTGCAATACCTCCCGAAAGGAACAATTTCGCTTCTAAATAGCCAAAAGTTGCAATACCCCCCCAAAGGAACAATTTCGCCTCTAAATGGCCAAAAGTAACAATACCCCCCAAAGGAACAATTTCGCCTCAAAATGGCATAAAATTGCAATACCCCCCCAAAGGAACAATTTCGCCTCAAAATGGCAAAAAATTGCAATACCCCCCCAAAGGAACAATTTCGCCTCAAAATGCCGAAAAGTTGCAATACCCCCCCAAAGGAACAATTTCGCTTCAAAATGGCCAAAAGTTGCAATACCCCCCCCAAAGGAACAATTTCGCCTCAAAATGGCCAAAAGTTGCAATACCTCCCGAAAGGAACAATTTCGCCTCAAAATGCCGAAAAGTTGCAATACCTCCCGAAAGGAACAATTTCGCTTCTAAATGGCCAAAAGTTGCAATACCCCCCCAAAGGAACAATTTCGCTTCAAAATGGCCAAAAGTTGCAATACCCCCCCAAAGGAACAATTTCGCCTCAAAATGGCATAAAATTGCAATACCCCCCCAAAGGAACAATTTCGCCTCAAAATGGCAAAAAATTGCAATACCCCCCGAAAGGAAAAATTTCGCCTCAAAATGAAAAAAAAAATTGCAATACCCCCCCAAAGGAACAATTTCGCCTCAAAATGCCGAAAAGTTGCAATACTCCCCCAAAGGAACAATTTTGCTTCAAAATGGCCAAAAGTTGCAATACCCCCCCAAAGGAACAATTTCGAATCAAAATGGCCAAAAGTTGCAATACCCCCCAAAGGAACAATTTCACCTCAAAATGCCGAAAAGTTGCAATACCCACCGAAAGGAACAATTTCGTTTCAAAATGGCCAAAAGATGCAATACCCCCCCAAGCAACAATTTCACCTCAAAATGGCAAAAAATTGCAATACCCCCCCAAAAGAACAATTTCGCCTCAAAATGCCGAAAAGTTGCAATACCCCCCAAAGGAACAATTTCGCTTCAAAATGGCCAAAAGTTGCAATACCCCCACAAAGGAAAAATTTCGCCTCAAAATGAAAAAAAAATTGCAATACCCCCCCAAAGGAACAATTTCGCCTCAAAATGCTGAAAAGTTGCAATACCCCTCCAAAGGAACAATTTCGCTTCAAAATGGCCAAAAGTTGCAATACCCCCCCAAAGGAACAATTTCGCTTCAAAATGGCCAAAAGTTGCAATACCCCCCCAAAGGAACAATTTCACCTCAAAACGAAAAAAAAATTGCAATACCCCCCAAAGGAACAATTTCGCATCAAAATGCAGAAAAGTTGCAATACCCCCAAAAGGAACAATTTCGCTTCAAAATGGCCAAAAGTTGCAATACCCCCCCAAAGGAACAATTTCGCTTCAAAATGGCCAAAAGTTGCAATACCCCCCCAAAGGAACAATTTCGCCTCAAAATGGCATAAAATTGCAATACCCCCCCAAAGGAACAATTTCGCCTCAAAATGGCAAAAAATTGCAATACCCCCCCAAAGGAACAATTTCGCCTCAAAATGCCGAAAAGTTGCAATACCCCCCCAAAGGAACAATTTCGCTTCAAAATGGCAAAAAGTTGCAATACCCCCCCAAAGGAAAAATTTCGCCTCAAAATGAAAAAAAAAATTGCAATACCCCCCCAAAGGAACAATTTCGCCTCAAAATGCCGAAAAGTTGCAATACCCCCCCAAAGGAACAATTTCGCTTCAAAATGGCCAAAAGTTGCAATACCCCCCCCCAAAGGAACAATTTCGCCTCAAAATGGCCAAAAGTTGCAATACCCCCCCAAAGGAACAATTTCGCCTAAAAATGCCGAAAAGTTGCAATACCTCCCGAAAGGAACAATTTCGCTTCTAAATGGCCAAAAGTTGCAATACCCCCCAAAGGAACAATTTCGCCTCAAAATGGCCAAAAGTTACAATACCCCCCCAAAGGAACAATTTCGCCTCAAAATGGCATACAATTGCAATACCCCCCAAAGGAACAATTTCGCCTCAAAATGGCAAAAAATTGCAATACCCCCCCAAAGGAACAATTTCGCCTCAAAATGCCGAAAAGTTGCAATACCCCCCCAAAGGAACAATTTCGCTTCAAAATGGCCAAAAGTTGCAATACCCCCCCAAAGGAACAATTTCGCCTCAAAATGGCCAAAAGTTGCAATACCCCCCCCCAAAAGAACAATTTCGCCTCAAAATGCCGAAAAGTTGCAATACCTCCCGAAAGGAACAATTTCGCTTCTAAATGGCCAAAAGTAGCAATACCCCCCCAAAGGAACAATTTCGCTTCAAAATGGCCAAAAGTTGCAATACCCCCCCAAAGGAACAATTTCGCTTCAAAATGGCCAAAAGTTGCAATACCCCCCCAAAGGAACAATTTCGCCTCAAAATGGCATAAAATTGCAATACCCCCCCAAAGGAAAAATTTCGCCTCAAAATGGCAAAAAATTGCAATACCCCCGAAAGGAAAAATTTCGCCTCAAAATGAAAAAAAAAATTGCAATACCCCCCCAAAGGAACAATTTCGCCTCAAAATGCCGAAAAGTTGCAATACCCCCCCAAAGGAACAATTTCGCTTCAAAATGGCCAAAAGTTGCAATACCCCCCCAAAGGAACAATTTCGCCTCAAAATGGCATAAAATTGCAATACCCCCCCAAAGGAACAATTTCGCCTCAAAATGGCAAAAAATTGCAATACCCCCCGAAAGGAAAAATTTCGCCTCAAAATGAAAAAAAAATTGCAATACCCCCCCAAAGGAACAATTTCGCTTCAAAATGGCCAAAAGTTGCAATACCCCCCCAAAGGAGCAATTTCACCTCAAAACGAAAAAAAAATTGCAATACCCCCCAAAGGAACAATTTTGCATCAAAATGCAGAAAAGTTGCAATACCCCCCGAAAGGAACAATTTCGCTTCAAAATAACCAAAAGTTGCAATACCCCCCGAAAGGAACAATTTTGCTTCAAAATGGCCAAAAGTTGCAATACCCCCCCAAAGGAACAATTTTGCTTCAAAATGGCCAAAAGTTGCAATACCCCCCCAAAGGAAAAATTTCGCCTCAAAATGGCATAAAATTGCAATACCCCCCCAAAGGAACAATTTCGCCTCAAAATGGCCAAAAGTTGCAATACCCCCCCAAAGGAAAAATTTCGCCTCAAAATGAAAAAAAAAATTGCAATACCCCCCTAAAGGAACAATTTCGCCTCAAAATGCCGAAAAGTTGCAATACCCCCCCAAAGGAACAATTTCGCTTCAAAATGGCCAAAAGTTGCAATACCCCCCCCAAAGGAACAATTTGGCCTCAAAATGGCCAAAAGTTGCAATACCCCCCCAAAGGAACAATTTCGCCTCAAAATGCCGAAAAGTTGCAATACCTCCCGAAAGGAACAATTTCGCTTCAAAATGGCCAAAAGTTGCAATACCCCCCAAAGGAACAATTTCGCCTCAAAATGGAAAAAAATTGCAATACCCCCCCAAAGGAACAATTTCGCCTCAAAATGCCGAAAAGTTGCAATACCCCCCGAAAGGAACAATTTCGCTTCAAAATGGCCAAAAATTGCAATACCCCCCCAAAGGAACAATTGCGCCTCAAAATGGCAAAAAATTGCAATACCCCCCCAAAAGAACAATTTCGCCTCAAAATGCCGAAAAGTTGCAATACCCCCCCAAAGGAACAATTTCGCTTCAAAATGGCCAAAAGTTGCAATACCCTCCCAAAGGAAAAATTTCGCCTAAAAATGGAAAAAAAATTGCAATACCCCCCCAAAGGAACAATTTCGCCTCAAAATGCCGAAAAGTTGCAATACCCCCCAAAGGAACAATTTCGCTTCAAAATGGCCAAAAGTTGCAATACCCCCCCAAAGGAACAATTTCGCCTCAAAATGGCAAAAAATTGCAATACCCCCCCAAAGGAACAATTTCGCCTCAAAATGCCGAAAAGTTGCAATACCCCCCAAAGGAACAATTTCGCTTCAAAATGGCCAAAAGTTGCAATACCCCCCCAAAGGAGCAATTTCACCTCAAAACGAAAAAAAAATTGCAATACCCCCCAAAGGAACAATTTCGCATCAAAATGCAGAAAAGTTGCAATACCCCCCGAAAGGAACAATTTCGCTTCAAAATGGCCAAAAGTTGCAATACCCCCCGAAAGGAACAATTTCGCTTCAAAATGGCGAAAAGTTGCAATACCCCCCAAAGGAACAATTTCGCCTCAAAATGGCATACAATTGCAATACCCCCCCAAAGGAACAATTTCGCCTCAAAATGGCAAAAAAATGCAATACCCTCCCAAAGGAACAATTTCGCCTCAAAATGCCGAAAAGTTGCAATACCCCCCCCAAAGGAACAATTTCGCTTCAAAATGGCCAAAAGTTGCAATACCCCCCCAAAGGAAAAATTTCGCCTCAAAATGAAAAAAAATTGCAATACCCCCCCAAAGGAACAATTTCGCTTCAAAATGCCGAAAAGTTGCAATACCCCCCCAAAGGAACAATTTCGCTTCAAAATGGCCAAAAGTTGCAATACCCCCCCCAAAGGAACAATTTCGCCTCAAAATGGCCAAAAGTTGCAATACCCCCCCAAAGGAACAATTTCGCCTCAAAATGCCGAAAAGTTGCAATACCTCCCGAAAGGAACAATTTCGCTTCAAAATGGCCAAAAGTTGCAATACCCCCCCAAAGGAACAATTTCGCCTCAAAATGGCATAAATTTGCAATACCCCCCCAAAGGAACAATTTCGCCTCAAAATGGCAAAAAATTGCAATACCCCCCCAAAGGAACAATTTCGCCTCAAAATGCCGAAAAGTTGCAATACCTCCCGAAAGGAACAATTTCGCTTCAAAATGGCCAAAAGTTGCAATACCCCCCCAAAGGAACAATTTCGCTTCAAAATGGCCAAACGTTGCAATACCCCCCCCAAAGGAACAATTTCGCCTCAAAATGGCCAAAAGTTGCAATACCCCCCCAAAGGAACAATTTCGCCTCAAAATGCCGAAAAGTTGCAATACCTCCCGAAAGGAACAATTTCGCTTCAAAATGGCCAAAAGTTGCAATACCCCCCAAAGGAACAATTTCGCCTCAAAATGGCATAAATTTGCAATACCCCCCCAAAGGAACAATTTCGCCTCAAAATGGCAAAAAATTGCAATACCCCCCCAAAGGAACAATTTCGCCTCAAAATGCCGAAAAGTTGCAATACCCCCCCAAAGGAAAAATTTCGCCTCAAAATGGCATAAAATTGCAATACCCCCCCAAAGGAACAATTTCGCCTCAAAATGGCCAAAAGTTGCAATACCCCCCCAAAGGAAAAATTTCGCCTCAAAATGAAAAAAAAAATTGCAATACCCCCCTAAAGGAACAATTTCGCCTCAAAATGCCGAAAAGTTGCAATACCCCCCCAAAGGAACAATTTCGCTTCAAAATGGCCAAAAGTTGCAATACCCCCCCCAAAGGAACAATTTGGCCTCAAAATGGCCAAAAGTTGCAATACCCCCCCAAAGGAACAATTTCGCCTCAAAATGCCGAAAAGTTGCAATACCTCCCGAAAGGAACAATTTCGCTTCAAAATGGCCAAAAGTTGCAATACCCCCCCAAAGGAACAATTTCGCCTCAAAATGGAAAAAAATTGCAATACCCCCCCAAAAGAACAATTTCGCCTCAAAATGCCGAAAAGTTGCAATACCCCCCGAAAGGAACAATTTCGCTTCAAAATGGCCAAAAATTGCAATACCCCCCCAAAGGAACAATTGCGCCTCAAAATGGCAAAAAATTGCAATACCCCCCCAAAAGAACAATTTCGCCTCAAAATGCCGAAAAGTTGCAATACCCCCCCAAAGGAACAATTTCGCTTCAAAATGGCCAAAAGTTGCAATACCCCCCCAAAGGAAAAATTTCGCCTAAAAATGGAAAAAAAATTGCAATACCCCCCCAAAGGAACAATTTCGCCTCAAAATGCCGAAAAGTTGCAATACCCCCCAAAGGAACAATTTCGCTTCAAAATGGCCAAAAGTTGCAATACCCCCCCAAAGGAACAATTTCGCCTCAAAATGGCAAAAAATTGCAATACCCCCCCAAAGGAACAATTTCGCCTCAAAATGCCGAAAAGTTGCAATACCCCCCAAAGGAACAATTTCGCTTCAAAATGGCCAAAAGTTGCAATACCCCCCCAAAGGAGCAATTTCACCTCAAAACGAAAAAAAAATTGCAATACCCCCCAAAGGAACAATTTCGCATCAAAATGCAGAAAAGTTGCAATACCCCCCGAAAGGAACAATTTCGCTTCAAAATGGCCAAAAGTTGCAATACCCCCCGAAAGGAACAATTTCGCTTCAAAATGGCGAAAAGTTGCAATACCCCCCAAAGGAACAATTTCGCCTCAAAATGGCATACAATTGCAATACCCCCCCAAAGGAACAATTTCGCCTCAAAATGGCAAAAAAATGCAATACCCTCCCAAAGGAACAATTTCGCCTCAAAATGCCGAAAAGTTGCAATACCCCCCCCAAAGGAACAATTTCGCTTCAAAATGGCCAAAAGTTGCAATACCCCCCCAAAGGAAAAATTTCGCCTCAAAATGAAAAAAAATTGCAATACCCCCCCAAAGGAACAATTTCGCTTCAAAATGCCGAAAAGTTGCAATACCCCCCCAAAGGAACAATTTCGCTTCAAAATGGCCAAAAGTTGCAATACCCCCCCCAAAGGAACAATTTCGCCTCAAAATGGCCAAAAGTTGCAATACCCCCCCAAAGGAACAATTTCGCCTCAAAATGCCGAAAAGTTGCAATACCTCCCGAAAGGAACAATTTCGCTTCAAAATGGCCAAAAGTTGCAATACCCCCCCAAAGGAACAATTTCGCCTCAAAATGGCATAAATTTGCAATACCCCCCCAAAGGAACAATTTCGCCTCAAAATGGCAAAAAATTGCAATACCCCCCCAAAGGAACAATTTCGCCTCAAAATGCCGAAAAGTTGCAATACCTCCCGAAAGGAACAATTTCGCTTCAAAATGGCCAAAAGTTGCAATACCCCCCCAAAGGAACAATTTCGCTTCAAAATGGCCAAACGTTGCAATACCCCCCCCAAAGGAACAATTTCGCCTCAAAATGGCCAAAAGTTGCAATACCCCCCCAAAGGAACAATTTCGCCTCAAAATGCCGAAAAGTTGCAATACCTCCCGAAAGGAACAATTTCGCTTCAAAATGGCCAAAAGTTGCAATACCCCCCAAAGGAACAATTTCGCCTCAAAATGGCATAAATTTGCAATACCCCCCCAAAGGAACAATTTCGCCTCAAAATGGCAAAAAATTGCAATACCCCCCCAAAGGAACAATTTCGCCTCAAAATGCCGAAAAGTTGCAATACCCCCCCAAAGGAACAATTTCGCTTCAAAATGGCCAAAAGTTGCAATACCCCCCCAAAGGAAAAATTTCGCCTCAAAATGCCGAAAAGTTGCAATACCCCCCCAAAGGAACAATTTCGCTTCAAAATGGCCAAAAGTTGCAATACCCCCCCAAAGGAACAATTTCGCCTCAAAATGGCTAAAAGTTGCAATACCCCCCCAAAGGAACAATTTCGCCTCAAAATGCCGAAAAGTTGCAATACCCCCCGAAAGGAACAATTTCGCTTCAAAATGGCCAAAATTTGCAATACCCCCCCAAAGGAACAATTTCGCCTCAAAATGGCAAAAAATTGCAATACCCCCCCAAAGGAACAATTTCGCCTCAAAATGCCGAAAAGTTGCAATACCCCCCCAAAGGAACAATTTCGCTTCAAAATGGCCAAAAGTTGCAATACCCCCCCAAAGGAACAATTTCACCTCAAAATGGCAAAAAATTGCAATACCCTCCCAAAGGAAAAATTTCGCCTCAAAATGCCGAAAAGTTGCAATATCCCCCCAAAGTAACAATTTCGCCTCAAAATGGCGAAAAGTTGCAATACCCCCCGAAAGGAACAATTTCGCTTCAAAATAGCCAAAAGTTGCAATACCCCCCAAAGGAACAATTTCGCCTCAAAATGGCAAAAAATTGCAATACCCCCCCAAAGGAACAATTTCGCCTCAAAATGCCGAAAAGTTGCAATACCCCCCCAAAGGAACAATTTCGCTTCAAAATAGCCAAAAGTTGCAATACCCCCCAAAGGAACAATTTCGCCTCAAAATGGCAAAAAATTGCAATACCCCCCCAAAGGAACAATTTCGCCTCAAAATGCCGAAAAGTTGCAATACCCCCCCAAAGGAACAATTTCGCTTCAAAATGGCCAAAAGTTGCAATACCCCCCGAAAGGAACAATTTCGCTTCAAAATGGCCAAAAGCTGCAATACCCCCCAAAGCAACAATTTCACCTCAAAATGGCAAAAAATTGCAATACCCCCCCAAAGGAACAATTTCGCCTCAAAATATCCAAAAATTGTAATACCCCCCCAAAGGAACAATTTCGCCTCAAAATGGCAAAAAATTGCAATACCCCCCCAAAGGAACAATTTCGCCTCAAAATGCCGAAAAGTTGCAATACCTCCCGAAAGGAACAATTTCGCTTCAAAATGGCCAAAAGTTGCAATACCCCCCCAAAGGAACAATTTCGCCTCAAAATGCCGAAAAGTTGCAATACCCCCCCAAAGGAACAATTTCGCTTCAAAATGGCCAAAAGTTGCAATACCCCCCCAAAGGAACAATTTCGCCTCAAAATGGCCAAAAGTTGCAATACCCCCCCAAAGGAACAATTTCGCCTCAAAATGCCGAAAAGTTGCAATACCTCCCGAAAGGAACAATTTCGCTTCAAAATGGCCAAAAGTTGCAATACCCCCCCAAAGGAAAAATTTCGCCTCAAAATGCCGAAAAGTTGCAATACCCCCCCAAAGGAACAATTTCGCCTCAAATTGGCATAAATTTGCAATACCCCCCCAAAGGAACAATTTCGCCTCAAAATGGCAAAAAATTGCAATACCCCCCCAAAGGAACAATTTCGCCTCAAAATGCCGAAAAGTTGCAATACCCCCCCAAAGGAACAATTTCGCTTCAAAATGGCCAAAAGTTGCAATACCCCCCCAAAGGAAAAATTTCGCCTCAAAATGCCGAAAAGTTGCAATACCCCCCCAAAGGAACAATTTCGCTTCAAAATGGCCAAAAGTTGCAATACCCCCCCAAAGGAACAATTTCGCCTCAAAATGGCTAAAAGTTGCAATACCCCCCCAAAGGAACAATTTCGCCTCAAAATGCCGAAAAGTTGCAATACCCCCCGAAAGGAACAATTTCGCTTCAAAATGGCCAAAATTTGCAATACCCCCCCAAAGGAACAATTTCGCCTCAAAATGGCAAAAAATTGCAATACCCCCCCAAAGGAACAATTTCGCCTCAAAATGCCGAAAAGTTGCAATACCCCCCCAAAGGAACAATTTCGCTTCAAAATGGCCAAAAGTTGCAATACCCCCCCAAAGGAACAATTTCACCTCAAAATGGCAAAAAATTGCAATACCCTCCCAAAGGAAAAATTTCGCCTCAAAATGCCGAAAAGTTGCAATATCCCCCCAAAGTAACAATTTCGCCTCAAAATGGCAAAAAATTGCAATACCCCCCCAAAGGAACAATTTCGCCTCAAAATGGCAAAAAATTGCAATACCCCCCCAAAGGAACAATTTCGCCTCAAAATGCCGAAAAGTTGCAATACCCCCCCAAAGGAACAATTTCGCTTCAAAATGGCCAAAAGTTGCAATACCCCCCCAAAGGAACAATTTCACCTCAAAATGGCAAAAAATTGCAATACCCTCCCAAAGGAAAAATTTCGCCTCAAAATGCCGAAAAGTTGCAATATCCCCCCAAAGTAACAATTTCGCCTCAAAATGGCAAAAAATTGCAATACCCCCGAAAGGAACAATTTCACCTCAAAATGCCGAAAAGTTGCAATACCCCCCGAAAGGAACAATTTCGCTTCAAAATGGCCAAAAGCTGCAATACCCCCCAAAGCAACAATTTCACCTCAAAATGGCAAAAAATTGCAATACCCCCCCAAAGGAACAATTTCGCCTCAAAATATCCAAAAATTGTAATACCCCCCCAAAGGAACAATTTCGCTTCAATATGGCCAAAAGTTGCAATACCCCCCCAAAGGAACAATTTCGCCTTAAATGGAAAAAAAATTGCAATACCCCCCCAAAGGAACAATTTTGCCTCAAAATGCCGAAAAGTTGCAATTCCCCCCGAAAGGAACAATTTCGCTTCAAAATGGCCAAAAGTTGCAATACCCCCCCAAAGGAACAATTTCAACTCAAAATGCTGAAAAGTTGCAATACCCCCCCAAAGGAACAATTTCGCTTCAAAATGGCCAAAAGTTGCAATACCCCCCAAAGGAACAATTTCGCTTCAAATTGGCCAAAAGTTGCAATACCCTCCCAAAGGAACAATTTCGCCTCAAAATGGCAAAAAATTGCAATACCCCCCAAAGGAACAATTTCACCTCAAAATGCCGAAAAGTTGCAATACCCCCCGAAAGGAACAATTTCGTTTCAAAATGGCCAAAAGATGCAATACCCCCCCAAAGGAACAATTTCGCCTCAAAATGGCAAAAAATTGCAATACCCCCCCAAAGGAACAATTTCGCCTCAAAATGGCAAAAAATTGCAATACCCCCCCAAAGGAACAATTTCGCCTCAAAATGCCGAAAACTTGCAATACCCCCCCAAAGGAACAATTTCGCTTCAAAATGGCCAAAAGTTGCAATACCCCCCCAAAGGAACAATTTCGCCTCAAAATAGCCAAAAGTTGCAATACCCCCCCCAAAGGAACAATTTCGCCTCAAAATGCCGAAAAGTTGCAATACCCCCCGAAAGGAACAATTTCGCTTCAAAATGGCCAAAATTTGCAATACCCCCCCAAAGGAATAATTTCGCCTCAAAATGGCAAAAAATTGCAATACCCCCCCAAAGGAACAATTTCGCCTCAAAATGCCGAAAAGTTGCAATACCCCCCCAAAGGAACAATTTCGCTTCAAAATGGCCAAAAGTTGCAATACCCCCCCAAAGGAACAATTTCGCCTCAAAATGGCAAAAAATTGCTATACCCCCCCCCAAAGGAACAATTTCGCCTCAAAATGCCGAAAAGTTGCAATACCCCACCAAAGGAACAATTTCGCCTCAAAATGACAAAAAATTGCAATACCCCCAAAGGAACAATTTCGCTTCAAAATGGCCAAAAGTTGCAATACCCCCCCAAAGGAACAATTTCACCTCAAAATGGCAAAAAATTGTAATACCCTCCCAAAGGAAAAATTTCGCCTCAAAATGCCGAAAAGTTGCAATACCCCCCCAAAGGAACAATTTCGCCTCAAAATGCCGAAAAGTTGCAATACCCCCCGAAAGGAACAATTTCGCTTCAAAATAGCCAAAAGTTGCAATACCCCCCCAAAGGAACAATTTCGCCTCAAAATGGCAAAAAATTGCAATACCCTTCCAAAGAAACAATTTCGCCTCAAAATGCCGAAAAGTTGCAATACCCCCCAAAGGAACAATTTCGCCTCAAAATGGCAAAAAATTGCAATACCCCCCCAAAGGAACAATTTCGCCTCAAAATGCCGAAAAGTTGCAATACCCCCTTAAAGGAACAATTTTGCTTCAAAATGGCCAAAAGTTGCAATACCCCCCAAAGGAACAATTTCGCCTCAAAATGCCGAAAAGTTGCAATACCCCCCGAAAGGAACAATTTCGCTTCAAAATGGCCAAAAATTGCAATACCCCCCCAAAGGAACAATTTCGCCTCAAAATGGCAAAAAGTTGCAATACCCCCCCAAAGGAACAATTTCGCCTCAAAATGGCAAAAAATTGCAATAACCCCCCAAAGGAACAATTTCGCTTCAAAATGGCCAAAAGTTGCAATACCCCCCCAAAGGAACAATTTCACCTCAAAATGGCAAAAAATTGCAATACCCTCCCAAAGGAAAAATTTCGCCTCAAAATGCCGAAAAGTTGCAATACCCCCCCAAAGGAACAATTTCGCTTCAAAATGGCCAAAAGTTGCAATACCCCCCAAAGGAACAATTTCGCCTCAAAATGGCCAAAAGTTGCAATACCCCCCAAAGGAACAATTTCACCTCAAAATGCCGAAAAGTTGCAATACCCCCCGAAAGGAACAATTTCGTTTCAAAATGGCCAAAAGATGCAATACCCCCCCAAGCAACAATTTCACCTCAAAATGGCAAAAAATTGCAATACCCCCCCAAAAGAACAATTTCGCCTCAAAATGCCGAAAAGTTGCAATACCCCCCAAAGGAACAATTTCGCTTCAAAATGGCCAAAAGTTGCAATACCCCCACAAAGGAAAAATTTCGCCTCAAAATGAAAAAAAAATTGCAATACCCCCCCAAAGGAACAATTTCGCCTCAAAATGCTGAAAAGTTGCAATACCCCCCCAAAGGAACAATTTCGCTTTAAAATGGCCAAAAGTTGCAATACCCCCCCAAAGGAACAATTTCGCCTCAAATGGCAAAAAATTGCAATACCCCCCCAAAGGAACAATTTCGCCTCAAAATGCCGAAAAGTTGCAATACCCCCCCAAAAGAACAATTTCGCTTCAAAATGGCCAAAAGTTGCAATACCCCCCCAAAGGAACAATTTCACCTCAAAACGAAAAAAAAATTGCAATACCCCCCAAAGGAACAATTTCGCATCAAAATGCAGAAAAGTTGCAATACCCCCAAAAGGAACAATTTCGCTTCAAAATGGCCAAAAGTTGCAATACCCCCCGAAAGGAACAATTTCGCTTCAAAATGGCCAAAAGTTGCAATACCCCCCCAAAGGAACAATTTCGCCTCAAAATGGCATAAAATTGCAATACCCCCCCAAAGGAACAATTTCGCCTCAAAATGGCAAAAAATTGCAATACCCCCCCAAAGGAACAATTTCGCCTCAAAATGCCGAAAAGTTGCAATACCCCCCCAAAGGAACAATTTCGCTTCAAAATGGCAAAAAGTTGCAATACCCCCCCAAAGGAAAAATTTCGCCTCAAAATGAAAAAAAAAATTGCAATACCCCCCCAAAGGAACAATTTCGCCTCAAAATGCCGAAAAGTTGCAATACCCCCCCCAAAGGAACAATTTCGCTTCAAAATGGCCAAAAGTTGCAATACCCCCCCCAAAGGAACAATTTCGCCTCAAAATGGCCAAAAGTTACAATACCCCCCAAAGGAACAATTTCGCCTCAAAATGGCATACAATTGCAATACCCCCCAAAGGAACAATTTCGCCTCAAAATGGCAAAAAATTGCAATACCCCCCCAAAGGAACAATTTCGCCTCAAAATGCCGAAAAGTTGCAATACCCCCCCAAAGGAACAATTTCGCTTCAAAATGGCCAAAAGTTGCAATACCCCCCGAAAGGAACAATTTCGCTTCAAAATGGCCAAAAGTTGCAATACCCCCCCAAAGGAACAATTTCGCCTCAAAATGGCATAAAATTGCAATACCCCCCCAAAGGAACAATTTCGCCTCAAAATGGCAAAAAATTGCAATACCCCCGAAAGGAAAAATTTCGCCTCAAAATGAAAAAAAAAATTGCAATACCCCCCCAAAGGAACAATTTCGCCTCAAAATGCCGAAAAGTTGCAATACCCCCCCAAAGGAACAATTTCGCTTCAAAATGGCCAAAAGTTGCAATACCCCCCCAAAGGAACAATTTCGCCTCAAAATGGCATAAAATTGCAATACCCCCCCAAAGGAACAATTTCGCCTCAAAATGGCAAAAAATTGCAATACCCCCGAAAGGAAAAATTTCGCCTCAAAATGAAAAAAAAAATTGCAATACCCCCCCAAAGGAACAATTTCGCCTCAAAATGCCGAAAAGTTGCAATACCCCCCCAAAGGAACAATTTCGCCTCAAAATGCCGAAAAGTTGCAATACCCCCCCAAAGGAACAATTTCGCTTCAAAATGGCCAAAAGTTGCAATACCCCCCCAAAGGAACAATTTCGCCTCAAAATGGCATAAAATTGCAATACCCCCCAAAGGAACAATTTCGCCTCAAAATGCCGAAAAGTTGCAATACCCCCCCAAAGGAACAATTTCGCTTCAAAATGGCCAAAAGTTGCAATACCCCCCCAAAGGAACAATTTCGCCTCAAAATGGCCAAAAGTTGCAATACCCCCCAAAGGAACAATTTCACCTCAAAATGCCGAAAAGTTGCAATACCCCCCGAAAGGAACAATTTCGTTTCAAAATGGCCAAAAGATGCAATACCCCCCCAAGCAACAATTTCACCTCAAAATGGCAAAAAATTGCAATACCCCCCCAAAAGAACAATTTCGCCTCAAAATGCCGAAAAGTTGCAATACCCCCCAAAGGAACAATTTCGCTTCAAAATGGCCAAAAGTTGCAATACCTCCACAAAGGAAAAATTTCGCCTCAAAATGAAAAAAAAATTGCAATACCCCCCCAAAGGAACAATTTCGCCTCAAAATGCTGAAAAGTTGCAATACCCCCCCAAAGGAACAATTTCGCTTCAAAATGGCCAAAAGTTGCAATACCCCCCCAAAGGAACAATTTCGCCTCAAATGGCAAAAAATTGCAATACCCCCCCAAAGGAACAATTTCGCCTCAAAATGCCGAAAAGTTGCAATACCCCCCCAAAAGAACAATTTCGCTTCAAAATGGCCAAAAGTTGCAATACCCCCCCAAAGGAACAATTTCACCTCAAAACGAAAAAAAAATTGCAATACCCCCCAAAGGAACAATTTCGCATCAAAATGCAGAAAAGTTGCAATACCCCCAAAAGGAACAATTTCGCTTCAAAATGGCCAAAAGTTGCAATACCCCCCGAAAGGAACAATTTCGCTTCAAAATGGCCAAAAGTTGCAATACCCCCCCAAAGGAACAATTTCGCTTCAAAATGGCCAAAAGTTGCAATACCCCCCCAAAGGAACAATTTCGCCTCAAAATGGCATAAAATTGCAATACCCCCCCAAAGGAACAATTTCGCCTCAAAATGGCAAAAAATTGCAATACCCCCCCAAAGGAACAATTTCGCCTCAAAATGCCGAAAAGTTGCAATACCCCCCCAAAGGAACAATTTCGCTTCAAAATGGCCAAAATTTGCAATACCCCCCCCAAAGGAACAATTTCGCCTCAAAATGGCCAAAAGTTACAATACCCCCCCAAAGGAACAATTTCGCCTCAAAATGGCATACAATTGCAATACCCCCCAAAGGAACAATTTCGCCTCAAAATGGCAAAAAATTGCAATACCCCCCCAAAGGAACAATTTCGCCTCAAAATGCCGAAAAGTTGCAATACCCCCCCAAAGGAACAATTTCGCTTCAAAATGGCCAAAAGTTGCAATACCCCCCCCAAAGGAACAATTTCGCCTCAAAATGGCCAAAAGTTGCAATACCCCCCCCCAAAGGAACAATTTCACCTCAAAATGCCGAAAAGTTGCAATACCTCCCGAAAGGAACAATTTCGCTTCTAAATGGCCAAAAGTAGCAATACCCCCCCAAAGGAACAATTTCGCTTCAAAATGGCCAAAAGTTGCAATACCCCCCCAAAGGAACAATTTCGCCTCAAAATGGCATAAAATTGCAATACCCCCCCAAAGGAACAATTTCGCCTCAAAATGCCGAAAAGTTGCAATACCCCCCCAAAGGAACAATTTTGCTTCAAAATGGCAAAAAGTTGCAATACCCCCCCAAAGGAAAAATTTCGCCTCAAAATGAAAAAAAAAATTGCAATACCCCCCCAAAGGAACAATTTCGCCTCAAAATGCCGAAAAGTTGCAATACCCCCCCAAAGGAACAATTTCGCTTCAAAATGGCCAAAAGTTGCAATACCCCCCCAAAGGAACAATTTCGCCTCAAAATGGCCAAAAGTTGCAATACCCCCCTAAAGGAACAATTTCGCCTCAAAATGCCGAAAAGTTGCAATACCTCCCGAAAGGAACAATTTCGCTTCTAAATGGCCAAAAGTTTCAATACCCCCCCAAAGGAACAATTTCGCTTCAAAATGGCCAAAAGTTGCAATACCCCCCCAAAGGAACAATTTCGCTTCAAAATGGCCAAAAGTTGCAATACCCCCCCAAAGGAACAATTTCGCCTCAAAATGGCATAAAATTGCAATACCCCCCCAAAGGAACAATTTCGCCTCAAAATGGCAAAAAATTGCAATACCCCCCCAAAGGAACAATTTCGCCTCAAAATGCCGAAAAGTTGCAATACCCCCCCAAAGGAACAATTTCGCTTCAAAATGGCAAAAAGTTGCAATACCCCCCCAAAGGAAAAATTTCGCCTCAAAATGAAAAAAAAAATTGCAATACCCCCCCAAAGGAACAATTTCGCCTCAAAATGCCGAAAAGTTGCAATACCCCCCCAAAGGAACAATTTCGCTTCAAAATGGCCAAAAGTTGCAATACCCCCCCCAAAGGAACAATTTCGCCTCAAAATGGCCAAAAGTTACAATACCCCCCCAAAGGAACAATTTCGCCTCAAAATGGCATACAATTGCAATACCCCCCAAAGGAACAATTTCGCCTCAAAATGGCAAAAAATTGCAATACCCCCCCAAAGGAACAATTTCGCCTCAAAATGCCGAAAAGTTGCAATACCCCCCCAAAGGAACAATTTCGCTTCAAAATGGCCAAAAGTTGCAATACCCCCCCCAAAGGAACAATTTCGCCTCAAAATGGCCAAAAGTTGCAATACCCCCCCCAAAGGAACAATTTCACCTCAAAATGCCGAAAAGTTGCAATACCTCCCGAAAGGAACAATTTCGCTTCTAAATGGCCAAAAGTAGCAATACCCCCCCAAAGGAACAATTTCGCTTCAAAATGGCCAAAAGTTGCAATACCCCCCCAAAGGAACAATTTCGCCTCAAAATGGCATAAAATTGCAATACCCCCCCAAAGGAACAATTTCGCCTCAAAATGCCGAAAAGTTGCAATACCCCCCCAAAGGAACAATTTCGCTTCAAAATGGCAAAAAGTTGCAATACCCCCCCAAAGGAAAAATTTCGCCTCAAAATGAAAAAAAAAATTGCAATACCCCCCCAAAGGAACAATTTCGCCTCAAAATGCGGAAAAGTTGCAATACCCCCCCAAAGGAACAATTTCGCTTCAAAATGGCCAAAAGTTGCAATACCCCCCCCAAAGGAACAATTTCGCCTCAAAATGGCCAAAAGTTGCAATACCCCCCTAAAGGAACAATTTCGCCTCAAAATGCCGAAAAGTTGCAATACCTCCCGAAAGGAACAATTTCGCTTCTAAATGGCCAAAAGTTTCAATACCCCCCCAAAGGAACAATTTCGCCTCAAAATGGCAAAAAATTGCAATACCCCCCCAAAGGAACAATTTCGCCTCAAAATGCCGAAAAGTTGCAATACCCCCCAAAGGAACAATTTCGCTTCAAAATGGCCAAAAGTTGCAATACCCCCCCAAAGGAACAATTTCGCCTCAAAATGGCAAAAAATTGCAATACCCCCCAAAGGAACAATTTCACCTCAAAATGCCGAAAAGTTGCAATACCCTCTGAAAGGAACAATTTCGTTTCAAAATGGCCAAAAGATGCAATACCCCCCAAGCAACAATTTCACCTCAAAATGGCAAAAAATTGCAATACCCCCCCAAAGGAACAATTTCGTCTCAAAATGCCGAAAAGTTGCAATACCCCCCGAAAGGAACAATTTCGCTTCAAAATGGCCAAAAGTTGCAATACCCCCCCAAAGGAACAATTTCACCTCAAAATGGCAAAAAATTGCAATACCCCCCCAAAAGAACAATTTCGCCTCAAAATGCCGAAAAGTTACAATACCCCCAAGGAACAATTTCGCTTCAAAATGGCCAAAAGTTGCAATACCCCCCCAAAGGAGAAATTTCACCTCAAAACGAAAAAAAATTTGCAATACCCCCCAAAGGAACAATTTTGCATCAAAATGCAGAAAAGTTGCAATACCCCCCGAAAGGAACAATTTCGCTTCAAAATAACCAAAAGTTGCAATACCCCCCGAAAGGAACAATTTCGCTTCAAAATGGCCAAAAGTTGCAATACCCCCCCAAAGGAACAATTTCGCCTCAAAATGGCATAAAATTGCAATACCCCCCCAAAGGAACAATTTCGCCTCAAAATGGCAAAAAATTGCAATACCCCCCAAAGGAACAATTTCGCCTCAAAATGCCGAAAAGTTGCAATACCCCCCCAAAGGAACAATTTCGCTTCAAAATGGCCAAAAGTTGCAATACCCCCCCAAAGGTAAAATTTCGCCTCAAAATGAAAAAAAAAATTGCAATACCCCCCCAAAGGAACAATTTCGCCTCAAAATGCCGAAAAGTTGCAATACCCCCCCAAAGGAACAATTTCGCTTCAAAATGGCCAAAAGTTGCAATACCCCCCCAAAGGAACAATTTCGCCTCAAAATGCCGAAAAGTTGCAATACCTCCCGAAAGGAACAATTTCGCTTCAAAATGGCCAAAAGTTGCAATACCCCCCCAAAGGAACAATTTCGCCTCAAAATGCCGAAAAGTTGCAACACCCCCCCAAAGGAACAATTTCGCCTCAAAACGAAAAAAAAATTGCAATACCCCCCAAAGGAATAATTTCGCATCAAAATGCAGAAAAGTTGCAATACCCCCCGAAAGGAACAATTTCGCTTCAAAATGGCCAAAAGTTGCAATACCCCCCCAAAGGAACAATTTCGCTTCAAAATGGCCAAAAGTTGCAATACCCCCCCAAAGGAACAATTTCACCTCAAAATGGCATAAATTTGCAATACCCCCCCAAAGGAACAATTTCGCCTCAAAATGCCGAAAAGTTGCAACACCCCCCCAAAGGAACAATTTCGCCTCAAAACGAAAAAAAAATTGCAATACCCCCCAAAGGAACAATTTCGCATCAAAATGCAGAAAAGTTGCAATACCCCCCGAAAGGAACAATTTCGCTTCAAAATGGCCAAAAGTTGCAATACCCCCCCAAAGGAACAATTTCGCTTCAAAATGGCCAAAAGTTGCAATACCCCCCCAAAGGAACAATTTCGCCTCAAAATGGCATAAATTTGCAATACCCCCCCAAAGGAACAATTTCGCCTCAAAATGGCAAAAAATTGCAATACCCCCCCAAAGGAACAATTTCGCCTCAAAATGCCGAAAAGTTGCAATACCCCCCCAAAGGAACAATTTCGCTTCAAAATGGCCAAAAGTTGCAATACCCCCCCAAAGGAAAAATTTCGCCTCAAAATGAAAAAATAAATTGCAATACCCCCCCAAAGGAACAATTTCGCCTCAAAATGCCGAAAAGTTGCAATACCCCCCCAAAGGAACAATTTCGCTTCAAAATGGCCAAAAGTTGCAATACCCCCCCAAAGGAACAATTTCGCCTCAAAATGGCCAAAAGTTGCAATACCCCCCCAAAGGAACAATTTCGCCTCAAAATGGCCAAAAGTTGCAATACCCCCCCCCCCAAAGGAACAATTTCGCCTCAAAATGCCGAAAAGTTGCTATACCTCCCGAAAGGAACAATTTCGCTTCTAAATGGCCAAAAGTAGCAATACCCCCCCAAAGGAACAATTTCGCTTCAAAATGGCCAAAAGTTGCAATACCCCTCCAAAGGAACAATTTCGCTTCAAAATGGCCAAAAGTTGCAATACCCCCCCAAAGGAACAATTTCGCCTCAAAATGGCATAAAATTGCAATACCCCCCCAAAGGAACAATTTCGCCTCAAAATGGCAAAAAATTGCAATACCCCCGAAAGGAAAAATTTCGCCTCAAAATGAAAAAAAAAATTGCAATACCCCCCCAAAGGAACAATTTCGCCTCAAAATGCCGAAAAGTTGCAATACCCCCCCAAAGGAACAATTTCGCTTCAAAATGGCCAAAAGTTGCAATATCCCCCCAAAGGAACAATTTCGCCTCAAAATGGCATAAAATTGCAATACCCCCCCAAAGGAACAATTTCGCCTCAAAATGGCAAAAAATTGCAATACCCCCCGAAAGGAAAAATTTCGCCTCAAAATGAAAAAAAAATTGCAATACCCCCCCAAAGGAACAATTTCGCCTCAAAATGCCGAAAAGTTGCAATACCCCCCCAAAGGAACAATTTCGCTTCAAAATGGCCAAAAGTTGCAATACTCCCCCAAAGGAACAATTTCGCCTCAAAATGGCCAAAAGTTGCAATACCCCCCAAAGGAACAATTTCACCTCAAAATGCCGAAAAGTTGCAATACCCCCCGAAAGGAACAATTTCGTTTCAAAATGGCCAAAAGATGCAATACCCCCCCAAGCAACAATTTCACCTCAAAATGGCAAAAAATTGCAATACCCCCCCAAAAGAACAATTTCGCCTCAAAATGCCGAAAAGTTGCAATACCCCCCAAAGGAACAATTTCGCTTCAAAATGGCCAAAAGTTGCAATACCCCCACAAAGGAAAAATTTCGCCTCAAAATGAAAAAAAAATTGCAATACCCCCCCAAAGGAACAATTTCGCCTCAAAATGCTGAAAAGTTGCAATACCCCCCCAAAGGAACAATTTCGCTTCAAAATGGCCAAAAGTTGCAATACCCCCCCAAAGGAACAATTTCGCCTCAAATGGCAAAAAATTGCAATACCCCCCCAAAGGAACAATTTCGCCTCAAAATGCCGAAAAGTTGCAATACCCCCCCAAAGGAACAATTTCGCTTCAAAATGGCCAAAAGTTGCAATACCCCCCCAAAGGAACAATTTCACCTCAAAACGAAAAAAAAATTGCAATACCCCCCAAAGGAACAATTTCGCATCAAAATGCAGAAAAGTTGCAATACCCCCAAAAGGAACAATTTCGCTTCAAAATGGCCAAAAGTTGCAATACCCCCCGAAAGGAACAATTTCGCTTCAAAATGGCCAAAAGTTGCAATACCCCCCCAAAGGAACAATTTCGCTTCAAAATGGCCAAAAGTTGCAATACCCCCCCAAAGGAACAATTTCGCCTCAAAATGGCATAAAATTGCAATACCCCCCCAAAGGAACAATTTCGCCTCAAAATGGCAAAAAATTGCAATACCCCCCCAAAGGAACAATTTCGCCTCAAAATGCCGAAAAGTTGCAATACCCCCCCAAAGGAACAATTTCGCTTCAAAATGGCAAAAAGTTGCAATACCCCCCCAAAGGAACAATTTCGCTTCAAAATGGCAAAAAGTTGCAATACCCCCCCAAAGGAACAATTTCGCCTCAAAATGCCGAAAAGTTGCAATACCCCCCCAAAGGAACAATTTCGCTTCAAAATGGCCAAAAGTTGCAATACCCCCCCCAAAGGAACAATTTCGCCTCAAAATGGCCAAAAGTTGCAATACCCCCCCAAAGGAACAATTTCGCCTAAAAATGCCGAAAAGTTGCAATACCTCCCGAAAGGAACAATTTCGCTTCTAAATGGCCAAAAGTTGCAATACCCCCCCAAAGGAACAATTTCGCCTCAAAATGGCCAAAAGTTACAATACCCCCCCAAAGGAACAATTTCGCCTCAAAATGGCATACAATTGCAATACCCCCCAAAGGAAAAATTTCGCCTCAAAATGGCAAAAAATTGCAATACCCCCCCAAAGGAACAATTTCGCCTCAAAATGCCGAAAAGTTGCAATGCCCCCCCAAAGGAACAATTTTGCTTCAAAATGGCCAAAAGTTGCAATACCCCCCCCAAAGGAACAATTTCGCCTCAAAATGGCCAAAAGTTGCAATACCCCCCCCAAAGGAACAATTTCGCCTCAAAATGCCGAAAAGTTGCAATACCTCCCGAAAGGAACAATTTCGCTTCTAAATGGCCAAAAGTAGCAATACCCCCCCAAAGGAACAATTTCGCTTCAAAATGGCCAAAAGTTGCAATACCCCCCCAAAGGAACAATTTCGCCTCAAAATGGCATAAAATTGCAATACCCCCCCAAAGGAACAATTTCACCTCAAAATGCCGAAAAGTTGCAATACCCCCCGAAAGGAACAATTTCGTTTCAAAATGGCCAAAAGATGCAATACCCCCCCAAGCAACAATTTCACCTCAAAATGGCAAAAAATTGCAATACCCCCCCAAAAGAACAATTTCGCCTCAAAATGCCGAAAAGTTGCAATACCCCCCAAAGGAACAATTTCGCTTCAAAATGGCCAAAAGTTGCAATACCCCCACAAAGGAAAAATTTCGCCTCAAAATGAAAAAAAAATTGCAATACCACCCCAAAGGAACAATTTCGCCTCAAAATGCTGAAAAGTTGCAATACCCCCCCAAAGGAACAATTTCGCTTCAAAATGGCCAAAAGTTGCAATACCCCCCCAAAGGAACAATTTCGCCTCAAATGGCAAAAAATTGCAATACCCCCCCAAAGGAACAATTTCGCCTCAAAATGCCGAAAAGTTGCAATACCCCCCCAAAGGAACAATTTCGCTTCAAAATGGCCAAAAGTTGCAATACCCCCCCAAAGGAACAATTTCACCTCAAAACGAAAAAAAAATTGCAATACCCCCCAAAGGAACAATTTCGCATCAAAATGCAGAAAAGTTGCAATACCCCCAAAAGGAACAATTTCGCTTCAAAATGGCCAAAAGTTGCAATACCCCCCGAAAGGAACAATTTCGCTTCAAAATGGCCAAAAGTTGCAATACCCCCCCAAAGGAACAATTTCGCTTCAAAATGGCCAAAAGTTGCAATACCCCCCCAAAGGAACAATTTCACCTCAAAATGGCAAAAAATTGCAATACCCCCCCAAAGGAACAATTTCGCCTCAAAATGCCGAAAAGTTGCAATACCCCCCCAAAGGAACAATTTCGCTTCAAAATGGCAAAAAGTTGCAATACCCCCCCAAAGGAAAAATTTCGCCTCAAAATGAAAAAAAAATTGCAATACCCCCCCAAAGGAACAATTTCGCCTCAAAATGCCGAAAAGTTGCAATACCCCCCCAAAGGAACAATTTCGCTTCAAAATGGCCAAAAGTTGCAATACCCCCCCCAAAGGAACAATTTCGCCTCAAAATGGCCAAAAGTTGCAATACCCCCCCAAAGGAACAATTTCGCCTAAAAATGCCGAAAAGTTGCAATACCTCCCGAAAGGAACAATTTCGCTTCTAAATGGCCAAAAGTTGCAATACCCCCCCAAAGGAACAATTTCGCCTCAAAAGGGCCAAAAGTTACAATACCCCCCCAAAGGAACAATTTCGCCTCAAAATGGCATACAATTGCAATACCCCCCAAAGGAAAAATTTCGCCTCAAAATGGCAAAAAATTGCAATACCCCCCCAAAGGAACAATTTCGCCTCAAAATGCCGAAAAGTTGCAATGCCCCCCCAAAGGAACAATTTTGCTTCAAAATGGCCAAAAGTTGCAATACCCCCCCCAAAGGAACAATTTCGCCTCAAAATGGCCAAAAGTTGCAATACCCCCCCCAAAGGAACAATTTCGCCTCAAAATGCCGAAAAGTTGCAATACCTCCCGAAAGGAACAATTTCGCTTCTAAATGGCCAAAAGTAGCAATACCCCCCCAAAGGAACAATTTCGCTTCAAAATGGCCAAAAGTTGCAATACCCCCCCAAAGGAACAATTTCGCCTCAAAATGGCATAAAATTGCAATACCCCCCCAAAGGAACAATTTCGCCTCAAAATGCCGAAAAGTTGCAATACCCCCCAAAGGAACAATTTCGCTTCAAAATGGCAAAAAGTTGCAATACCCCCCCAAAGGAAAAATTTCGCCTCAAAATGAAAAAAAAAATTGCAATACCCCCCCAAAGGAACAATTTCGCCTCAAAATGCCGAAAAGTTGCAATACCCCCCCAAAGGAACAATTTCGCTTCAAAATGGCCAAAAGTTGCAATACCCCCCCAAAGGAACAATTTCGCCTCAAAATGGCCAAAAGTTGCAATACCCCCCTAAAGGAACAATTTCGCCTCAAAATGCCGAAAAGTTGCAATACCTCCCGAAAGGAACAATTTCGCTTCTAAATGGCCAAAAGTTTCAATACCCCCCCAAAGGAACAATTTCGCCTCAAAATGGCAAAAAATTGCAATACCCCCCCAAAGGAACAATTTCGCCTCAAAATGCCGAAAAGTTGCAATACCCCCCAAAGGAACAATTTCGCTTCAAAATGGCCAAAAGTTGCAATACCCCCCCAAAGGAACAATTTCGCCTCAAAATGGCAAAAAATTGCAATACCCCCCAAAGGAACAATTTCACCTCAAAATGCCGAAAAGTTGCAATACCCCCCGAAAGGAACAATTTCGTTTCAAAATGGCCAAAAGATGCAATACCCCCCAAGCAACAATTTCACCTCAAAATGGCAAAAAATTGCAATACCCCCCCAAAGGAACAATTTCGTCTCAAAATGCCGAAAAGTTGCAATACCCCCCGAAAGGAACAATTTCGCTTCAAAATGGCCAAAAGTTGCAATACCCCCCCAAAGGAACAATTTCACCTCAAAATGGCAAAAAATTGCAATACCCCCCCAAAAGAACAATTTCGCCTCAAAATGCCGAAAAGTTACAATACCCCCCAAGGAACAATTTCGCTTCAAAATGGCCAAAAGTTGCAATACCCCCCCAAAGGAGCAATTTCACCTCAAAACGAAAAAAAAATTGCAATACCCCCCAAAGGAACAATTTTGCATCAAAATGCAGAAAAGTTGCAATACCCCCCGAAAGGAACAATTTCGCTTCAAAATAACCAAAAGTTGCAATACCCCCCGAAAGGAACAATTTTGCTTCAAAATGGCCAAAAGTTGCAATACCCCCCCAAAGGAACAATTTTGCTTCAAAATGGCCAAAAGTTGCAATACCCCCCCAAAGGAAAAATTTCGCCTCAAAATGGCATAAAATTGCAATACCCCCCCAAAGGAACAATTTCGCCTCAAAATGGCAAAAAATTGCAATACCCCCCAAAGGAACAATTTCGCCTCAAAATGCCGAAAAGTTGCAATACCCCCCCAAAGGAACAATTTCGCTTCAAAATGGCCAAAAGTTGCAATACCCCCCCAAAGGAAAAATTTCGCCTCAAAATGAAAAAAAAAATTGCAATACCCCCCTAAAGGAACAATTTCGCCTCAAAATGCCGAAAAGTTGCAATACCCCCCCAAAGGAACAATTTCGCTTCAAAATGGCCAAAAGTTGCAATACCCCCCCCAAAGGAACAATTTGGCCTCAAAATGGCCAAAAGTTGCAATACCCCCCCAAAGGAACAATTTCGCCTCAAAATGCCGAAAAGTTGCAATACCTCCCGAAAGGAACAATTTCGCTTCAAAATGGCCAAAAGTTGCAATACCCCCCCAAAGGAACAATTTCGCCTCAAAATGGAAAAAAATTGCAATACCCCCCAAAGGAACAATTTCGCCTCAAAATGCCGAAAAGTTGCAATACCCCCCGAAAGGAACAATTTCGCTTCAAAATGGCGAAAAATTGCAATACCCCCCCAAAGGAACAATTGCGCCTCAAAATGGCAAAAAATTGCAATACCCCCCCAAAAGAACAATTTCGCCTCAAAATGCCGAAAAGTTGCAATACCCCCCCAAAGGAACAATTTCGCTTCAAAATGGCCAAAAGTTGCAATACCCCCCCAAAGGAAAAATTTCGCCTAAAAATGGAAAAAAAATTGCAATACCCCCCCAAAGGAACAATTTCGCCTCAAAATGCCGAAAAGTTGCAATACCCCCCAAAGGAACAATTTCGCTTCAAAATGGCCAAAAGTTGCAATACCCCCCCAAAGGAACAATTTCGCCTCAAAATGGCAAAAAATTGCAATACCCCCCCAAAGGAACAATTTCGCCTCAAAATGCCGAAAAGTTGCAATACCCCCCAAAGGAACAATTTCGCTTCAAAATGGCCAAAAGTTGCAATACCCCCCCAAAGGAGCAATTTCACCTCAAAACGAAAAAAAAATTGCAATACCCCCCAAAGGAACAATTTCGCATCAAAATGCAGAAAAGTTGCAATACCCCCCGAAAGGAACAATTTCGCTTCAAAATGGCCAAAAGTTGCAATACCCCCCGAAAGGAACAATTTCGCTTCAAAATGGCGAAAAGTTGCAATACCCCCCAAAGGAACAATTTCGCCTCAAAATGGCATACAATTGCAATACCCCCCCAAAGGAACAATTTCGCCTCAAAATGGCAAAAAAATGCAATACCCTCCCAAAGGAACAATTTCGCCTCAAAATGCCGAAAAGTTGCAATACCCCCCCAAAGGAACAATTTCGCTTCAAAATGGCCAAAAGTTGCAATACCCCCCCAAAGGAAAAATTTCGCCTCAAAATGAAAAAAAATTGCAATACCCCCCCAAAGGAACAATTTCGCTTCAAAATGCCGAAAAGTTGCAATACCCCCCCAAAGGAACAATTTCGCTTCAAAATGGCCAAAAGTTGCAATACCCCCCCCAAAGGAACAATTTCGCCTCAAAATGGCCAAAAGTTGCAATACCCCCCCAAAGGAACAATTTCGCCTCAAAATGCCGAAAAGTTGCAATACCTCCCGAAAGGAACAATTTCGCTTCAAAATGGCCAAAAGTTGCAATACCCCCCCAAAGGAACAATTTCGCCTCAAAATGGCATAAATTTGCAATACCCCCCCAAAGGAACAATTTCGCCTCAAAATGGCAAAAAATTGCAATACCCCCCCAAAGGAACAATTTCGCCTCAAAATGCCGAAAAGTTGCAATACCTCCCGAAAGGAACAATTTCGCTTCAAAATGGCCAAAAGTTGCAATACCCCCCCAAAGGAACAATTTCGCTTCAAAATGGCCAAAAGTTACAATACCCCCCCAAAGGAACAATTTCGCCTCAAAATGCCGAAAAGTTGCAATACCTCCCGAAAGGAACAATTTCGCTTCAAAATGGCCAAAAGTTGCAATACCCCCCCAAAGGAACAATTTCGCTTCAAAATGGCCAAAAGTTGCAATACCCCCCCCAAAGGAACAATTTCGCCTCAAAATGGCCAAAAGTTGCAATACCCCCCCAAAGGAACAATTTCGCCTCAAAATGCCGAAAAGTTGCAATACCTCCCGAAAGGAACAATTTCGCTTCAAAATGGCCAAAAGTTGCAATACCCCCCAAAGGAACAATTTCGCCTCAAAATGGCATAAATTTGCAATACCCCCCCAAAGGAACAATTTCGCCTCAAAATGGCAAAAAATTGCAATACCCCCCCAAAGGAACAATTTCGCCTCAAAATGCCGAAAAGTTGCAATACCCCCCCAAAGGAACAATTTCGCTTCAAAATGGCCAAAAGTTGCAATACCCCCCCAAAGGAAAAATTTCGCCTCAAAATGCCGAAAAGTTGCAATACCCCCCCAAAGGAACAATTTCGCTTCAAAATGGCCAAAAGTTGCAATACCCCCCCAAAGGAACAATTTCGCCTCAAAATGGCTAAAAGTTGCAATACCCCCCCAAAGGAACAATTTCGCCTCAAAATGCCGAAAAGTTGCAATACCCCCCGAAAGGAACAATTTCGCTTCAAAATGGCCAAAATTTGCAATACCCCCCCAAAGGAACAATTTCGCCTCAAAATGGCAAAAAATTGCAATACCCCCCCAAAGGAACAATTTCGCCTCAAAATGCCGAAAAGTTGCAATACCCCCCCAAAGGAACAATTTCGCTTCAAAATGGCCAAAAGTTGCAATACCCCCCCAAAGGAACAATTTCACCTCAAAATGGCAAAAAATTGCAATACCCTCCCAAAGGAAAAATTTCGCCTCAAAATGCCGAAAAGTTGCAATATCCCCCCAAAGTAACAATTTCGCCTCAAAATGGCGAAAAGTTGCAATACCCCCCGAAAGGAACAATTTCGCTTCAAAATAGCCAAAAGTTGCAATACCCCCCAAAGGAACAATTTCGCCTCAAAATGGCAAAAAATTGCAATACCCCCCCAAAGGAACAATTTCGCCTCAAAATGCCGAAAAGTTGCAATACCCCCCCAAAGGAACAATTTCGCTTCAAAATGGCCAAAAGTTGCAATACCCCCCCAAAGGAACAATTTCGCCTCAAAATGGCAAAAAATTGCAATACCCCCGAAAGGAACAATTTCACCTCAAAATGCCGAAAAGTTGCAATACCCCCCGAAAGGAACAATTTCGCTTCAAAATGGCCAAAAGCTGCAATACCCCCCAAAGCAACAATTTCACCTCAAAATGGCAAAAAATTGCAATACCCCCCCAAAGGAACAATTTCGCCTCAAAATATCCAAAAATTGTAATACCCCCCAAAGGAACAATTTCGCCTCAAAATGGCAAAAAATTGCAATACCCCCCCAAAGGAACAATTTCGCCTCAAAATGCCGAAAAGTTGCAATACCTCCCGAAAGGAACAATTTCGCTTCAAAATGGCCAAAAGTTGCAATACCCCCCCAAAGGAACAATTTCGCCTCAAAATGCCGAAAAGTTGCAATACCCCCCCAAAGGAACAATTTCGCTTCAAAATGGCCAAAAGTTGCAATACCCCCCCAAAGGAACAATTTCGCCTCAAAATGGCCAAAAGTTGCAATACCCCCCCAAAGGAACAATTTCGCCTCAAAATGCCGAAAAGTTGCAATACCTCCCGAAAGGAACAATTTCGCTTCAAAATGGCCAAAAGTTGCAATACCCCCCAAAGGAACAATTTCGCCTCAAAATGGCATAAATTTGCAATACCCCCCCAAAGGAACAAATTCGCCTCAAAATGGCAAAAAATTGCAATACCCCCCCAAAGGAACAATTTCGCCTCAAAATGCCGAAAAGTTGCAATACCCCCCCAAAGGAACAATTTCGCTTCAAAATGGCCAAAAGTTGCAATACCCCCCCAAAGGAAAAATTTCGCCTCAAAATGCCGAAAAGTTGCAATACCCCCCCAAAGGAACAATTTCGCTTCAAAATGGCCAAAAGTTGCAATACCCCCCCCAAAGGAACAATTTCGCCTCAAAATGGCTAAAAGTTGCAATACCCCCCCAAAGGAACAATTTCGCCTCAAAATGGCTAAAAGTTGCAATACCCCCCCAAAGGAACAATTTCGCCTCAAAATGCCGAAAAGTTGCAATACCCCCCGAAAGGAACAATTTCGCCTCAAAATGGCAAAAAATTGCAATACCCCCCCAAAGGAACAATTTCGCCTCAAAATGCCGAAAAGTTGCAATACCCCCCCAAAGGAACAATTTCGCTTCAAAATGGCCAAAAGTTGCAATACCCCCCCAAAGGAACAATTTCACCTCAAAATGGCAAAAAATTGCAATACCCTCCCAAAGGAAAAATTTCGCCTCAAAATGCCGAAAAGTTGCAATATCCCCCCAAAGTAACAATTTCGCCTCAAAATGGCGAAAAGTTGCAATACCCCCCGAAAGGAACAATTTCGCTTCAAAATAGCCAAAAGTTGCAATACCCCCCAAAGGAACAATTTCGCCTCAAAATGGCAAAAAATTGCAATACCCCCCCAAAGGAACAATTTCGCCTCAAAATGCCGAAAAGTTGCAATACCCCCCCAAAGGAACAATTTCGCTTCAAAATGGCCAAAAGTTGCAATACCCCCCCAAAGGAACAATTTCGCCTCAAAATGGCAAAAAATTGCAATACCCCCGAAAGGAACAATTTCACCTCAAAATGCCGAAAAGTTGCAATACCCCCCGAAAGGAACAATTTCGCTTCAAAATGGCCAAAAGCTGCAATACCCCCCAAAGCAACAATTTCACCTCAAAATGGCAAAAAATTGCAATACCCCCCCAAAGGAACAATTTCGCCTCAAAATATCCAAAAATTGTAATACCCCCCCAAAGGAACAATTTCGCTTCAATATGGCCAAAAGTTGCAATACCCCCCCAAAGGAACAATTTCGCCTTAAATGGAAAAAAAATTGCAATACCCCCCCAAAGGAACAATTTTGCCTCAAAATGCCGAAAAGTTGCAATACCCCCCGAAAGGAACAATTTCGCTTCAAAATGGCCAAAAGTTGCAATACCCCCCCAAAGGAACAATTTCAACTCAAAATGCTGAAAAGTTGCAATACCCCCCCAAAGGAACAATTTCGCTTCAAAATGGCCAAAAGTTGCAATACCCCCCAAAGGAACAATTTCGCTTCAAATTGGCCAAAAGTTGCAATACCCTCCCAAAGGAACAATTTCGCCTCAAAATGGCAAAAAATTGCAATACCCCCCAAAGGAACAATTTCACCTCAAAATGCCGAAAAGTTGCAATACCCCCCGAAAGGAACAATTTCGTTTCAAAATGGCCAAAAGATGCAATACCCCCCCAAAGGAACAATTTCGCCTCAAAATGGCAAAAAATTGCAATACCCCCCCAAAGGAACAATTTCGCCTCAAAATGCCGAAAAGTTGCAACACCCCCCCAAAGGAACAATTTCGCCTCAAAACGAAAAAAAAATTGCAATACCCCCCAAAGGAACAATTTCGCATCAAAATGCAGAAAAGTTGCAATACCCCCCGAAAGGAACAATTTCGCTTCAAAATGGCCAAAAGTTGCAATACCCCCCCAAAGGAACAATTTCGCTTCAAAATGGCCAAAAGTTGCAATACCCCCCCAAAGGAACAATTTCGCCTCAAAATGGCATAAATTTGCAATACCCCCCCAAAGGAACAATTTCGCCTCAAAATGGCAAAAAATTGCAATACCCCCCAAAGGAACAATTTCGCCTCAAAATGCCGAAAACTTGCAATACCCCCCCAAAGGAACAATTTCGCTTCAAAATGGCCAAAAGTTGCAATACCCCCCCAAAGGAACAATTTCGCCTCAAAATAGCCAAAAGTTGCAATACCCCCCCAAAGGAACAATTTCGCCTCAAAATGCCGAAAAGTTGCAATACCCCCCGAAAGGAACAATTTCGCTTCAAAATGGCCAAAATTTGCAATACCCCCCCAAAGGAATAATTTCGCCTCAAAATGGCAAAAAATTGCAATACCCCCCCAAAGGAACAATTTCGCCTCAAAATGCCGAAAAGTTGCAATACCCCCCCAAAGGAACAATTTCGCTTCAAAATGGCCAAAAGTTGCAATACCCCCCCAAAGGAACAATTTCGCCTCAAAATGGCAAAAAATTGCTATACCCCCCCCAAAGGAACAATTTCGCCTCAAAATGCCGAAAAGTTGCAATACCCCCCCAAAGGAACAATTTCGCCTCAAAATGCCGAAAAGTTGCAATACCCCCCGAAAGGAACAATTTCGCTTCAAAATAGCCAAAAGTTGCAATACCCCCCCAAAGGAACAATTTCGCCTCAAAATGGCAAAAAATTGCAATACCCTTCCAAAGAAACAATTTCGCCTCAAAATGCCGAAAAGTTGCAATACCCCCCAAAGGAACAATTTCGCCTCAAAATGGCAAAAAATTGCAATACCCCCCCAAAGGAACAATTTCGCCTCAAAATGCCGAAAAGTTGCAATACCCCCTTAAAGGAACAATTTTGCTTCAAAATGGCCAAAAGTTGCAATACCCCCCAAAGGAACAATTTCGCCTCAAAATGCCGAAAAGTTGCAATACCCCCCGAAAGGAACAATTTCGCTTCAAAATGGCCAAAAATTGCAATACCCCCCCAAAGGAACAATTTCGCCTCAAAATGGCAAAAAGTTGCAATACCCCCCCAAAGGAACAATTTCGCCTCAAAATGGCAAAAAATTGCAATAACCCCCCAAAGGAACAATTTCGCTTCAAAATGGCCAAAAGTTGCAATACCCCCCGAAAGGAACAATTTCACCTCAAAATGGCAAAAAATTGCAATACCCTCCCAAAGGAAAAATTTCGCCTCAAAATGCCGAAAAGTTGCAATACCCCCCCAAAGGAACAATTTTGCTTCAAAATGGCCAAAAGTTGCAATACCCCCCCAAAGGAACAATTTCGCCTCAAAATGGCCAAAAAAAGCAATAACCCCCCAAAGCAACAATTTCGCCTCAAAATGGAAAAAAATTGCAATACCCCCCCAAAGGAACAATTTCGCCTCAAAATGCCGAAAAGTTGCAATACCCCCCGAAAGGAACAATTTCGCTTCAAAATGGCCAAAAGTTCCAATACCCCCCCAAAGGAACAATTTCGCCTCAAAATGCCGAAAAGTTGCAATACCCCCCGAAAGGAACAATTTCGCTTCAAAATGGCCAAAAGTTGCAATACCCCCCCAAAGGAACAATTTTGCTTCAAAATGGCCAAAAGTTGCAATACCCCCCCAAAGGAACTATTTCGCCTCAAAACGAAAAATAAATTGCAATACCCCCCAAAGGAACAATTTCGCCTCAAAATGGCAAAAAATTGCAATACCCCCCCCCAAAGGAACAATTTCGCCTCAAAATGCCGAAAAGTTGCAATACCCCCCCAAAGGAACAATTTCGCTTCAAAAAGGCCAAAAGTTGCAATACCCCCCCAAAGGAACAATTTGGCCTCAAAATGGCAAAAAATTGCCATACCCCCCCAAAGGAACAATTTCGCCTCAAAATGCCGAAAAGTTGCAATACCCCCCCAAAGGAACAATTTCGCTTCAAAATGGCCAAAAGTTGCAATACCCCCCCAAAGGAACAATTACGCCTCAAAACGAAAAAAAAATTGCAATACCCTCCAAAGGAACAATTTCGCCTCAAAATGCCGAAAAGTTGCAATACCCCCCGAAAAAAATAATTTCGCTTCAAAATGGCCAAAAGTTGCAATACCCCCCCAAAGGAACAATTTCGCCTCAAAATGGCAAAAAATTGCAATACCCCCCCAAACGAACAATTTCGCCTCAAAATGCCGAAAAGTTGCAATACCCCCCCAAAGGAACAATTTCGCTTCAAAATGGCCAAAAGTTGCAATACCCCTCCAAAGGAAAAATTTCTCCTCAAAATGAAAAAAAAATTGCAATACCCCCCAAAGGAACAATTTCGCTTCAAAATGGCCAAAAGTTGCATTACCCCCCCAAAGGAACAATTTCACCTCAAAATGGCAAAAAATTGCAATACCCTCCCAAAGGAAAAATTTCGCCTCAAAATGCCGAAAAGTTGCAATACCCCCCCAAAGGAACAATTTCGCCTCAAAATGCCGAAAAGTTGCAATACCCCCCGAAAGGAACAATTTCGCTTCAAAATAGCCAAAAGTTGCAATACCCCCCCAAAGGAACAATTTCGCCTCAAAATGGCAAAAAATTGCAATACCCTTCCAAAGAAACAATTTCGCCTCAAAATGCCGAAAAGTTGCAATACCCCCCAAAGGAACAATTTCGCCTCAAAATGGCAAAAAATTGCAATACCCCCCCCAAAGGAACAATTTCGCCTCAAAATGCCGAAAAGTTGCAATACCCCCTTAAAGGAACAATTTTGCTTCAAAATGGCCAAAAGTTGCAATACCCCCCAAAGGAACAATTTCGCCTCAAAATGCCGAAAAGTTGCAATACCCCCCGAAAGGAACAATTTCGCTTCAAAATGGCCAAAAGTTGCAATACCCCCCCAAAGGAACAATTTCGCCTCAAAATGGCAAAAAGTTGCAATACCCCCCCAAAGGAACAATTTCGCCTCAAAATGGCAAAAAATTGCAATAACCCCCCAAAGGAACAATTTCGCTTCAAAATGGCCAAAAGTTGCAATACCCCCCCAAAGGAACAATTTCACCTCAAAATGGCAAAAAATTGCAAGACCCTCCCAAAGGAAAAATTTCGCCTCAAAATGCCGAAAAGTTGCAATACCCCCCCAAAGGAACAATTTCGCTTCAAAATGGCCAAAAGTTGCAATACCCCCCCAAAGGAACAATTTCGCCTCAAAATGGCCAAAAAAAGCAATAACCCCCCAAAGCAACAATTTCGCCTCAAAATGGAAAAAAATTGCAATACCCCCCCAAAGGAACAATTTCGCCTCAAAATGCCGAAAAGTTGCAATACCCCACCAAAGGAACAATTTCGCCTCAAAATGACAAAAAATTGCAATACCCCCAAAGGAACAATTTCGCTTCAAAATGGCCAAAAGTTGCAATACCCCCCCAAAGGAACAATTTCACCTCAAAATGGCAAAAAATTGCAATACCCTCCCAAAGGAAAAATTTCGCCTCAAAATGCCGAAAAGTTGCAATACCCCCCCAAAGGAACAATTTCGCCTCAAAATGCCGAAAAGTTGCAATACCCCCCGAAAGGAACAATTTCGCTTCAAAATAGCCAAAAGTTGCAATACCCCCCCAAAGGAACAATTTCGCCTCAAAATGGCAAAAAATTGCAATACCCTTCCAAAGAAACAATTTCGCCTCAAAATGCCGAAAAGTTGCAATACCCCCCAAAGGAACAATTTCGCCTCAAAATGGCAAAAAATTGCAATACCCCCCCAAAGGAACAATTTCGCCTCAAAATGCCGAAAAGTTGCAATACCCCCTTAAAGGAACAATTTTGCTTCAAAATGGCCAAAAGTTGCAATACCCCCCAAAGGAACAATTTCGCCTCAAAATGCCGAAAAGTTGCAATACCCCCCGAAAGGAACAATTTCGCTTCAAAATGGCCAAAAATTGCAATACCCCCCCAAAGGAACAATTTCGCCTCAAAATGGCAAAAAGTTGCAATACCCCCCCAAAGGAACAATTTCGCCTCAAAATGGCAAAAAATTGCAATAACCCCCCAAAGGAACAATTTCGCTTCAAAATGGCCAAAAGTTGCAATACCCCCCCAAAGGAACAATTTCACCTCAAAATGGCAAAAAATTGCAATACCCTCCCAAAGGAAAAATTTCGCCTCAAAATGCCGAAAAGTTGCAATACCCCCCCAAAGGAACAATTTCGCTTCAAAATGGCCAAAAGTTGCAATACCCCCCCAAAGGAACAATTTCGCCTCAAAATGGCCAAAAAAAGCAATAACCCCCCAAAGCAACAATTTCGCCTCAAAATGGAAAAAAATTGCAATACCCCCCCAAAGGAACAATTTCGCCTCAAAATGCCGAAAAGTTGCAATACCCCCCGAAAGGAACAATTTCGCTTCAAAATGGCCAAAAGTTCCAATACCCCCCCAAAGGAACAATTTCGCCTCAAAATGCCGAAAAGTTGCAATACCCCCCGAAAGGAACAATTTCGCTTCAAAATGGCCAAAAGTTGCAATACCCCCCCAAAGGAACAATTTTGCTTCAAAATGGCCAAAAGTTGCAATACCCCCCCAAAGGAACTATTTCGCCTCAAAACGAAAAATAAATTGCAATACCCCCCAAAGGAACAATTTCGCCTCAAAATGGCAAAAAATTGCAATACCCCCCCCAAAGGAACAATTTCGCCTCAAAATGCCGAAAAGTTGCAATACCCCCCCAAAGGAACAATTTCGCTTCAAAAAGGCCAAAAGTTGCAATACCCCCCCAAAGGAACAATTTCGCCTCAAAATGGCAAAAAATTGCCATACCCCCCCAAAGGAACAATTTCGCCTCAAAATGCCGAAAAGTTGCAATACCCCCCCAAAGGAACAATTTCGCTTCAAAATGGCCAAAAGTTGCAATACCCCCCCAAAGGAACAATTACGCCTCAAAACGAAAAAAAAATTGCAATACCCTCCAAAGGAACAATTTCGCCTCAAAATGCCGAAAAGTTGCAATACCCCCCGAAAAAAATAATTTCGCTTCAAAATGGCCAAAAGTTGCAATACCCCCCCAAAGGAACAATTTCGCCTCAAAATGGCAAAAAATTGCAATACCCCCCCAAACGAACAATTTCGCCTCAAAATGCCGAAAAGTTGCAATACCCCCCCAAACGAACAATTTCGCTTCAAAATGGCCAAAAGTTGCAATACCCCTCCAAAGGAAAAATTTCTCCTCAAAATGAAAAAAAAATTGCAATACCCCCCAAAGGAACAATTTCGCTTCAAAATGGCCAAAAGTTGCATTACCCCCCCAAAGGAACAATTTCACCTCAAAATGGCAAAAAATTGCAATACCCTCCCAAAGGAAAAATTTCGCCTCAAAATGCCGAAAAGTTGCAATACCCCCCCAAAGGAACAATTTCGCCTCAAAATGCCGAAAAGTTGCAATACCCCCCGAAAGGAACAATTTCGCTTCAAAATAACCAAAAGTTGCAATACCCCCCAAAGGAACAATTTCGCCTCAAAATGGCAAAAAATTGCAATACCCTTCCAAAGAAACAATTTCGCCTCAAAATGCCGAAAAGTTGCAATACCCCCCAAAGGAACAATTTCGCCTCAAAATGGCAAAAAATTGCAATACCCCCCCCAAAGGAACAATTTCGCCTCAAAATGCCGAAAAGTTGCAATACCCCCTTAAAGGAACAATTTTGCTTCAAAATGGCCAAAAGTTGCAATACCCCCCAAAGGAACAATTTCGCCTCAAAATGCCGAAAAGTTGCAATACCCCCCGAAAGGAACAATTTCGCTTCAAAATGGCCAAAAGTTGCAATACCCCCCCAAAGGAACAATTTCGCCTCAAAATGGCAAAAAGTTGCAATACCCCCCGAAAGGAACAATTTCGCTTCAAAATGGCCAAAAGTTGCAATACCCCCCCAAAGGAACAATTTCGCCTCAAAATGGCAAAAAATTGCAATAACCCCCCAAAGGAACAATTTCGCTTCAAAATGGCCAAAAGTTGCAATACCCCCCCAAAGGAACAATTTCACCTCAAAATGGCCAAAAAAAGCAATAACCCCCCAAAGCAACAATTTCGCCTCAAAATGGAAAAAAATTGCAATACCCCCCCAAAGGAACAATTTCGCCTCAAAATGCCGAAAAGTTGCAATACCCCCCGAAAGGAACAATTTCGCTTCAAAATGGCCAAAAGTTCCAATACCCCCCCAAAGGAACAATTTCGCCTCAAAATGGCCAAAAAAAGCAATAACCCCCCAAAGCAACAATTTCGCCTCAAAATGGAAAAAAATTGCAATACCCCCCCAAAGGAACAATTTCGCCTCAAAATGCCGAAAAGTTGCAATACCCCCCGAAAGGAACAATTTCGCTTCAAAATGGCCAAAAGTTCCAATACCCCCCCAAAGGAACAATTTCGCCTCAAAATGCCGAAAAGTTGCAATACCCCCCGAAAGGAACAATTTCGCTTCAAAATGGCCAAAAGTTGCAATACCCCCCCAAAGGAACAATTTTGCTTCAAAATGGCCAAAAGTTGCAATACCCCCCCAAAGGAACTATTTCGCCTCAAAACGAAAAATAAATTGCAATACCCCCCAAAGGAACAATTTCGCCTCAAAATGGCAAAAAATTGCAATACCCCCCCCCAAAGGAACAATTTCGCCTCAAAATGCCGAAAAGTTGCAATACCCCCCCAAAGGAACAATTTCGCTTCAAAAAGGCCAAAAGTTGCAATACCCCCCCAAAGGAACAATTTCGCCTCAAAATGGCAAAAAATTGCCATACCCCCCCAAAGGAACAATTTTGCCTCAAAGTGCCGAAAAGTTGCAATACCCCCCCAAAGGAACAATTTCGCTTCAAAATGGCCAAAAGTTGCAATACCCCCCCAAAGGAACAATTACGCCTCAAAACGAAAAAAAAATTGCAATACCCTCCAAAGGAACAATTTCGCCTCAAAATGCCGAAAAGTTGCAATACCCCCCGAAAAAAATAATTTCGCTTCAAAATGGCCAAAAGTTGCAATACCCCCCCAAAGGAACAATTTCGCCTCAAAATGGCAAAATATTGCAATACCCCCCCAAATGAACAATTTCGCCTCAAAATGCCGAAAAGTTGCAATACCCCCCCAAAGGAACAATTTCGCTTCAAAATGGCCAAAAGTTGCAATACCCCTCCAAAGGAAAAATTTCTCCTCAAAATGAAAAAAAAATTGCAATACCCCCCAAAGGAACAATTTCGCCTCAAAATGGCAAAAAATTGCAATACCCCCCCAAAGGAACAATTTCGCTTCAAAATGGCCAAAAGTTGCAATACCCCCCCAAAGGAACAATTTCACCTCAAAATGGCAAAAAATTGCAATACCCTCCCAAAGGAAAAATTTCGCCTCAAAATGCCGAAAAGTTGCAATACCCCCCCAAAGGAACAATTTCGCCTCAAAATGCCGAAAAGTTGCAATACCCCCCGAAAGGAACAATTTCGCTTCAAAATAGCCAAAAGTTGCAATACCCCCCCAAAGGAACAATTTCGCCTCAAAATGGCAAAAAATTGCAATACCCTTCCAAAGAAACAATTTCGCCTCAAAATGCCGAAAAGTTGCAATACCCCCCAAAGGAACAATTTCGCTTCAAAATGGCCAAAAGTTGCAATACCCCCCCAAAGGAACAATTTCGCCTCAAAATGGCAAAAAGTTGCAATACCCCCCCAAAGGAACAATTTCGCCTCAAAATGGCAAAAAATTGCAATAACCCCCCAAAGGAACAATTTCGCTTCAAAATGGCCAAAAGTTGCAATACCCCCCCAAAGGAACAATTTCACCTCAAAATGGCAAAAAATTGCAATACCCTCCCAAAGGAAAAATTTCGCCTCAAAATGCCGAAAAGTTGCAATACCCCCCCAAAGGAACAATTTCGCTTCAAAATGGCCAAAAGTTGCAATACCCCCCCAAAGGAACAATTTCGCCTCAAAATGGCCAAAAAATGCAATAACCCCCCAAAGCAACAATTTCGCCTCAAAATGGAAAAAAATTGCAATACCCCCCCAAAGGAACAATTTCGCCTCAAAATGCCGAAAAGTTGCAATACCCCCCGAAAGGAACAATTTCGCTTCAAAATGGCCAAAAGTTCCAATACCCCCCCAAAGGAACAATTTCGCCTCAAAATGCCGAAAAGTTGCAATACCCCCCGAAAGGAACAATTTCGCTTCAAAATGGCCAAAAGTTGCAATACCCCCCCAAAGGAACAATTTTGCTTCAAAATGGCCAAAAGTTGCAATACCCCCCAAAGGAACTATTTCGCCTTAAAACGAAAAATAAATTGCAATACCCCCCAAAGGAACAATTTCGCCTCAAAATGGCAAAAAATTGCAATACCCCCCCCCCCCCCCCAAAGGAACAATTTCGCCTCAAAATGGCAAAAAATTGCAATACCCCCCCCAAAGGAACAATTTCGCCTCAAAATGGCAAAAAATTGCCATACCCCCCCAAAGGAACAATTTCGCCTCAAAATGCCGAAAAGTTGCAATACCCCCCCAAAGGAACAATTTCGCTTCAAAATGGCCAAAAGTTGCAATACCCCCCCAAAGGAACAATTTCGCCTCAAAACGAAAAAAAAATTGCAATACCCTCCAAAGGAACAATTTCGCCTCAAAATGCCGAAAAGTTGCAATACCCCCCGAAAAAAATAATTTCGCTTCAAAATGGCCAAAAGTTGCAATACCCCCCCAAAGGAACAATTTCGCCTCAAAATGGCAAAAAATTGCAATACCCCCCCAAAGGAACAATTTCGCCTCAAAATGGCAAAAAATTGCCATACCCCCCCAAAGGAACAATTTCGCCTCAAAATGCCGAAAAGTTGCAATACCCCCCCAAAGGAACAATTTCGCTTCAAAATGGCCAAAAGTTCCAATACCCCCCCAAAGGAACAATTTCGCCTCAAAATGCCGAAAAGTTGCAATACCCCCCAAAAGGAACAATTTCGCTTCAAAATGGCCAAAAGTTGCAATACCCCCCCAAAGGAACAATTTCGCTTCAAAATGGCCAAAAGTTGCAATACCCCCCCCAAAGGAACTATTTCGCCTTAAAACGAAAAATAAATTGCAATACCCCCCAAAGGAACAATTTCGCTTCAAAATGGCCAAAAGTTGCAATACCCCTCCAAAGGAAAAATTTCTCCTCAAAATGAAAAAAAAATTGCAATACCCCCAAAGGAACAATTTCGCCTCAAAATGCCGAAAAGTTGCAATACCCCCCGAAAGGAACAATTTCGCTTCAAAATGGCCAAAAGTTGCAATACCCCCACAAAAGGAACAATTTCACCTCAAAATGGCAAATAATTGCAATACCCCCCCAAAGGAACAATTTCGCTTCAAAATGGCCAAAAGTTGCAATACCCCCCCCAAAGGAACAATTTCACCTCAAAATGCCGAAAAGTTGCAATACCCCCCCAAAGGAACAATTTCGCCTCAAAATGCCGAAAAGTTGCAATACCCCCCCAAAGGAACAATTTCGCTTCAAAATGGCCAAAAGTTGCAATACCCCCCCAAAGGAACAATTTCGCCTCAAAATGGCAAAAAATTGCAATACCCCCCCAAAGGAACAATTTCGCCTCAAAATGCCGAAAAGTTGCAATACCCCCCCAAAGGAACAATTTCGCCTCAAAACGAAAAAAAAATTGCAATACCCTCCAAAGGAACAATTTCGCCTCAAAATGCCGAAAAGTTGCAATACCCCCCGAAAAAAATAATTTCGCTTCAAAATGGCCAAAAGTTGCAATACCCCCCCAAAGGAACAATTTCGCCTCAAAATGGCAAAAAATTGCAATACCCCCCAAAGGAACAATTTCGCCTCAAAATGCCGAAAAGTTGCAATACCCCCCAAAAAAACAATTTCGCTTCAAAATGGCCAAAAGTTGCAATACCCCCCCAAAGGAACAATTTCGCCTCAAAATGGCAAAAAATTGCAATACCCCCCCAAAGGAACAATTTCGCCTCAAAATGCCGAAAAGTTGCAATACCCCCCCAAAGGAACAATTTCGCCTCAAAATGGCAAAAAATTGCAATACCCCCCCAAAGGAACAATTTCGCTTCAAAATGGCCAAAAGTTGCAATACCCCCCCAAAGGAACAATTTCACCTCAAAATGGCAAAAAATTGCAATACCCTCCCAAAGGAAAAATTTCGCCTCAAAATGCCGAAAAGTTGCAATACCCCCCCAAAGGAACAATTTCGCCTCAAAATGCCGAAAAGTTGCAATACCCCCCGAAAGGAACAATTTCGCTTCAAAATAGCCAAAAGTTGCAATACCCCCCCCAAAGGAACAATTTCGCCTCAAAATGGCAAAAAATTGCAATACCCTTCCAAAGAAACAATTTCGCCTCAAAATGCCGAAAAGTTGCAATACCCCCCAAAGGAACAATTTCGCCTCAAAATGGCAAAAAATTGCAATACCCCCCCCAAAGGAACAATTTCGCCTCAAAATGCCGAAAAGTTGCAATACCCCCTTAAAGGAACAATTTCGCTTCAAAATGGCCAAAAGTTGCAATACCCCCCCAAAGGAACAATTTCGCCTCAAAATGGCAAAAAATTGCAATACCCTTCCAAAGAAACAATTTCGCCTCAAAATGCCGAAAAGTTGCAATACCCCCCAAAGGAACAATTTCGCCTCAAAATGGCAAAAAATTGCAATACCCCCCCCCAAAGGAACAATTTCGCCTCAAAATGCCGAAAAGTTGCAGTACCCCCTTAAAGGAACAATTTCACCTCAAAATGGCAAAAAATTGCAATACCCTCCCAAAGGAAAAATTTCGCCTCAAAATGCCAAAAAGTTGCAATACCCCCCCAAAGGAACAATTTCGCCTCAAAATGCCGAAAAGTTGCAATACCCCCCGAAAGGAACAATTTCGCTTCAAAATAGCCAAAAGTTGCAATACCCCCCCCCAAAGGAACAATTTCGCCTCAAAATGGCAAAAAATTGCAATACCCTTCCAAAGAAACAATTTCGCCTCAAAATGCCGAAAAGTTGCAATACCCCCCAAAGGAACAATTTCGCCTCAAAATGGCAAAAAATTGCAATACCCCCCCCAAAGGAACAATTTCGCCTCAAAATGCCGAAAAGTTGCAATACCCCCTTAAAGGAACAATTTCGCTTCAAAATGGCCAAAAGTTGCAATACCCCCCCAAAGGAACAATTTCGCCTCAAAACGAAAAAAAAATTGCAATACCCCCCAAAGGAACAATTTCGCCTCAAAATGCCGAAAAGTTGCAATACCCCCCGAAAGGAACAATTTCGCTTCAAAATGGCCAAAAGTTGCAATACCCCCCCAAAGGAACAATTTCGCCTCAAAATGGCAAAAAGTTGCAATACCCCCCCAAAGGAACAATTTCGCCTCAAAATGGCAAAAAATTGCAATAACCCCCCAAAGGAACAATTTCGCTTCAAAATGGCCAAAAGTTGCAATACCCCCCCAAAGGAACAATTTCACCTCAAAATGGCAAAAAATTGCAATACCCTCCCAAAGGAAAAATTTCGCCTCAAAATGCCGAAAAGTTGCAATACCCCCCCAAAGGAACAATTTCGCTTCAAAATGGCCAAAAGTTGCAATACCCCTCCAAAGGAACAATTTCGCTTCAAAATGGCCAAAAGTTGCAATACCCCCCCAAAGGAACAATTTCGCCTCAAAATGGCAAAAAATTGCAATACCCCCCAAAGGAACAATTTCGCCTCAAAATGCCGAAAAGTTGCAATACCCCCCCAAAAAAACAATTTCGCTTCAAAATGGCCAAAAGTTGCAATACCCCCCCAAAGGAACAATTTCGCCTCAAAATGGCAAAAAATTGCAATACCCCCCCAAAGGAACAATTTCGCCTCAAAATGCCGAAAAGTTGCAATACCCCCCCAAAGGAACAATTTCGCCTCAAAATGGCAAAAAATTGCAATACCCCCCCAAAGGAACAATTTCGCTTCAAAATGGCCAAAAGTTGCAATACCCCCCCAAAGGAACAATTTCACCTCAAAATGGCAAAAAATTGCAATACCCTCCCAAAGGAAAAATTTCGCCTCAAAATGCCGAAAAGTTGCAATACCCCCCGAAAGGAACAATTTCGCTTCAAAATAGCCAAAAGTTGCAATACCCCCCCCCAAAGGAACAATTTCGCCTCAAAATGGCAAAAAATTGCAATACCCTTCCAAAGAAACAATTTCGCCTCAAAATGCCGAAAAGTTGCAATACCCCCCAAAGGAACAATTTCGCCTCAAAATGGCAAAAAATTGCAATACCCCCCCCAAAGGAACAATTTCGCCTCAAAATGCCGAAAAGTTGCAATACCCCCTTAAAGGAACAATTTCGCTTCAAAATGGCCAAAAGTTGCAATACCCCCCAAAGGAACAATTTCGCCTCAAAATGGCTAAAAATTGCAATACCCTTCCAAAGAAACAATTTCGCCTCAAAATGCCGAAAAGTTGCAATACCCCCCAAAGGAACAATTTCGCCTCAAAATGGCAAAAAATTGCAATACCCCCCCCAAAGGAACAATTTCGCCTCAAAATGCCGAAAAGTTGCAATACCCCCTTAAAGGAACAATTTCGCTTCAAAATGGCCAAAAGTTGCAATACCCCCCCAAAGGAACAATTTCACCTCAAAATGGCAAAAAATTGCAATATCCTCCCAAAGGAAAAATTTCGCCTCAAAATGCCGAAAAGTTGCAATACCCCCCCAAAGGAACAATTTCGCCTCAAAATGCCGAAAAGTTGCAATACCCCCCGAAAGGAACAATTTCGCTTCAAAATAGCCAAAAGTTGCAATACCCCCCCCCAAAGGAACATTTTCGCCTCAAAATGGCAAAAAATTGCAATACCCTTCCAAAGAAACAATTTCGCCTCAAAATGCCGAAAAGTTGCAATACCCCCCAAAGGAACAATTTCGCCTCAAAATGGCAAAAAATTGCAATACCCCCCCAAAGGAACAATTTCGCCTCAAAATGCCGAAAAGTTGCAATACCCCCTTAAAGGAACAATTTCGCTTCAAAATGGCCAAAAGTTGCAATACCCCCCCAAAGGAACAATTTCGCCTCAAAACGAAAAAAAAATTGCAATACCCCCCAAAGGAACAATTTCGCCTCAAAATGCCGAAAAGTTGCAATACCCCCCGAAAGCAACAATTTCGCTTCAAAATGGCCAAAAGTTGCAATACCCCCCCAAAGGAACAATTTCGCCTCAAAATGGCAAAAAGTTGCAATACCCCCCCAAAGGAACAATTTCGCCTCAAAATGGCAAAAAATTGCAATAACCCCCCAAAGGAACAATTTCGCTTCAAAATGGCCAAAAGTTGCAATACCCCCCCAAAGGAACAATTTCACCTCAAAATGGCAAAAAATTGCAACACCCTCCCAAAGGAAAAATTTCGCCTCAAAATGCCGAAAAGTTGCAATACCCCCCCAAAGGAACAATTTCGCTTCAAAATGGCCAAAAGTTGCAATACCCCCCCAAAGGAACAATTTCGCCTCAAAATGGCCAAAAAATGCAATACCCCCCCAAAGCAACAATTTCGCCTCAAAATGGAAAAAAATTGCAATACCCCCCCAAAGGAACAATTTCGCCTCAAAATGCCGAAAAGTTGCAATACCCCCCGAAAGGAACAATTTCGCTTCAAAATGGCCAAAAGTTCCAATACCCCCCCAAAGGAACAATTTCGCCTCAAAATGCCGAAAAGTTGCAATACCCCCCGAAAGGAACAATTTCGCTTCAAAATGGCCAAAAGTTGCAATACCCCCCAAAGGAACAATTTTGCTTCAAAATGGCCAAAAGTTACAATACCCCCCCAAAGGAAATATTTCGCCTCAAAACGAAAAAAAAATTGCAATACCCCCCAAAGGAACAATTTCGCCTCAAAATGGCAAAAAATTGCAATACCCCCCCAAAGGAACAATTTCGCCTCAAAATACCGAAAAGTTGCAATACCCCCCCAAAGGAACAATTTCGCTTCAAAATGGCCAAAAGTTGCAATACCCCCCCAAAGGAACAATTTCGCCTCAAAATGGCAAAAAATTGCAATACCCCCCCAAAGGAACAATTTCGCCTCAAAATGCCGAAAAGTTGCAATACCCCCCAAAGGAACAATTTCACTTCAAAATGGCCAAAAGTTGCAATACCCCCCCAAAGGAACAATTTCGCCTCAAAACGAAAAAAAAATTGCAATACCCTCCAAAGGAACAATTTCGCCTCAAAATGGCAAAAAATTGCAATACCCCCCCAAAGGAACAATTTCGCCTCAAAATGCCGAAAAGTTGCAATACCCCCCCAAAGGAACAATTTCGCTTCAAAATGGCCAAAAGTTGCAATACCCCTCCAAAGGAAAAATTTCTCCTCAAAATGAAAAAAAAATTGCAATACCCCCCAAAGGAACAATTTCGCCTCAAAATGCCGAAAAGTTGCAATACCCCCCGAAAGGAACAATTTCGCTTCAAAATGGCCAAAAGTTGCAATACCCCCCAAAGGAACAATTTCACCTCAAAATGGCAAATAATTGCAATACCCCCCCAAAGGAACAATTTCGCTTCAAAATGGCCAAAAGTTGCAATACCCCCCCAAAGGAACAATTTCGCCTCAAAATGGCAAAAAATTGCAATACCCCCCCAAAGGAACAATTTCGCCTCAAAATGCCGAAAAGTTGCAATACCCCCCCAAAGGAACAATTTCGCTTCAAAATGGCCAAAAGTTGCAATACCCCTCCAAAGGAAAAATTTCTCCTCAAAATGAAAAAAAAATTGCAATACCCCCCAAAGGAACAATTTCGCCTCAAAATGCCGAAAAGTTGCAATACCCCCCGAAAGGAACAATTTCGCTTCAAAATGGCCAAAAGTTGCAATACACCCCCAAAGGAACAATTTCACCTCAAAATGGCAAATAATTGCAATACCCCCCCAAAGGAACAATTTCGCTTCAAAATGGCCAAAAGTTGCAATACCCCCCCAAAGGAACAATTTCGCTTCAAAATGGCCAAAAGTTGCAATACCCCCCCAAAGGAACAATTTCGCTTCAAAATGGCCAAAAGTTGCAATACCCCCCCAAAGGAACAATTTCGCCTCAAAATGGCAAAAAATTGCAATACCCCCCCAAAGGAACAATTTCGCCTTAAAATGCCGAAAAGTTGCAATACCCCCCCAAAGGAACAATTTCTCCTCAAAACGAAAAAAAAATTGCAATACCCTCCAAAGGAACAATTTCGCCTCAAAATGGCAAAAAATTGCAATACCCCCCAAAGGAACAATTTCGCCTCAAAATGCCGAAAAGTTGCAATACCCCCCCAAAGGAACAATTTCGCTTCAAAATGGCCAAAAGTTGCAATACCCCTCCAAAGGAAAAATTTCGCCTCAAAATGAAAAAAAAATTGCAATACCCCCCCAAAGGAACAATTTCGCCTCAAAATGCCGAAAAGTTGCAATACCCCCCGAAAGGAACAATTTCGCTTCAAAATGGCCAAAAGTTGCAATACCCCCCCAAAGGAACAATTTCGCCTCAAAATGGCAAAAAATTGCAATACCCCACAAAGGAACAATTTCGCCTCAAAATGCCGAAAAGTTGCAATACCCCCCCAAAGGAACAATTTCGCTTCAAAATGGCCAAAAGTTGCAATACCCCTCCAAAGGAAAAATTTCGCCTCAAAATGAAAAAAAAATTGCAATACCCCCCCAAAGGAACAATTTCGCCTCAAAATGCCAAAAAGTTGCAATACCCCCCCAAAGGAACAATTTCGCTTCAAAATGGCCAAAAGTTGCAATACCCCCCCAAAGGAACAATTTCACCTCAAAATGCCGAAAAGTTGCAATACCCAACGAAAGGAACAATTTCGCTTCAAAATGGCCAAAAGTTGCAATACCCCCCCAAAGGAACAATTTCGCCTCAAAATGCCGAAAAGTTGCAATACCCCCCCAAAGGAACAATTTCGCTTCAAAGTGGCCAAAAGTTGCAATACCCCCCCAAAGGAACAATTTCGCTTCAAAATGGCCAAAAGTTGCAATACCCCCCGAAAGGAACAATTTCGCTTCAAAATGGCCAAAAGATGCAATACCCCCCCAAAGGAACAATTTCGCTTCAAAATGGAAAAAAAATTGCAATACCCCCCCAAAGGAACAATTTCGCCTCAAAATACCGAAAAGTTGCAATACCCCCCGAAAGGAACAATTTCGCTTCAAAATGGCCAAAAATTGCAATACCCCCCAAAGGAACAATTTCGCCTCAAAATGGCAAAAAATTGCAATACCCCCCCAAAGGAACAATTTCACCTCAAAATGCCGAAAAGTTGCAATACCCCCCGAAAGGAACAATTTCGCTTCAAAATGGCCAAAAGATGCAATACCCCCCAAAGCAACAATTTCACCTCAAAATGGCAAAAAATTGCAATACCCCCCAAAGGAACAATTTCGCCTCAAAATATCCAAAAATTGTAATACCCCCCAAAGGAACAATTTCGCTTCAATATGGCCAAAAGTTGCAATACCCCCCCAAAGGAACAATTTCGCTTCAAAATGGAAAAAAAATTGCAATACCCCCCCAAAGGAACAATTTCGCCTCAAAATGCCGAAAAGTTGCAATACCCCCCGAAAGGAACAATTTCGCTTCAAAATGGCCAAAAGTTGCAATACCCCCCCAAAGGAACAATTTCGCCTGAAAATGGCAAAAAATTGCAATACCCCCCGAGGAACAATTTCGCTTCAAAATGGCCAAAAGTTGCAATACCCCCCCAAAGGAACAATTTCGCCTCAAAATGGCAAAAAATTGCAATACCCCCACAAAAGAACAATTTCGCCTCAAAATGCCGAAAAGTTGCAATACCCCCCCAAAGGAACAGTTTCGCTTCAAAATGGCCAAAAGTTGCAATACCCCCCCAAGGAAAAATTTCGCCTCAAAATAAAAAAAAAATTGCAATACCCCCCCAAAGGAACAATTTCGCCTCAAAATGCCGAAAAGTTGCAATACCCCCCCAAAGAAACAATTTCGCTTCAAAATGGCCAAAAGTTGCAATACCCCCCCCAAAGGAACAATTTCGCTTCAAAATGGCCAAAAGTTGCAATACCCCCCCAAAGGAACAATTTCGCCTCAAAATGCCGAAAAGTTGCAATACCCCCCCAAAGGAACAATTTCGCTTCAAAATGGCCAAAAGTTGCAATACCCCCCCCAAAGGAACAATTTCGCCTCAAAATGGCCAAAAGTTGCAATACCCCCCCAAAGGAACAATTTCGCCTCAAAATGCCAAAAAGTTGCAATACCCCCCCAAAGGAACAATTTCGCTTCAAAATGGCCAAAAGTTGCAATACCCCCCCAAAGGAACAATTTCGCCTCAAAATGGCAAAAAATTGCAATACCCCCCCAAAGGAACAATTTCGCCTCAAAATGCCGAAAAGTTGCAATACCCCCCCAAAGGAACAATTTCGCTTCAAAATGGCCAAAAGTTGCAATACCCCCCCAAAGGAACAATTTCGCCTCAAAATGGCAAAAAATTGCAATACCCCCAAACGAACAATTTCGCTTCAAAATGGCCAAAAGTTGCAATACCCCCTCAAAGGAACAATTTCACCTCAAAATGGCAAAAAATTGCAATACCCTCCCAAAGGAAAAATTTCGCCTCAAAATGGCCAAAAGTTGCAATACCCCCCCAAAGGAACAATTTCACCTCAAAATGGCAAAAAATTGCAATACCCTCCCAAAGGAAAAATTTCGCCTCAAAATGCCGAAAAGTTGCAATACCCCCCCAAAGGAACAATTTCGCCTCAAAATGCCGAAAAGTTGCAATACCCCCCAAAAGGAACAATTTCGCTTCAAAATGGCCAAAAGTTGCAATACCCCCCCAAAGGAACAATTTCGCCTCAAAATGGCAAAAAATTGCAATACCCTTCCAAAGAAAAAATTTCGCCTCAAAATGCCGAAAAGTTGCAATACCCCCCCAAAGGAACAATTTCGCTTCAAAATGGCCAAAAGTTGCAATACCTCCCCAAAGGAACAATTTCGCCTCAAAATGGCAAAAAATTGCAATACCCCCCCAAAGGAACAATTTCGCCTCAAAATGGCAAAAAATTTCAATAACCCCCCAAAGGAACAATTTCGCTTCAAAATGGCCAAAAGTTGCAAAACCCCCCAAAGGAACAATTTCACCTCAAAATGGCAAAAAATTGCAATACCCTCCCAAAGGAAAAATTTCGCCTCAAAATGCTGAAAAGTTGCAATACCCCCCCAAAGGAACAATTTCGCTTCAAAATGGCCAAAAGTTGCAATACCCCCCAAAAGGAACAATTTCGCTTCAAAATGGCCAAAAGTTGCAATACCCCCCCAAAGGAACAATTTCGCCTCAAAATGGCAAAAAATTGCAATACCCCCCCAAAGGAACAATTTCGCCTCAAAATGCCGAAAAGTTGCAATACCCCCCCAAAGGAACAATTTCGCTTCAAAATGGCCAAAAGTTGCAATACCCCCCCAAACGAACAATTTCGCCTCAAAACGAAAAATAAATTGCAATACCCTCCAAAGGAACAATTTCGCCTCAAAATGCCGAAAAGTTGCAATACCCCCCGAAAGGAACAATTTCGCTTCAAAGTGGCCAAAAGTTGCAATACCCCCCCAAAGGAACACTTTCACCTCAAAATGGCAAAAAATTGCAATACCCCCCCAAAGGAACAATTTCGCTTCAAAATGGCCAAAAGTTGCAATACCCCCCAAAGGAACAATTTCGCCTCAAAATGGCAAAAAATTGCAATACCCCCCCAAAGGAACAATTTCGCTTCAAAATGGCCAAAAGTTGCAATACCCCCCCAAAGGAACAATTTCACCTCAAAATGCCGAAAAGTTGCAATACCCCCCGAAAGGAACAATTTCGCTTCAAAATGGCCAAAAGTTGCAATACCCCCCCAAAGGAACAATTTCACCTCAAAATGGCAAAAAATTGCAATACCCCCCCAAAGGAACAATTTCGCTTCAAAATGGCCAAAAGTTGCAATACCCCCCCAAAGGAACAATTTCACCTCAAAATGGCAAAAAATTGCAATACCCTCCCAAAGGAAAAATTTCGCCTCAAAATGCCGAAAAGTTGCAATACCCCCCCAAAGGAACAATTTCGCTTCAAAATGGCCAAAAGTTGCAATACCCCCCCAAAGGAACAATTTCGCTTCAAAATGGCCAAAAGTTGCAATACCCCCCCAAAGGAACAATTTCGCCTCAAAATGGCAAAAAATTGCAATACCCCCCAAAGGAACAATTTCGCTTCAAAATGGCCAAAAGATGCAATACCCCCCCAAAGCAACAATTTCGCCTCAAAATGGCAAAAAATTGCAATGCCCCCCCAAAGGAAAAATTTCGCCTCAAAATGCCGAAAAGTTGCAATACCCCCCGAAAGGAACAATTTCGCTTCAAAATGGCCAAAAGTTGCAATACCCCCCCAAAGGAACAATTTCGCCTCAAAATGGCAAAAAATTGCAATACCCCCCCAAAGGAACAATTTCACCTCAAAATGCCGAAAAGTTGCAATACCCCCCGAAAGGAACAATTTTGCTTCAAAATGGCCAAAAGTTGAAATACCCCCCCAAAGGAACAATTTCGCCTCAAAATGGCAAAAAATTGCAATCCCCCCCAAAGGAACAATTTCGCCTCAAAATGGCAAAAAATTTCAATAACCCCCCAAAGGAACAATTTCGCTTCAAAATGGCCAAAAGTTGCAAAACCCCCCAAAGGAACAATTTCACCTCAAAATGGCAAAAAATTGCAATACCCTCCCAAAGGAAAAATTTCGCCTCAAAATGCCGAAAAGTTGCAATACCCCCCCAAAGGAACAATTTCGCTTCAAAATGGCCAAAAGTTGCAATACCCCCCCAAAGGAACAATTTCGTTTCAAAATGGCCAAAAGTTGCAATACCCCCCAAAGGAACAATTTCGCCTCAAAATGGCAAAAAATTGCAATACCCCCCAAAGGAACAATTTCGCTTCAAAATGGCCAAAAAATGCAATACCCCCCCAAAGGAACAATTTCGCCTCAAAATGCCGAAAAGTTGCAATACCCCCCGAAAGGAACAATTTCGCTTCAAAATGGCCAAAAGTTGAAATACCCCCCAAAGGAACAATTTCGCCTCAAAATGGCAAAAAATTGCAATACCCCCCCAAAGGAACAATTTCGCTTCAAAATGGCCAAAAGTTGCAATACCCCCCCAAAGGAACAATTTCACCTCAAAATGGCAAAAAATTGCAATACCCTCCCAAAGGAAAAATTTCGCCTCAAAATGCCGAAAAGTTGCAATACCCCCCCAAAGGAACAATTTCGCTTCAAAATGGCCAAAAGTTGCAATACCCCCCCAAAGGAACAATTTCGCTTCAAAATGGCCAAAAGTTGCAATACCCCCCCAAAGGAACAATTTCGCCTCAAAATGGCAAAAAATTGCAATACCCCCCAAAGGAACAATTTCGCTTCAAAATGGCCAAAAGATGCAATACCCCCCCAAAGCAACAATTTCGCCTCAAAATGGCAAAAAATTGCAATACCCCCCCAAAGGAACAATTTCGCCTCAAAATGCCGAAAAGTTGCAATACCCCCCGAAAGGAACAATTTCGCTTCAAAATGGCCAAAAGTTGCAATACCCCCCCAAAGGAACAATTTCGCCTCAAAATGCCGAAAAGTTGCAATACCCCCAGAAAGGAACAATTTTGCTTCAAAATGGCCAAAAGTTGAAATACCCCCCCAAAGGAACAATTTCGCCTCAAAATGGCAAATAATTGCAATACCCCCCCAAAGGAACAATTTCACCTCAAAATGCCGAAAAGTTGCAATACCCCCCGAAAGGAACAATTTCGCTTCAAAATGGCCAAAAGTTGCAATACCTCCCCAAAGGAACAATTTCGCCTCAAAATGGCAAAAAATTGCAATACCCCCCCAAAGGAACAATTTCGCCTCAAAATGGCAAAAAATTTCAATAACCCCCAAAGGAACAATTTCGCTTCAAAATGGCCAAAAGTTGCAAAACCCCCCAAAGGAACAATTTCACCTCAAAATGGCAAAAAATTGCAATACCCTCCCAAAGGAAAAATTTCGCCTCAAAATGCCGAAAAGTTGCAATACCCCCCCAAAGGAACAATTTCGCTTCAAAATGGCCAAAAGTTGCAATACCCCCCCAAAGGAACGATTTCGTTTCAAAATGGCCACAAGTTGCAATACCCCCCCAAAGGAACAATTTCACCTCAAAATGGCAAAAAATGCAATACCCCCCAAAGCAACAATTTCGCCTCAAAATGGAAAAAAATTGCAATACCCCCCCAAAGGAACAATTTCGCCTCAAAATGCCGAAAAGTTGCAATACCCCCCGAAAGGAACAATTTCGCTTCAAAATGGCCAAAAGTTGCAATACCCCCCAAAGGAACAATTTCGCCTCAAAATGCCGAAAAGTTGCAATACCCCCCGAAAGGAACAATTTCGCTTCAAAATGGCCAAAAGTTGCAATACCCCCCAAAGGAACAATTTCGCCTCAAAATGGCAAAAAAAATTGCAATACCCCCCCAAAGGAACAATTTCGCTTCAAAATGGCCAAAAGTTGCAATACCCCCCCAAAGCAACAATTTCGCCTCAAAATGGAAAAAAATTGCAATACCCCCCCAAAGGAACAATTTCGCCTCAAAATGCCGAAAAGTTGCAATACCCCCCGAAAGGAACAATTTCGCTTCAAAATGGCCAAAAGTTGCAATACCCCCCCAAAGGAACAATTTCGCCTCAAAATGCCGAAAAGTTGCAATACCCCCCGAAAGGAACAATTTCGCTTCAAAATGGCCAAAAGTTGCAATACCCCCCAAAGGAACAATTTCGCCTCAAAATGGCAAAAAATTGCAATACCCCCCCAAAGGAACAATTTCGCCTCAAAATGGCAAAAAATTGCAATACCCCCCCAAAGGAACAATTTCGCTTCAAAATGGCCAAAAGTTGCAATACCCCCCAAAGGAACAATTTCGCCTCAAAATGGCAAAAAATTGCAATACCCCCCCAAAGGAACAATTTCGCCTCAAAATACCGAAAAGTTGCAATACCCCCCCAAAGGAACAATTTCGCTTCAAAATGGCCAAAAGTTGCAATACCCTCCCAAAGGAACAATTTCGTCTCAAAATGGCAAAAAATTGCAATACCCCCCCAAAGGAACAATTTCGCCTCAAAATGCCGAAAAGTTGCAATACCTCCCCAAAGGAACAATTTCGCTTCAAAATGGCCAAAAGTTGCAATACCCCCCCAAAGGAACAATTTCGCCTCAAAACGAAAAATAAATTGCAATACCTTCCAAAGGAACAATTTCGCCTCAAAATGCCGAAAAGTTGCAATACCCCCCAAAAGGAACAATTTCGCTTCAAAATGGCCAAAAGTTGCAATACCGCCCCAAAGGAACAATTTCACCTCAAAATGGCAAAAAATTGCAATACCCCCCCAAAGGAACAATTTTGCTTCAAAATGGCCAAAAGTTGCAATACCCCCCCAAAGGAACAATTTCACCTCAAAATGGCAAAAAATTGCAATACCCTCCCAAAGGAAAAATTTCACCTCAAAATGCCGAAAAGTTGCAATACCCCCCCAAAGGAACAATTTCGCTTCAAAATGGCCAAAAGTTGCAATACCCCCCCAAAGGAACAATTTCGCCTCAAAACGAAAAAAAAATTGCAATACCCCCCAAAGGAACAATTTCGCCTCAAAATGGCAAAAAATTGCAATACCCCCCCAAAGGAACAATTTCGCCTCAAAATACCGAAAAGTTGCAATACCCCCCCAAAGGAACAATTTCGCTTCAAAATGGCCAAAAGTTGCAATACCCCCCCAAAGGAACAATTTCGTCTCAAAATGGCAAAAAATTGCAATACCCCCCCAAAGGAACAATTTCGCCTCAAAATGCCGAAAAGTTGCAATACCCCCCCAAAGGAACAATTTCGCTTCAAAATGGCCAAAAGTTGCAATACCCCCCCAAAGGAACAATTTCGCCTCAAAACGAAAAAAAAATTGCAATACCCCCCAAAGGAACAATTTCGCCTCAAAATGGCAAAAAATTGCAATACCCCCCCAAAGGAACAATTTCGCCTCAAAATACCGAAAAGTTGCAATACCCCCCCAAAGGAACAATTTCGCTTCAAAATGGCCAAAAGTTGCAATACCCCCCCAAAGGAACAATTTCGTCTCAAAATGGCAAAAAATTGCAATACCCCCCCAAAGGAACAATTTCGCCTCAAAATGCCGAAAAGTTGCAATACCCCCCAAAAGGAACAATTTCGCTTCAAAATGGCCAAAAGTTGCAATACCGCCCCAAAGGAACAATTTCACCTCAAAATGGCAAAAAATTGCAATACCCCCCCAAAGGAACAATTTCGCTTCAAAATGGCCAAAAGTTGCAATACCCCCCCAAAGGAACAATTTCACCTCAAAATGGCAAAAAATTGCAATACCCTCCTAAAGGAAAAATTTCACCTCAAAATGCCGAAAAGTTGCAATACCCCCCCAAAGGAACAATTTCGCTTCAAAATGGCCAAAAGTTGCAATACCCCCCCAAAGGAACAATTTCGCTTCAAAATGGCCAAAAGTTGCAATACCCCCCCAAAGGAACAATTTCGCTTCAAAATGGCCAAAAGATGCAATACCCCCCCAAAGCAACAATTTCGCCTCAAAATGGCAAAAAATTGCAATACCCCCCAAAGGAACAATTTCGCTTCAAAATGGCCAAAAGTTGCAATACCCCCCCAAAGGAACAATTTCACCTCAAAATGCCGAAAAGTTGCAATACCCCCCGAAAGGAACAATTTCGCTTCAAAATGGCCAAAAGTTGCAATACCCCCCCAAAGGAACAATTTCACCTCAAAATGGCAAAAAATTGCAATACCCCCCAAAAGGAACAATTTCGCTTCAAAATGGCCAAAAGTTGCAATACCCCCCCAAAGGAACAATTTCACCTCAAAATGGCAAAAAATTGCAATACCCTCCCAAAGGAAAAATTTCGCCTCAAAATGCCGAAAAGTTGCAATACCCCCCCAAAGGAACAATTTCGCTTCAAAATGGCCAAAAGTTGCAATACCCCCCCAAAGGAACAATTTCGCTTCAAAATGGCCAAAAGTTGCAATACCCCCCCAAAGGAACAATTTCACCTCAAAATGACAAAAAATTGCAATACCCCCCAAAGGAACAATTTCGCTTCAAAATGGCCAAAAGATGCAATACCCCCCCAAAGCAACAATTTCGCCTCAAAATGGCAAAAAATTGCAATACCCCCCCAAAGGAACAATTTCGCCTCAAAATGCCGAAAAGTTGCAATACCCCCCGAAAGCAACAATTTCTCTTCAAAATGGCCAAAAGTTGCAATACCCCCCCAAAGGAACAATTTCGCCTCAAAATGCCGAAAAGTTGCAATACCCCCAGAAAGGAACAATTTTGCTTCAAAATGGCCAAAAGTTGCAATACCCCCCCAAAGGAACAATTTCGCCTCAAAATGGCAAAAAATTGCAATACCCCCCCAAAGGAACAATTTCACCTCAAAATGCCGAAAAGTTGCAATACCCCCCGAAAGGAACAATTTCGCTTCAAAATGGCCAAAAGATGCAATACCCCCAAAGCAACAATTTCACCTCAAAATGGCAAAAAATTGCAATACCCCCCAAAGGAACAATTTCACCTCAAAATATCCAAAAATTGTAATACCCCCCAAAGGAACAATTTCGCTTCAATATGGCCAAAAGTTGCAATACCCCCCCAAAGGAACAATTTCGCCTCAAAATGGAAAAAAAATTGCAATACCCCCCCAAAGGAACAATTTCGCCTCAAAATGCCGAAAAGTTACAATACCCCTTTGAAAGGAACAATTTCGCTTCAAAATGGCCAAAAGTTGCAATACCCCCCAAAGGAACAATTTCGCCTCAAAACGGAAAAAAAATTTCAATACCCCCCAAAGGAACAATTTCGCCTCAAAATGCCGAAAAGTTGCAATACCCCCCCAAAGGAACAATTTCGCTTCAAAATGGCCAAAAGTTGCAATACCCCCCCAAAGGAAAAATTTCGCCTCAAAATGAAAAAAAAATTGCAAAACCCCCCCAAAGGAACAATTTCGCCTCAAAATGCCGAAAAGTTGCAATACCCCCAGAAAGGAACAATTTTGCTTCAAAATGGCCAAAAGTTGCAATACCCCCCCAAAGGAACAATTTCGCCTCAAAATGGCAAAAAATTGCAATACCCCCCCAAAGGAACAATTTCACCTCAAAATGCCGAAAAGTTGCAATACCCCCCGAAAGGAACAATTTCGCTTCAAAATGGCCAAAAGATGCAATACCCCCAAAGCAACAATTTCACTTCAAAATGGCAAAAAATTGCAATACCCCCCAAAGGAACAATTTCGCCTCAAAATATCCAAAAATTGTAATACCCCCTAAAGGAACAATTTCGCTTCAATATGGCCAAAAGTTGCAATACCCCCCCAAAGGAACAATTTCGCCTCAAAATGCCGAAAAGTTGCAATACCCCTCCAAAGGAACAATTTCGCTTCAAAATGGCCAAAAGTTGCAATACCCCCCCAAAGGAACAATTTCGCCTCAAAACGGAAAAAAAATTGCAATACCCCCCAAAGGAACAATTTCGCCTCAAAATGCCGAAAAGTTGCAATACCCCCCCAAAGGAACAATTTCGCTTCAAAATGGCCAAAAGTTGCAATACCCCCCCAAAGGAAAAATTTCGCCTCAAAATGAAAAAAAAATTGCAATACCCCCCCAAAGGAACAATTTCGCCTCAAAATGCCGAAAAGTTGCAATACCCCCCGAAAGGAACAATTTCGCTTCAAAATGGCCAAAAGTTGCAATACCCCCCCAAAGGAACAATTTCGCCTCAAAATGCCGAAAAGTTGCAATACCCCCAGAAAGGAACAATTTTGCTTCAAAATGGCCAAAAGTTGCAATACCCCCCCAAAGGAACAATTTCGCCTCTAAATGGCAAAAAATTGCAATACCCCCCCAAAGGAACAATTTCACCTCAAAATGCCGAAAAGTTGCAATACCCCCCGAAAGGAACAATTTCGCTTCAAAATGGCCAAAAGATGCAATACCCCCAAAGCAACAATTTCACCTCAAAATGGCAAAAAATTGCAATACCCCCCAAAGGAACAATTTCGCCTCAAAATATCCAAAAATTGTAATACCCCCCAAAGGAACAATTTCGCTTCAATATGGCCAAAAGTTGCAATACCCCCCAAAGGAACAATTTCGCCTCAAAATGGAAAAAAAATTGCAATACCCCCCCAAAGGAACAATTTCGCCTCAAAATGCCGAAAAGTTGCAATACCCCCCGAAAGGAACAATTTCGCTTCAAAATGGCCAAAAGTTGCAATACCCCCCCAAAGGAACAATTTCGCCTGAAAATGGCAAAAAATTGCAATACCCCCCAAGGAACAATTTCGCTTCAAAATGGCCAAAAGTTGCAATACCCCCCCAAAGGAACAATTTCGCCTCAAAATGGCAAAAAATTGCAATACCCCCCCAAAGGAACAATTTCGCTTCAAAATGGCCAAAAGTTGCAATACCCCCCCAAAGGAACAATTTCGCCTGAAAATGGCAAAAAATTGCAATACCCCCCAAGGAACAATTTCGCTTCAAAATGGCCAAAAGTTGCAATACCCCCCCAAAGGAACAATTTCGCCTCAAAATGCCGAAAAGTTGCAATACCCCTCCAAAGGAACAATTTCGCTTCAAAATGGCCAAAAGTTGCAATACCCCCCCAAAGGAACAATTTCGCCTCAAAACGGAAAAAAAATTGCAATACCCCCCAAAGGAACAATTTCGCCTCAAAATGCCGAAAAGTTGCAATACCCCCCCAAAGGAACAATTTCACTTCAAAATGGCCAAAAGTTGCAATACCCCCCCAAAGGAAAAATTTCGCCTCAAAATGAAAAAAAAATTGCAATACCCCCCCAAAGGAACAATTTCGCCTCAAAATGCCGAAAAGTTGCAATACCCCCAGAAAGGAACAATTTTGCTTCAAAATGGCCAAAAGTTGCAATACCCCCCCAAAGGAACAATTTCGCCTCAAAATGGCAAAAAATTGCAATACCCCCCCAAAGGAACAATTTCACCTCAAAATGCCGAAAAGTTGCAATACCCCCCGAAAGGAACAATTTCGCTTCAAAATGGCCAAAAGATGCAATACCCCCAAAGCAACAATTTCACTTCAAAATGGCAAAAAATTGCAATACCCCCCAAAGGAACAATTTCGCCTCAAAATATCCAAAAATTGTAATACCCCCCAAAGGAACAATTTCGCTTCAATATGGCCAAAAGTTGCAATACCCCCCCAAAGGAACAATTTCGCCTCAAAATGGAAAAAAAATTGCAATACCCCCCCAAAGGAACAATTTCGCATCAAAATGCCGAAAAGTTGCAATACCCCCCAAAAGGAACAATTTCGCTTCAAAATGGCCAAAAGTTGCAATACCCCCCCAAAGGAACAATTTCGCCTGAAAATGGCAAAAAATTGCAATACCCCCCAAGGAACAATTTCGCTTCAAAATGGCCAAAAGTTGCAATACCCCCCCAAAGGAACAATTTCGCCTCAAAATGCCGAAAAGTTGCAATACCCCTCCAAAGGAACAATTTCGCTTCAAAATGGCCAAAAGTTGCAATCCCCCCCCAAAGGAACAATTTCGCCTCAAAACGGAAAAAAAATTGCAATACCCCCCAAAGGAACAATTTCGCCTCAAAATGCCGAAAAGTTGCAATACCCCCCCAAAGGAACAATTTCGCTTCAAAATGGCCAAAAGTTGCAATACCCCCCAAAGGAAAAATTTCGCCTCAAAATGAAAAAAAAATTGCAATACCCCCCAAGGAACAATTTTGCCTCAAAATGCCGAAAAGTTGCAATACCCCCCCAAAGGAACAATTTCGCTTCAAAATGGCCAAAAGTTGCAATACCCCCCCAAAGGTACAATTTCGCTTCAAAATGGCAAAAAGTTGCAATACCCCCCCAAAGGAACAATTTCGCCTCAAAATAGCAAAAAGTTGCAATACCCCCCGAAAGGAACAATTTCGCTTCAAAATGGCCAAAAGTTGCAATACCCCCCCAAAGGAACAATTTTGCTTCAAAATGGCCAAAAGTTGCAATACCCCCCCAAAGGAACAATTTCGCTTCAAAATGGCCAAAAGTAGCAATACCCCCCCAAAGGAACAATTTCGCTTCAAAATGGCCAAAAGTTGCAATACCCCCCCAAAGGAACAATTTCGCTTCAAAATGGCCAAAAGTTGCAATACTCCCCAAAGGAACAATTTCGCCTCAAAATGGCAAAAAATTGCAATACCCCCCCAAAGGAACAATTTCGCTTCAAAATGGCAAAAAATTGCAATACCCCCCCAAAGGAACAATTTCGCCTCAAAATATCCAAAAATTGTAATACCCCACAAAGGAACAATTTCGCTTCAATATGGCCAAAAGTTGCAATACCCCCCCAAAGGAACAATTTCCCCTCAAAATGGAAAAAAAATTGCAATACCCCCGAAAGGAACAATTTCGCTTCAAAATGGCCAAAAGTTGCAATACCCCCCCAAAGGAACAATTTCGCTTCAAAATGGCAAAAAATTGCAATACCCCCCCAAAGGAACAATTTCGCCCCAAAATGCCGAAAAGTTGCAATACCCCCCCAAAGGAACAATTTCGCTTCAAAATGGCCAAAAGTTGCAATACCCCCCCAAAGGAAAAATTTCGCCTCAAAATGAAAAAAAAATTGCAATACCCCCCAAAGGAACAATTTCGCCTCAAAATGCCGAAAAGTTGCAATACCCCCCGAAAGGAACAATTTCGCTTCAAAATGGCCAAAAGTTGCAATACCCCCCCAAAGGAACAATTTCACCTCAAAATGGCAAAAAATTGCAATACCCCCCCAAAGGAACAATTTCGCCTCAAAATGCCGAAAAGTTGCAATACCCCCCCCAAAGGAACAATTTCGCTTCAACATGGCCAAAAGTTGCAATACCCCCCCAAAGCAACAATTTCATTTCAAAATGGCCAAAAGTTGCAATACCCCCCCAAAGGAACAATTTCGCGTCAAAATGGCAAAAAATTGCAATACCCCCCAAAGGAACAATTTCGCCTCAAAATGCCGAAAAGTTGCAATACCCCCCGAAAGGAACAATTTCGCTTCAAAATGGCCAAAAGTTGTAATACCCCCCCAAAGGAACAATTTCGCCTCAAAACGAAAAAAAATTGCAATACCCCCCAAAGGAACAATTTCGCCTCAAAATGCCGAAAAGTTGCAATACCCCCCGAAAGGAACAATTTCAAAATGGCAAAAAATTGCAATACCCCCCCAAAGGAACAATTTCACCTCAAAATGGCAAAAAATTGCAATACCCCCCAAAGGAACAATTTCGCCTCAAAATGCCAAAAAGTTGCAATACCCCCCCAAAGGAACAATTTCGCTTCAAAATGGCCAAAAGATGCAATACCCCCCCAAAGCAACAAATTCGCCTCAAAATGGCAAAAAATTGCAATACCCCCCCAAAGGAAAGGAACAATTTCGCCTTAAAATGGCCAAAAATTTCAATACCCCCCCAAAGGAACAATTTCGCCTCAAAATGGCCAAAAATTGCAATACCCCCCCAAAGGAACAATTTCACCTCAAAATGCCGAAAAGTTGCAATACCCCCCCGAAAGGAACAATTTCGCTTCAAAATGGCCAAAAGATGCAATACCCCCCCAAAGCAACAATTTCGCCTCAAAATGGCAAAAAATTGCAATACCCCACCAAAGGAAAGGAACAATTTCGCCTCAAAATGGCCAAAAATTGCAATACCCCCCCAAAGGAACAATTTCGCTTCAAAATGGCCAAAAATTGCAATACCCCCCCAAAGGAACAATTTCACCTCAAAATGCCGAAAAGTTGCAATACCCCCCCGAAAGGAACAATTTCGCTTCAAAATGGCCAAAAGATGCAATACCCCCCCAAAGCAACAATTTCGCCTCAAAATGGCAAAAAATTGCAATACCCCACCAAAGGAAAGGAACAATTTCGCCTCAAAATGGCTAAAAATTGCAATACCCCCCCAAAGGAACAATTGCGCTTCAAAATGGCCAAAAGTTGCAATACCCCCCAAAGGAACAATTTCGCCTCAAAATGGCAAAAAATTGCAATACCCCCCCAAAGGAACAATTTCGCTTCAAAATGGCCAAAAGTTGCAATACCCCCCGAAAGGAACAATTTCGCTTCAAAATGGCCAAAAGATGCAATACCCCCCCAAAGGAACAATTTCGCTTCAAAATGGAAAAAAAATTGCAATACCCCCCCAAAGGAACAATTTCGCCTCAAAATGCCGAAAAGTTGCAATACCCCCCGAAAGGAACAATTTCGCTTCAAAATGGCCAAAAATTGCAATACCCCCCCAAAGGAACAATTTCGCCTCAAAATGGCAAAAAATTGTAATACCCCCCCAAAGGAACAATTTCACCTCAAAATGCCGAAAAGTTGCAATACCCCCCGAAAGGAACAATTTCGCTTCAAAATGGCCAAAAGATGCAATACCCCCCAAAGCAACAATTTCACCTCAAAATGGCAAAAAATTGCAATACCCCCCAAAGGAACAATTTCGCCTCAAAATATCCAAAAATTGTAATACCCCCCAAAGGAACAATTTCGCTTCAATATGGCCAAAAGTTGCAATACCCCCCCAAAGGAACAATTTCGCTTCAAAATGGAAAAAAAATTGCAATACCCCCCAAAGGAACAATTTCGCCTCAAAATGCCGAAAAGTTGCAATACCCCCCGAAAGGAACAATTTCGCTTCAAAATGGCCAAAAGTTGCAATACCCCCCCAAAGGAACAATTTCGCCTCAAAATGGCAAAAAATTGCAATACCCCCCCCAAAGGAACAATTTCGCTTCAAAATGGCCAAAAGTTGCAATACCCCCCCAAAGGAACAATTTCGCCTGAAAATGGCAAAAAATTGCAATACCCCCCGAGGAACAATTTCGCCTCAAAATGCCGAAAAGTTGCAATAACCCCCCAAAGGAACAGTTTCGCTTCAAAATGGCCAAAAGTTGCAATACCCCCCCAAGGAAACATTTCGCCTCAAAATAAAAAAAAAATTGCAATACCCCCCCAAAGGAACAATTTCGCCTCAAAATGCCGAAAAGTTGCAATACCCCCCCAAAGGAACAATTTCGCTTCAAAATGGCCAAAAGTTGCAATACCCCCCCAAAGGAACAATTTCGCCTCAAAATGCCGAAAAGTTGCAATACCCCCCGAAAGGAACAATTTCGCTTCAAAATGGCCAAAAGTTGCAATACCCCCCCAAAGGAACAATTTCGCTTCAAAATGGCCAAAAGTTGCAATACCCCCCCAAAGGAACAATTTCGCCTGAAAATGGCAAAAAATTGCAATACCCCCCGAGGAACAATTTCGCTTCAAAATGGCCAAAAGTTGCAATACCCCCCCAAAGGAACAATTTCGCCTCAAAATGGCAAAAAATTGCAATACCCCCCAAAAGAACAATTTCGCCTCAAAATGCCGAAAAGTTGCAATACCCCCCAAAGGAACAGTTTCGCTTCAAAATGGCCAAAAGTTGCAATACCCCCCCAAGGAAAAATTTCGCCTCAAAATAAAAAAAAAATTGCAATACCCCCCCAAAGGAACAATTTCGCCTCAAAATGCCGAAAAGTTGCAATACCCCCCCAAAGGAACAATTTCGCTTCAAAATGGCCAAAAGTTGCAATACCCCCCCAAAGGAACAATTTCGCCTCAAAATGGCAAAAAATTGCAATACCCCCCCAAAGGAACAATTTCGCCTCAAAATGCCGAAAAGTTGCAATACCCCCCCAAAGGAACAATTTCGCTTCAAAATGGCCAAAAGTTACAATACCCCCCCAAAGGAACAATTTTGCTTCAAAAAGGCCAAAAGTTGCAATACCCCCCCAAAGGAACAATTTCGCCTCAAAATGCCGAAAAGTTGCAATACCCCCCCAAAGGAACAATTTCGCTTCAAAATGGCCAAAAGTTGCAATACCCCCCCAAAGGAAAAATTTCGCCTCAAAATGAAAAAAAAATTGCAATACCCCCCCAAAGGAAAAATTTCGCCTCAAAATGCCGAAAAGTTGCAATACCCCCCCCAAAGGAACAATTTCGCTTCAAAATGGCCAAAAGTTGCAATACCCCCCCCAAAGGAACAATTTCGCCTCAAAATGGCCAAAAGTTGCAATACCCCCCCAAAGGAACAATTTCGCCTCAAAATGCCGAAAAGTTGCAATACCCCCCGAAAGGAACAATTTCGCTTCAAAATGGCCAAAAGTTGCAATACCCCCCCAAGGAACAATTTCGCCTCAAAATGGCAAAAAATTGCAATACCCCCCCAAAGGAACAATTTCGCCTCAAAATGCCGAAAAGTTGCAATACCCCCCGAAAGGAACAATTTAAAAATGGCAAAAAATTGCAATACCCCCCCAAAGGAACAATTTCACCTCAAAATGGCAAAAAATTGCAATACCCCCCAAAGGAACAATTTCGCCTCAAAATGCCAAAAAGTTGCAATACCCCCCCAAAGGAACAATTTCGCTTCAAAATGGCCAAAAGATGCAATACCCCCCCAAAGCAACAAATTCGCCTCAAAATGGCAAAAAATTGCAATACCCCCCCAAAGGAAAGGAACAATTTCGCCTCAAAATGGCCAAAAATTGCAATACCCCCCCAAAGGAACAATTTCGCCTCAAAATGGCCAAAAATTGCAATACCCCCCCAAAGGAACAATTTCACCTCAAAATGCCGAAAAGTTGCAATACCCCCCCGAAAGGAACAATTTCGCTTCAAAATGGCCAAAAGATGCAATACCCCCCCAAAGCAACAATTTCGCCTCAAAATGGCAAAAAATTGCAATACCCCACCAAAGGAAAGGAACAATTTCGCCTCAAAATGGCCAAAAGTTGCAATACCCCCCCAAAGGAACAATTTCGCCTCAAAATGCCGAAAAGTTGCAATACCCCCCGAAAGGAACAATTTCGCTTCAAAATGGCCAAAAGTTGCAATACCCCCCCAAGGAACAATTTCGCCTCAAAATGGCAAAAAATTGCAATACCCCCCCAAAGGAACAATTTCGCCTCAAAATGCCGAAAAGTTGCAATACCCCCCCAAAGGAACAATTTCGCTTCAAAATGGCCAAAAGTTGCAATACCCCCCCAAAGGAATAATTTCGCTTCAAAATGGCCAAAAGTTGCAATACCCCCCCAAAGGAACAATTTCGCCTCAAAATGCCGAAAAGTTGCAATACCCCCCGAAAGGAACAATTTCGCTTCAAAATGGCCAAAAGTTGTAATACCCCCCCAAAGGAACAATTTCGCCTCAAAACGAAAAAAAATTGCAATACCCCCCAAAGGAACAATTTCGCCTCAAAATGCTGAAAAGTTGCAATACCCCCCGAAAGGAACAATTTAAAAATGGCAAAAAATTGCAATACCCCCCCAAAGGAACAATTTCACCTCAAAATGGCAAAAAATTGCAATACCCCCCAAAGGAACAATTTCGCCTCAAAATGCCAAAAAGTTGCAATACCCCCCCAAAGGAACAATTTCGCTTCAAAATGGCCAAAAGATGCAATACCCCCCCAAAGCAACAAATTCACCTCAAAATGGCAAAAAATTGCAATACCCCACCAAAGGAAAGGAACAATTTCGCCTCAAAATGGCCAAAAATTGCAATACCCCCCCAAAGGAACAATTTCGCTTCAATATGGCCAAAAGTTGCAATACCCCCCCAAAGGAACAATTTCGCTTCAAAATGGAAAAAAAATTGCAATACCCCCCCAAAGGAACAATTTCGCCTCAAAATGCCGAAAAGTTGCAATACCCCCCGAAAGGAACAATTTCGCCTCAAAATGGCCAAAAATTGCAATACCCCCCCAAAGAAACAATTTCACCTCAAAATGCCGAAAAGTTGCAATACCCCCCCGAAAGGAACAATTTCGCTTCAAAATGGCCAAAAGATGCAATACCCCCCCAAAGCAACAATTTCGCCTCAAAATGGCAAAAAATTGCAATACCCCACCAAAGGAAAGGAACAATTTCGCCTCAAAATGGCCAAAAATTGCAATACCCCCCCAAAGGAACAATTGCGCTTCAAAATGGCCAAAAGTTGCAATACCCCCCCAAAGGAACAATTTCGCCTCAAAATGGCAAAAAATTGCAATACCCCCCCAAAGGAACAATTTCGCTTCAAAATGGCCAAAAGTTGCAATACCCCCCGAAAGGAACAATTTCACTTCAAAATGGCCAAAAGATGCAATACCCCCCCAAAGGAACAATTTCGCTTCAAAATGGAAAAAAAATTGCAATACCCCCCCAAAGGAACAATTTCGCCTCAAAATGCCGAAAAGTTGCAATACCCCCCGAAAGGAACAATTTCGCTTCAAAATGGCCAAAAATTGCAATACCCCCCCAAAGGAACAATTTCACCTCAAAATGCCGAAAAGTTGCAATACCCCCCGAAAGGAACAATTTCGCTTCAAAATGGCCAAAAGATGCAATACCCCCCAAAGCAACAATTTCACCTCAAAATGGCAAAAAATTGCAATACCCCCCAAAAGAACAATTTCGCCTCAAAATGCCGAAAAGTTGCAATACCCCCCCAAAGGAACAGTTTCGCTTCAAAATGGCCAAAAGTTGCAATACCCCCCCAAGGAAAAATTTCGCCTCAAAATAAAAAAAAAATTGCAATACCCCCCCAAAGGAACAATTTCGCCTCAAAATGCCGAAAAGTTGCAATACCCCCCCAAAGGAACAATTTCGCTTCAAAATGGCCAAAAGTTGCAATACCCCCCCAAAGGAACAATTTCGCCTCAAAATGCCGAAAAGTTGCAATACCCCCCGAAAGGAACAATTTCGCTTCAAAATGGCCAAAAGTTGCAATACCCCCCCAAAGGAACAATTTCGCCTCAAATTGGCAAAAAATTGCAATACCCCCCCCAAAGGAACAATTTCGCTTCAAAATGGCCAAAAGTTGCAATACCCCCCCAAAGGAACAATTTCGCCTGAAAATGGCAAAAAATTGCAATACCCCCCGAGGAACAATTTCGCTTCAAAATGGCCAAAAGTTGCAATACCCCCCCAAAGGAACAATTTCGCCTCAAAATGGCAAAAAATTGCAATACCCCCCAAAAGAACAATTTCGCCTCAAAATGCCGAAAAGTTGCAATACCCCCCCAAAGGAACAGTTTCGCTTCAAAATGGCCAAAAGTTGCAATACCCCCCCAAGGAAAAATTTCGCCTCAAAATAAAAAAAAAATTGCAATACCCCCCCAAAGGAACAATTTCGCCTCAAAATGCCGAAAAGTTGCAATACCCCCCCAAAGGAACAATTTCGCTTCAAAATGGCCAAAAGTTGCAATACCCCCCCAAAGGAACAATTTCGCCTCAAAATGGCAAAAAAATGCAATACCCCCCCAAAGGAACAATTTCGCCTCAAAATGCCGAAAAGTTGCAATACCCCCCCAAAGGAACAATTTCGCTTCAAAATGGCCAAAAGTTACAATACCCCCCCAAAGGAACAATTTCGCTTCAAAATGGCCAAAAGTTGCAATACCCCCCCAAAGGAACAATTTCGCCTCAAAATGCCGAAAAGTTGCAATACCACCCGAAAGGAACAATTTCGCTTCAAAATGGCCAAAAATTGCAATACCCCCCCAAAGGAACAATTTCGCCTCAAAATGGCAAAAAATTGTAATACCCCCCCAAAGGAACAATTTCACCTCAAAATGCCGAAAAGTTGCAATACCCCCCGAAAGGAACAATTTCGCTTCAAAATGGCCAAAAGATGCAATACCCCCCAAAGCAACAATTTCACCTCAAAATGGCAAAAAATTGCAATACCCCCCAAAAGAACAATTTCGCCTCAAAATGCCGAAAAGTTGCAATACCCCCCCAAAGGAACAGTTTCGCTTCAAAATGGCCAAAAGTTGCAATACCCCCCCAAGGAAAAATTTCGCCTCAAAATAAAAAAAAAATTGCAATACCCCCCCAAAGGAACAATTTCGCCTCAAAATGCCGAAAAGTTGCAATACCCCCCCAAAGGAACAATTTCGCTTCAAAATGGCCAAAAGTTGCAATACCCCCCCAAAAGAACAATTTCGCCTCAAAATGCCGAAAAGTTGCAATACCCCCCGAAAGGAACAATTTCGCTTCAAAATGGCCAAAAGTTGCAATACCCCCCCAAAGGAACAATTTCGCCTCAAAATGGCAAAAAATTGCAATACCCCCCCAAAGGAACAATTTCGCTTCAAAATGGCCAAAAGTTGCAATACCCCCCCAAAGGAACAATTTCGCCTGAAAATGGCAAAAAATTGCAATACCCCCCGAGGAACAATTTCGCTTCAAAATGGCCAAAAGTTGCAATACCCCCCCAAAGGAACAATTTCGCCTCAAAATGGCAAAAAATTGCAATACCCCCCAAAAGAACAATTTCGCCTCAAAATGCCGAAAAGTTGCAATACCCCCCCAAAGGAACAGTTTCGCTTCAAAATGGCCAAAAGTTGCAATACCCCCCCAAGGAAAAATTTCGCCTCAAAATAAAAAAAAATTGCAATACCCCCCCAAAGGAACAATTTCGCCTCAAAATGCCGAAAAGTTGCAATACCCCCCCAAAGGAACAATTTCGCTTCAAAATGGCCAAAAGTTGCAATACCCCCCCAAAGGAACAATTTCGCCTCAAAATGGCAAAAAAATTGCAATACCCCCCCAAAGGAACAATTTCGCCTCAAAATGCCGAAAAGTTGCAATACCCCCCCAAAGGAACAATTTCGCTTCAAAATGGCCAAAAGTTGCAATACCCCCCAAAGGAACAATTTCGCCTCAAAATGGCAAAAAATTGCAATACCCCCCCAAAGGAACAATTTCGCTTCAAAATGGCCAAAAGTTGCAATACCCCCCCAAAGGAACAATTTCACCTCAAAATGGCAAAAAATTGCAATACCCTCCCAAAGGAAAAATTTCGCCTCAAAATGGCCAAAAGTTGCAATACCCCCCCAAAGGAACAATTTCACCTCAAAATGGCAAAAAATTGCAATACCCTCCCAAAGGAAAAATTTCGCCTCAAAATGCCGAAAAGTTGCAATACCCCCCCAAAGGAACAATTTCGCCTCAAAATGCCGAAAAGTTGCAATACCCCCCAAAAGGAACAATTTCGCTTCAAAATGGCCAAAAGTTGCAATACCCCCCCAAAGGAACAATTTCGCCTCAAAATGGCAAAAAATTGCAATACCCTTCCAAAGAAAAAATTTCGCCTCAAAATGCCGAAAAGTTGCAATACCTCCCCAAAGGAACAATTTCGCTTCAAAATGGCCAAAAGTTGCAATACCTCCCCAAAGGAACAATTTCGCCTCAAAATGGCAAAAAAATTCAATAACACCCCAAAGGAACAATTTCGCTTCAAAATGGCCAAAAGTTGCAAAACCCCCCAAAGGAACAATTTCACCTCAAACTGGCAAAAAATTGCAATACCCTCCCAAAGGAAAAATTTCGCCTCAAAATGCTGAAAAGTTGCAATACCCCCCCAAAGGAACAATTTCGCTTCAAAATGGCCAAAAGTTGCAATACCCCCCCAAAGGAACAATTTCGCCTCAAAATGGCAAAAAATTGCAATACCCCCCAAAGGAACAATTTCGCTTCAAAATGGCCAAAAGTTGCAATACCCCCCCAAAGGAACAATTTCGCCTCAAAACGAAAAAAAAATTGCAATACCCCCCAAAGGAACAATTTCGCCTCAAAATGGCAAAAAATTGCAATACCCCCCCAAAGGAACAATTTCGCCTCAAAATGCCGAAAAGTTGCAATACCCCCCCAAAGGAACAATTTCGCTTCAAAATGGCCAAAAGTTGCAATACCCCCCCAAAGGAACAATTTCGCCTCAAAACGAAAAATAAATTGCAATACCCTCCAAAGGAACAATTTCGCCTCAAAATGCCGAAAAGTTGCAATACCCCCCCAAAGGAATAATTTCGCTTCAAAATGGCCAAAAGTTGCAATACCCCCCCAAAGAACAATTTCGCCTCAAAATGCCGAAAAGTTGCAATACCCCCCGAAAGGAACAATTTCGCTTCAAAATGGCCAAAAGTTGTAATACCCCCCCAAAGGAACAATTTCGCCTCAAAACGAAAAAAAATTGCAATACCCCCCAAAGGAACAATTTCGCCTCAAAATGGCAAAAAATTGCAATACCCCCCCAAAGGAACAATTTCGCCTCAAAATGCCGAAAAGTTGCAATACCCCCCCAAAGGAACAATTTCGCTTCAAAATGGCCAAAAGTTGCAATACCCCCCCAAAGGAACAATTTCGCCTCAAAACGAAAAATAAATTGCAATACCCTCCAAAGGAACAATTTCGCCTCAAAATGCCGAAAAGTTGCAATACCCCCCCAAAGGAATAATTTCGCTTCAAAATGGCCAAAAGTTGCAATACCCCCCCAAAGAACAATTTCGCCTCAAAATGCCGAAAAGTTGCAATACCCCCCGAAAGGAACAATTTCGCTTCAAAATGGCCAAAAGTTGTAATACCCCCCCAAAGGAACAATTTCGCCTCAAAACGAAAAAAAATTGCAATACCCCCCAAAGGAACAATTTCGCCTCAAAATGGCAAAAAATTGCAATACCCCCCCAAAGGAACAATTTCGCTTCAAAATGGCCAAAAGTTGCAATACCCCCCCAAAGGAACAATTTCGCCTGAAAATGGCAAAAAATTGCAATACCCCCCGAGGAACAATTTCGCTTCAAAATGGCCAAAAGTTGCAATACCCCCCCAAAGGAACAATTTCGCCTCAAAATGGCAAAAAATTGCAATACCCCCCGAGGAACAATTTCGCTTCAAAATGGCCAAAAGTTGCAATACCCCCCCAAAGGAACAATTTCACCTCAAAATGCCGAAAAGTTGCAATACCCCCCCGAAAGGAACAATTTCGCTTCAAAATGGCCAAAAGATGCAATACCCCCCCAAAGCAACAATTTCGCCTCAAAATGGCAAAAAATTGCAATACCCCACCAAAGGAAAGGAACAATTTCGCCTCAAAATGGCCAAAAATTGCAATACCCCCCCAAAGGAACAATTGCGCTTCAAAATGGTCAAAAGTTGCAATACCCCCCCAAAGGAACAATTTCGCCTCAAAATGGCAAAAAATTGCAATACCCCCCCAAAGGAACAATTTCGCTTCAAAATGGCCAAAAGTTGCAATACCCCCCGAAAGGAACAATTTCGCTTCAAAATGGCCAAAAGATGCAATACCCCCCCAAAAGAAACAATTTCGCTTCAAAATGGAAAAAAAATTGCAATACCCCCCCAAAGGAACAATTTCGCCTCAAAATGCCGAAAAGTTTCAATACCCCCCGAAAGGAACAATTTCGCTTCAAAATGGCCAAAAATTGCAATACCCGCCCAAAGGAACAATTTCGCCTCAAAATGGCAAAAAATTGTAATACCCCCCCAAAGGAACAATTTCACCGCAAAATGCCGAAAAGTTGCAATACCCCCCGAAAGGAACAATTTCGCTTCAAAATGGCCAAAAGATGCAATACCCCCCAAAGCAACAATTTCACCTCAAAATGGCAAAAAATTGCAATACCCCCCAAAAGAACAATTTCGCCTCAAAATGCCGAAAAGTTGCAATACCCCCCCAAAGGAACAGTTTCGCTTCAAAATGGCCAAAAGTTGCAATACCCCCCCAAGGAAAAATTTCGCCTCAAAATAAAAAAAAAATTGCAATACCCCCCCAAAGGAACAATTTCGCCTCAAAATGCCGAAAAGTTGCAATACCCCCCCAAAGGAACAATTTCGCTTCAAAATGGCCAAAAGTTGCAATACCCCCCCAAAGGAACAATTTCGCCTCAAAATGCCGAAAAGTTGCAATACCCCCCGAAAGGAACAATTTCGCTTCAAAATGGCCAAAAGTTGCAATACCCCCCCAAAGGAACAATTTCGCCTCAAAATGACAAAAAATTGCAATACCCCCCCCAAAGGAACAATTTCGCTTCAAAATGGCCAAAAGTTGCAATACCCCCCCAAAGGAACAATTTCGCCTGAAAATGGCAAAAAATTGCAATACCCCCCGAGGAACAATTTCGCTTCAAAATGGCCAAAAGTTGCAATACCCCCCCAAAGGAACAATTTCGCCTCAAAATGGCAAAAAATTGCAATACCCCCCAAAAGAACAATTTCGCCTCAAAATGCCGAAAAGTTGCAATACCCCCCCAAAGGAACAGTTTCGCTTCAAAATGGCCAAAAGTTGCAATACCCCCCCAAGGAAAAATTTCGCCTCAAAATAAAAAAAAAATTGCAATACCCCCCCAAAGGAACAATTTCGCCTCAAAATGCCGAAAAGTTGCAATACCCCCCCAAAGGAACAATTTCGCTTCAAAATGGCCAAAAGTTGCAATACCCCCCCAAAGGAACAATTTCGCCTCAAAATGGCAAAAAATTGCAATACCCCCCCAAAGGAACAATTTCGCCTCAAAATGCCGAAAAGTTGCAATACCCCCCCAAAGGAACAATTTCGCTTCAAAATGGCCAAAAGTTACAATACCCCCCCAAAGGAACAATTTCGCTTCAAAATGGCCAAAAGTTGCAATACCCCCCCAAAGGAACATTTTCGCCTCAAAATGCCGAAAAGTTGCAATACCCCCCCAAAGGAACAATTTCGCTTCAAAATGGCCAAAAGTTGCAATACCCCCCCAAAGGAAAAATTTCGCCTCAAAATGAAAAAAAAATTGCAATACCCCCCCAAAGGAACAATTTCGCCTCAAAATGCCGAAAAGTTGCAATACCCCCCCCAAAGGAACAATTTCGCTTCAAAATGGCCAAAAGTTGCAATACCCCCCCAAAGGAACAATTTCGCCTCAAAATGCCGAAAAGTTGCAATACCCCCCGAAAGGAACAATTTCGCTTCAAAATGGCCAAAAGTTGCAATACCCCCCCAAGGAACAATTTCGCCTCAAAATGGCAAAAAATTGCAATACCCCCCCAAAGGAACAATTTCGCCTCAAAATGCAGAAAAGTTGCAATACCCCCCCAAAGGAACAAATTCGCTTCAAAATGGCCAAAAGTTGCAATACCCCCCCAAGGAACAATTTCGCCTCAAAATGGCAAAAAATTGCAATACCCCCCCAAAGGAACAATTTCGCCTCAAAATGCCGAAAAGTTGCAATACCCCCCCAAAGGAACAATTTCGCTTCAAAATGGCCAAAAGTTGCAATAACCCCCAAAGGAACAATTTCGCCTCAAAATAGCAAAAAATTGCAATACCCCCCAAAGGAACAATTTCGCTTCAAAATGGCCAAAAGTTGCAATACCCCCCCAAAGGAACAATTTCACCTCAAAATGGCAAAAAATTGCAATACCCTCCCAAAGGAAAAATTTCGCCTCAAAATGCCGAAAAGTTGCAATACCCCCCAAAAGGAACAATTTCGCTTCAAAATGGCCAAAAGTTGCAATACCCCCCCAAAGGAACAATTTTGCCTCAAAATGGCAAAAAATTGCAATACCCTTCCAAAGAAAAAATTTCGCCTCAAAATGCCGAAAAGTTGCAATACCCCCCCAAAGGAACAATTTCGCTTCAAAATGGCCAAAAGTTGCAATACCTCCCCAAAGGAACAATTTCGCCTCAAAATGGCAAAAAATTGCAATACCCCCCCAAAGGAAAAATTTCGCCTCAAAATGGCAAAAAATTTCAATAACCCCCCAAAGGAACAATTTCGCTTCAAAATGGCCAAAAGTTGCAAAACCCCCCAAAGGAACAATTTCACCTCAAACTGGCAAAAAATTGCAATACCCTCCCAAAGGAAAAATTTCGCCTCAAAATGCTGAAAAGTTGCAATACCCCCCCAAAGGAACAATTTCGCTTCAAAATGGCCAAAAGTTGCAATACACCCCAAAAGGAACAATTTCGCTTCAAAATGGCCAAAAGTTGCAATACCCCCCCAAAGGAACAATTTCGCCTCAAAATGGCAAAAAATTGCAATACCCCCCAAAGGAACAATTTCGCTTCAAAATGGCCAAAAGTTGCAATACCCCCCCAAAGGAACAATTTCGCCTCAAAACGAAAAAAAAAATTGCAATACCCCCCAAAGGAACAATTTCGCCTCAAAATGGCAAAAAATTGCAATACCCCCCCAAAGGAACAATTTCGCCTCAAAATACCGAAAAGTTGCAATACCCCCCCAAAGGAACAATTTCGCTTCAAAAAGGCCAAAAGTTGCAATACCCCCCAAAGGAACAATTTCGTCTCAAAATGGCAAAAAATTGCAATACCCCCCCAAAGGAACAATTTCGCCTCAAAATGCCGAAAAGTTGCAATACCCCCCCAAAGGAACAATTTCGCTTCAAAATGGCCAAAAGTTGCAATACCCCCCCAAAGGAACAATTTCGCCTCAAAACGAAAAATAAATTGCAATACCCTCCAAAGGAACAATTTCGCCTCAAAATGCCGAAAAGTTGCAATACCCCCCGAAAGGAACAATTTCGCTTCAAAGTGGCCAAAAGTTGCAATACCCCCCAAAGGAACACTTTCACCTCAAAATGGCAAAAAATTGCAATACCCCCCCAAAGGAACAATTTCGCTTCAAAATGGCCAAAAATTGCAATACCCCCCAAAGGAACAATTTCGCCTCAAAATGGCAAAAAATTGCAATACCCCCCCAAAGGAACAATTTCGCTTCAAAATGGCCAAAAGTTGCAAAACCCCCCCAAAGGAACAATTTCACCTCAAAATGCCGAAAAGTTGCAATACCCCCCGAAAGGAACAATTTCGCTTCAAAATGGCCAAAAGTTGCAATACCCCCCCAAAGGAACAATTTCACCTCAAAATGGCAAAAAATTGCAATACCCCCCCAAAGGAACAATTTCGCTTCAAAATGGCCAAAAGTTGCAATACCCCCCCAAAGGAACAATTTCACCTTAAAATGGCAAAAAATTGCAATACCCTCCCAAAGGAAAAATTTCGCCTCAAAATGCCGAAAAGTTGCAATACCCCCCCAAAGGAACAATTTCGCTTCAAAATGGCCAAAAGTTGCAATACCCCCCCAAAGGAACAATTTCGCTTCAAAATGGCCAAAAGATGCAATACCCCCCCAAAGCAACAATTTCGCCTCAAAATGGCAAAAAATTGCAATACCCCCCCAAAGGAACAATTTCGCCTCAAAATGCCGAAAAGTTGCAATACCCCCCGAAAGGAACAATTTCGCTTCAAAATGGCCAAAAGTTGCAATACCCCCCCAAAGGAACAATTTCGCCTCAAAATGGCAAAAAATTGCAATACCCCCCCAAAGGAACAATTTCACCTCAAAATGCAGAAAAGTTGCAATACCCCCCGAAAGGAACAATTTTGCTTCAAAATGGCCAAAAGTTGAAATACCCCCCCAAAGGAACAATTTCGCCTCAAAATGGCAAAAAATTGCAATACCCCCCCAAAGGAACAATTTCACCTCAAAATGCCGAAAAGTTGCAATACCCCCCGAAAGGAACAATTTCGCTTCAAAATGGCCAAAAGTTGCAATACCTCCCCAAAGGAACAATTTCGCCTCAAAATGGCAAAAAATTGCAATACCCCCCCAAAGGAACAATTTCGCCTCAAAATGGCAAAAAATTTCAATAACCCCCCAAAGGAACAATTTCGCTTCAAAATGGCCAAAAGTTGCAATACCCTCCCAAAGGAACAATTTCGCCTCAAAATGCCGAAAAGTTGCAATACCCCCCGAAAGGAACAATTTCGCTTCAAAATGGCCAAAAGTTGCAATACCCCCCCAAGGAACAATTTCGCCTCAAAATGGCAAAAAATTGCAATACCCCCCCAAAGGAACAATTTCGCCTCAAAATGCAGAAAAGTTGCAATACCCCCCCAAAGGAACAATTTCGCTTCAAAATGGCCAAAAGTTGCAATACCCCCCCAAAGGAACAATTTCGCCTCAAAATGGCAAAAAATTGCAATACCCCCCCAAAGGAACAATTTCGCCTCAAAATGCCGAAAAGTTGCAATACCCCCCCAAAGGAACAATTTCGCTTCAAAATGGCCAAAAGTTGCAATACCCCCCAAAGGAACAATTTCGCCTCAAAATAGCAAAAAATTGCAATACCCCCCCAAAGGAACAATTTCGCCTCAAAATGGCAAAAATATGCAATACCCCCCCAAAGGAACAATTTCGCCTCAAAATGCCGAAAAGTTGCAATACCCCCCCAAAGGAACAATTTCGCTTCAAAATGGCCAAAAGTTGCAATACCCCCCAAAGGAACAATTTCGCCTCAAAATAGCAAAAAATTGCAATACCCCCCCAAAGGAACAATTTCGCTTCAAAATGGCCAAAAGTTGCAATACCCCCCCAAAGGAACAATTTCACCTCAAAATGGCAAAAAATTGCAATACCCTCCCAAAGGAAAAATTTCGCCTCAAAATGGCCAAAAGTTGCAATACCCCCCCAAAGGAACAATTTCACCTCAAAATGGCAAAAAATTGCAATACCCTCCCAAAGGAAAAATTTCGCCTCAAAATGCCGAAAAGTTGCAATACCCCCCAAAAGGAACAATTTTGCTTCAAAATGGCCAAAAGTTGCAATACCCCCCCAAAGGAACAATTTCGCCTCAAAATGGCAAAAAATTGCAATACCCCCCAAAGGAACAATTTCACCTCAAAATGCCGAAAAGTTGCAATACCCCCCGAAAGGAACAATTTCGCTTCAAAATGGCCAAAAGTTGCAATACCCCCCCAAAGCAACAATTTCGCCTCAAAATGGAAAAAAATTGCAATACCCCCCCAAAGCAACAATTTCGCCTCAAAATGGAAAAAAATTGCAATACCCCCCCAAAGGAACAATTTCGCCTCAAAATGCCGAAAAGTTGCAATACCCCCCGAAAGGAACAATTTCGCCTCAAAATGGCAAAAAATTGCAATACCCCCCCAAAGGAACAATTTCACCTCAAAATGCCGAAAAGTTGCAATACCCCCCGAAAGGAACAATTTCGCTTCAAAATGGCCAAAAGTTGCAATACCTCCCCAAAGGAACAATTTCGCCTCAAAATGGCAAAAAATTGCAATACCCCCCCAAAGGAACAATTTCGCCTCAAAATGGCAAAAAATTTCAATAACCCCCCAAAGGAACAATTTCGCTTCAAAATGGCCAAAAGTTGCAATACCCCCCCAAAGGAACAATTTCGCCTCAAAATGGCAAAAAATTGCAATACCCCCCCAAAGGAACAATTTCACCTCAAAATGCCGAAAAGTTGCAATACCCCCCGAAAGGAACAATTTCGCTTCAAAATGGCCAAAAGTTGCAATACCTCCCCAAAGGAACAATTTCGCCTCAAAATGGCAAAAAATTGCAATACCCCCCCAAAGGAACAATTTCGCCTCAAAATGGCAAAAAATTTCAATAACCCCCCAAAGGAACAATTTCGCTTCAAAATGGCCAAAAGTTGCAATACCCCCCAAAGGAACAATTTCGCCTCAAAATGCCGAAAAGTTGCAATACCCCCCGAAAGGAACAATTTCGCTTCAAAATGGCCAAAAGTTGCAATACCCCCCCAAGGAACAATTTCGCCTCAAAATGGCAAAAAATTGCAATACCCCCCCAAAGGAACAATTTCGCCTCAAAATGCAGAAAAGTTGCAATACCCCCCCAAAGGAACAATTTCGCTTCAAAATGGCCAAAAGTTGCAATACCCCCCCAAAGGAACAATTTCGCCTCAAAATGGCAAAAAATTGCAATACCCCCCCAAAGGAACAATTTCACCTCAAAATGCCGAAAAGTTGCAATACCCCCCCAAAGGAACAATTTCGCTTCAAAATGGCCAAAAGTTGCAATACCCCCCAAAGGAACAATTTCGCCTCAAAATAGCAAAAAATTGCAATACCCCCCCAAAGGAACAATTTCACCTCAAAATGGCAAAAAATTGCAATACCCTCCCAAAGGAAAAATTTCGCCTCAAAATGGCCAAAAGTTGCAATACCCCCCCAAAGGAACAATTTCACCTCAAAATGGCAAAAAATTGCAATACCCTTCCAAAGAAAAAATTTCGCCTCAAAATGCCGAAAAGTTGCAATATCCCCCCAAAGGAACAATTTCTCTTCAAAATGGCCAAAAGTTGCAATACCTCCCCAAAGGAACAATTTCGCCTCAAAATGGCAAAAAATTGCAATACCCCCCCAAAGGAACAATTTCGCCTCAAAATGGCAAAAAATTTCAATAACCCCCCAAAGGAACAATTTCGCTTCAAAATGGCCAAAAGTTGCAATACCCCCCCAAAGGAACAATTTCGCCTCAAAATGCCGAAAAGTTGCAATACCCCCAGAAAGGAACAATTTTGCTTCAAAATGGCCAAAAGTTGCAATACCCCCCCAAAGGAACAATTTCGCCTCAAAATGGCAAAAAATTGCAATACCCCCCCAAAGGAACAATTTCACCTCAAAATGCCGAAAAGTTGCAATACCCCCCGAAAGGAACAATTTCGCTTCAAAATGGCCAAAAGATGCAATACCCCCAAAGCAACAATTTCACCTCAAAATGGCAAAAAATTGCAATACCCCCCAAAGGAACAATTTCGCCTCAAAATATCCAAAAATTGTAATACCCCCCAAAGGAACAATTTCGCTTCAATATGGCCAAAAGTTGCAATACCCCCCCAAAGGAACAATTTCGCCTCAAAATGGAAAAAAAATTGCAATACCCCCCCAAAGAAACAATTTCGCCTCAAAATGCCGAAAAGTTGCAATACCCCCCCAAAGGAACAATTTCGCCTGAAAATGGCAAAAAATTGCAATACCCCCCAAGGAACAATTTCGCTTCAAAATGGCCAAAAGTTGCAATACCCCCCAAAGGAACAATTTCGCCTCAAAATGGCAAAAAATTGCAATACCCCCAAAGGAACAATTTCGCTTCAAAATGGCCAAAAAATGCAATACCCCCCAAAGCAACAATTTCGCCTCAAAATGGCAAAAAATTGCAATACCCCCCAAAGGAACAATTTCGCCTCAAAATGCCGAAAAGTTGCAATACCCCCCGAAAGGAACAATTTCGCTTCAAAATGGCCAAAAGTTGCAATACCCCCCCAAAGGAACAATTTCGTCTCAAAATGGCAAAAAATTGCAATACCCCCCAAAGGAACAATTTCGCCTCAAAATGCCGAAAAGTTGCAATACCCCCCCAAAGGAACAATTTCGCCTCAAAATGGAAAAAAAATTGCAATACCCCCCCAAAGGAACAATTTCGCCTCAAAATGCCGAAAAGTTGCAATACCCCCCGAAAGGAACAATTTCGCTTCAAAATGGCCAAAAGTTGCAATACCCCCCCAAAGGAACAATTTCGCCTGAAAATGGCAAAAAATTGCAATACCCCCCAAGAAACAATTTCGCTTCAAAATGGCCAAAAGTTGCAATACCCCCCAAAGGAACAATTTCGCCTCAAAATGGCAAAAAATTGCAATACCCCCCAAAGGAACAATTTCGCTTCAAAATGGCCAAAAAATGCAATACCCCCCCAAAGCAACAATTTCGCCTCAAAATGGCAAAAAATTGCAATACCCCCCCAAAGGAACAATTTCGCCTCAAAATGCCGAAAAGTTGCAATACCCCCCGAAAGGAACAATTTCGCTTCAAAATGGCCAAAAGTTGCAATACCCCCCCAAAGCAACAATTTCGCCTCAAAATGGAAAAAAATTGCAATACCCCCCCAAAGCAACAATTTCGCCTCAAAATGGAAAAAAATTGCAATACCCCCCCAAAGGAACAATTTCGCCTCAAAATGCCGAAAAGTTGCAATACCCCCCGAAAGGAACAATTTCGCTTCAAAATGGCCAAAAGTTGCAATACCCCCCCAAAGGAACAATTTCGCCTCAAAATGCCGAAAAGTTACAATACCCCCCGAAAGGAACAATTTCGCTTCAAAATGGCCAAAAGTTGCAATACCCCCCAAAGGAACAATTTCGCCTCAAAATGGCAAAAAATTGCAATACCCCCCCAAAGGATCAATTTCGCTTCAAAATGGCCAAAAGTTGCAATACCCCCCCAAAGGAACAATTTCGCCTCAAAACGAAAAAAAAATTGCATTACCCACAAAGGAACAATTTCGCCTCAAAATGGCAAAAAATTGCAATACCCCCCCAAAGGAACAATTTCGCCTCAAAATACCGAAAAGTTGCAATACCCCCCCAAAGGAACAATTTCTCTTCAAAATGGCCAAAAGTTGCAATACCCCCCCAAAGGAACAATTTCGTCTCAAAATGGCAAAAAATTGCAAAACCCCCCAAAGGAACAATTTCGCCTCAAAATGCCGAAAAGTTGCAATACCCCCCCAAAGGAACAATTTCGCTTCAAAATGGCCAAAAGTTGCAATACCCCCCCAAAGGAAAAATTTCGCCTCAAAATGCCGAAAAGTTGCAATACCCCCCCAAAGGAACAATTTCGCTTCAAAATGGCCAAAAGTTGCAATACCCCCCCAAAGGAACAATTTCGCTTCAAAATGGCCAAAAGTTGCAATACCCCCCCAAAGGAACAATTTCGCCTCAAAATGGCAAAAAATTGCAATACCCCCCCAAAGGAACAATTTCGCTTCAAAATGGCCAAAAGATGCAATACCCCCCCAAAGCAACAATTTCGCCTCAAAATGGCAAAAAATTGCAATACCCCCCCAAAGGAACAATTTCGCCTCAAAATGCCGAAAAGTTGCAATACCCCCCGAAAGGAACAATTTCGCTTCAAAATGGCCAAAAGTTGCAATACCCCCCCAAAGGAACAATTTCGCCTCAAAATGCCGAAAAGTTGCAATACCCCCAGAAAGGAACAATTTTGCTTCAAAATGGCCAAAAGTTGCAATACCCCCCCAAAGGAACAATTTCGCCTCAAAATGGCAAAAAATTGCAATACCCCCCCAAAGGAACAATTTCACCTCAAAATGCCGAAAAGTTGCAATACCCCCCGAAAGGAACAATTTCGCTTCAAAATGGCCAAAAGATGCAATACCCCCAAAGCAACAATTTCACCTCAAAATGGCAAAAAATTGCAATACCCCCCAAAGGAACAATTTCGCCTCAAAATATCCAAAAATTGTAATACCCCCCAAAAGAACAATTTCGCTTCAATATGGCCAAAAGTTGCAATACCCCCCCAAAGGAACAATTTCGCCTCAAAATGGAAAAAAAATTGCAATACCCCCCCAAAGGAACAATTTCGCCTCAAAATGCCGAAAAGTTGCAATACCCCCCGAAAGGAACAATTTCGCTTCAAAATGGCCAAAAGTTGCAATACCCCCCCAAAGGAACAATTTCGCCTCAAAATGGCAAAAAATTGCAATACCCCCCAAAGGAACAATTTCGCTTCAAAATGGCCAAAAAATGCAATACCCCCCCAAAGCAACAATTTCGCCTCAAAATGGCAAAAAATTGCAATACCCCCCCAAAGGAACAATTTCGCCTCAAAATGCCGAAAAGTTGCAATACCCCCCGAAAGGAACAATTTCGCTTCAAAATGGCCAAAAGTTGCAATACCCCCCCAAAGGAACAATTTCGTCTCAAAATGGCAAAAAATTGCAATACCCCCCAAAGGAACAATTTCGCCTCAAAATGCCGAAAAGTTGCAATACCCCCCCAAAGGAACAATTTCGCTTCAAAATGGCCAAAAGTTGCAATACCCCCCCAAAGGAACAATTTCGCCTCAAAATGCCGAAAAGTTGCAATACCCCCCCAAAGGAACAATTTCGCTTCAAAATGGCCAAAAGTTGCAATACCCCCCCAAAGGAACAATTTCGCTTCAAAATGGCCAAAAGTTGCAATACCCCCCCAAAGGAACAATTTCGCCTCAAAATGGCAAAAAATTGCAATACCCCCCCAAAGGAACAATTTCGCTTCAAAATGGCCAAAAGATGCAATACCCCCCCAAAGCAACAATTTCGCCTCAAAATGGCAAAAAATTGCAATACCCCCCCAAAGGAACAATTTCGCCTCAAAATGCCGAAAAGTTGCAATACCCCCCGAAAGGAACAATTTCGCTTCAAAATGGCCAAAAGTTGCAATACCCCCCCAAAGGAACAATTTCGCCTCAAAATGCCGAAAAGTTGCAATACCCCCAGAAAGGAACAATTTTGCTTCAAAATGGCCAAAAGTTGCAATACCCCCCCAAAGGAACAATTTCGCCTCAAAATGGCAAAAAATTGCAATACCCCCCCAAAGGAACAATTTCACCTCAAAATGCCGAAAAGTTGCAATACCCCCCGAAAGGAACAATTTCGCTTCAAAATGGCCAAAAGATGCAATACCCCCAAAGCAACAATTTCACCTCAAAATGCCAAAAAGTTGCAATACCCCCCGAAAGGAACAATTTCGCTTCAAAATGGCCAAAAGTTGCAATACCCCCCAAAGGAACAATTTCGCCTGAAAATGGCAAAAAATTGCAATACCCCCCAAGGAACAATTTCGCTTCAAAATGGCCAAAAGTTGCAATACCCCCCAAAGGAACAATTTCGCCTCAAAATGGCAAAAAATTGCAATACCCCCCAAAGGAACAATTTCGCTTCAAAATGGCCAAAAAATGCAATACCCCCCCAAAGCAACAATTTCGCCTCAAAATGCCGAAAAGTTGCAATACCCCCCCAAAGGAACAATTTCGCTTCAAAATGGCCAAAAGTTGCAATACCCCCCCAAAGGAACAATTTCGCCTCAAAATGCCGAAAAGTTGCAATACCCCCCCAAAGGAACAATTTCGCTTCAAAATGGCCAAAAGTTGCAATACCCCCCCAAAGGAACAATTTCGCTTCAAAATGGCCAAAATTTGCAATACCCCCCCAAAGGAACAATTTCGCTTCAAAATGGCCAAAAGATGCAATACCCCCCCAAAGCAACAATTTCGCCTCAAAATGGCAAAAAATTGCAATACCCCCCCAAAGGAACAATTTCGCCTCAAAATGCCGAAAAGTTGCAATACCCCCCGAAAGGAACAATTTCGCTTCAAAATGGCCAAAAGTTGCAATACCCCCCCAAAGGAACAATTTCGCCTCAAAATGCCGAAAAGTTGCAATACCCCCAGAAAGGAACAATTTTGCTTCAAAATGGCCAAAAGTTGCAATACCCCCCCAAAGGAACAATTTCGCCTCAAAATGGCAAAAAATTGCAATACCCCCCCAAAGGAACAATTTCACCTCAAAATGCCGAAAAGTTGCAATACCCCCCGAAAGGAACAATTTCGCTTCAAAATGGCCAAAAGATGCAATACCCCCAAAGCAACAATTTCACCTCAAAATGGCAAAAAATTGCAATACCCCCCAAAGGAACAATTTCGCCTCAAAATATCCAAAAATTGTAATACCCCCCAAAGGAACAATTTCGCTTCAATATGGCCAAAAGTTTCAATACCCCCCAAAGGAACAATTTCGCCTCAAAATGGAAAAAAAATTGCAATACCCCCCCAAAGGAACAATTTCGCCTCAAAATGCCGAAAAGTTGCAATACCCCCCGAAAGGAACAATTTCGCTTCAAAATGGCCAAAAGTTGCAATACCCCCCCAAAGGAACAATTTCGCCTGAAAATGGCAAAAAATTGCAATACCCCCCAAGGAACAATTTCGCTTCAAAATGGCCAAAAGTTGCAATACCCCCCAAAGGAACAATTTCGCCTCAAAATGGCAAAAAATTGCAATACCCCCCAAAGGAACAATTTCGCTTCAAAATGGCCAAAAAATGCAATACCCCCCCAAAGCAACAATTTCGCCTCAAAATGGCAAAAAATTGCAATACCCCCCCAAAGGAACAATTTCGCCTCAAAATGCCGAAAAGTTGCAATACCCCCCGAAAGGAACAATTTCGCTTCAAAATGGCCAAAAGTTGCAATACCCCCCCAAAGCAACAATTTCGCCTCAAAATGGAAAAAAATTGCAATACCCCCCCAAAGCAACAATTTCGCCTCAAAATGGAAAAAAATTGCAATACCCCCCCAAAGGAACAATTTCGCCTCAAAATGCCGAAAAGTTGCAATACCCCCCGAAAGGAACAATTTCGCTTCAAAATGGCCAAAAGTTGCAATACCCCCCCAAAGGAACAATTTCGCCTCAAAATGCCGAAAAGTTGCAATACCCCCCGAAAGGAACAATTTCGCTTCAAAATGGCAAAAAATTGCAATACCCCCCCAAAGGAACAATTTCGCCTCAAAATGCCGAAAAGTTGCAATACCCCCCGAAAGGAACAATTTCGCTTCAAAATGGCCAAAAGTTGCAATACCCCCCCAAAGCAACAATTTCGCCTCAAAATGGAAAAAAATTGCAATACCCCCCCAAAGCAACAATTTCGCCTCAAAATGGAAAAAAATTGCAATACCCCCCAAAGGAACAATTTCGCCTCAAAATGCCGAAAAGTTGCAATACCCCCCAAAAGGAACAATTTCGCTTCAAAATGGCCAAAAGTTGCAATACCCCCCCAAAGGAACAATTTCGCCTCAAAATGCCGAAAAGTTGCAATACCCCCAGAAAGGAACAATTTTGCTTCAAAATGGCCAAAAGTTGCAATACCCCCCCAAAGGAACAATTTCGCCTCAAAATGGCAAAAAATTGCAATACCCCCCCAAAGGAACAATTTCACCTCAAAATGCCGAAAAGTTGCAATACCCCCCGAAAGGAACAATTTCGCTTCAAAATGGCCAAAAGATGCAATACCCCCAAAGCAACAATTTCACCTCAAAATGGCAAAAAATTGCAATACCCCCCAAAGGAACAATTTCGCCTCAAAATATCCAAAAATTGTAATACCCCCCAAAGGAACAATTTCGCTTCAATATGGCCAAAAGTTGCAATACCCCCCCAAAGGAACAATTTCGCCTCAAAATGGAAAAAAAATTGCAATACCCCCCCAAAGGAACAATTTCGCCTCAAAATGCCGAAAAGTTGCAATACCCCCCGAAAGTAACAATTTCGCTTCAAAATGGCCAAAAGTTGCAATACCCCCCCAAAGGAACAATTTCGCCTCAAAATGGCAAAAAATTGCAATACCCCCCAAAGGAACAATTTCGCTTCAAAATGGCCAAAAAATGCAATACCCCCCCAAAGCAACAATTTCGCCTCAAAATGGCAAAAAATTGCAATACCCCCCCAAAGGAACAATTTCGCCTCAAAATGCCGAAAAGTTGCAATACCCCCCGAAAGGAACAATTTCGCTTCAAAATGGCCAAAAGTTGCAATACCCCCCCAAAGGAACAATTTCGTCTCAAAATGGCAAAAAATTGCAATACCCCCCAAAGGAACAATTTCGCCTCAAAATGCCGAAAAGTTGCAATACCCCCCCAAAGGAACAATTTCGCTTCAAAATGGCCAAAAGTTGCAATACCCCCCCAAAGGAACAATTTCGCCTCAAAATGCCGAAAAGTTGCAATACCCCCCCAAAGGAACAATTTCGCTTCAAAATGGCCAAAAGTTGCAATACCCCCCCAAAGGAACAATTTCGCCTCAAAATGGCAAAAAATTGCAATACCCCCCCAAAGGAACAATTTCGCTTCAAAATGGCCAAAAGATGCAATACCCCCCCAAAGCAACAATTTCGCCTCAAAATGGCAAAAAATTGCAATACCCCCCCAAAGGAACAATTTCGCCTCAAAATGCCGAAAAGTTGCAATACCCCCCGAAAGGAACAATTTCGCTTCAAAATGGCCAAAAGTTGCAATACCCCCCCAAAGGAACAATTTCGCCTCAAAATGCCGAAAAGTTGCAATACCCCCAGAAAGGAACAATTTTGCTTCAAAATGGCCAAAAGTTGCAATACCCCCCCAAAGGAACAATTTCGCCTCAAAATGGCAAAAAATGGCAATACCCCCCCAAAGGAACAATTTCACCTCAAAATGCCGAAAAGTTGCAATACCCCCCGAAAGGAACAATTTCGCTTCAAAATGGCCAAAAGATGCAATACCCCCAAAGCAACAATTTCACCTCAAAATGGCAAAAAATTGCAATACCCCCCAAAGGAACAATTTCGCCTCAAAATATCCAAAAATTGTAATACCCCCCAAAGGAACAATTTCGCTTCAATATGGCCAAAAGTTTCAATACCCCCCCAAAGGAACAATTTCGCCTCAAAATGGAAAAAAAATTGCAATACCCCCCCAAAGGAACAATTTCGCCTCAAAATGCCGAAAAGTTGCAATACCCCCCGAAAGGAACAATTTCGCTTCAAAATGGCCAAAAGTTGCAATACCCCCCCAAAGGAACAATTTCGCCTGAAAATGGCAAAAAATTGCAATACCCCCCAAGGAACAATTTCGCTTCAAAATGGCCAAAAGTTGCAATACCCCCCAAAGGAACAATTTCGCCTCAAAATGGCAAAAAATTGCAATACCCCCCAAAGGAACAATTTCGCTTCAAAATGGCCAAAAAATGCAATACCCCCCCAAAGCAACAATTTCGCCTCAAAATGGCAAAAAATTGCAATACCCCCCCAAAGGAACAATTTCGCCTCAAAATGCCGAAAAGTTGCAATACCCCCCGAAAGGAACAATTTCGCTTCAAAATGGCCAAAAGTTGCAATACCCCCCCAAAGCAACAATTTCGCCTCAAAATGGAAAAAAATTGCAATACCCCCCCAAAGCAACAATTTCGCCTCAAAATGGAAAAAAATTGCAATACCCCCCCAAAAGAACAATTTCGCCTCAAAATGCCGAAAAGTTGCAATACCCCCCGAAAGGAACAATTTCGCTTCAAAATGGCCAAAAGTTGCAATACCCCCCCAAAGGAACAATTTCGCCTCAAAATGCCGAAAAGTTGCAATACCCCCCGAAAGGAACAATTTCGCTTCAAAATGGCCAAAAGTTGCAATACCCCCCAAAGGAACAATTTCGCCTCAAAATGGAAAAAAATTGCAATACCCCCCCAAAGGAACAATTTCGCTTCAAAATGGCCAAAAGTTGCAATACCCCCCCAAAGGAACAATTTCGCCTCAAAACGAAAAAAAAATTGCATTACCCCCCAAAGGAACAATTTCGCCTCAAAATGGCAAAAAATTGCAATACCCCCCCAAAGGAACAATTTCGCCTCAAAATACCGAAAAGTTGCAATACCCCCCCAAAGGAACAATTTCGCTTCAAAATGGCCAAAAGTTGCAATACCCCCCCAAAGGAACAATTTCGTCTCAAAATGGCAAAAAATTGCAATACCCCCCAAAGGAACAATTTCGCCTCAAAATGCCGAAAAGTTGCAATACCCCCCCAAAGGAACAATTTCGCTTCAAAATGGCCAAAAGTTGCAATACCCCCCCAAAGGAAAAATTTCGCCTCAAAATGCCGAAAAGTTGCAATACCCCCCAAAGGAACAATTTCGCTTCAAAATGGCCAAAAGTTGCAATACCCCCCCAAAGGAACAATTTCGCTTCAAAATGGCCAAAAGTTGCAATACCCCCCCAAAGGAACAATTTCGCCTCAAAATGGCAAAAAATTGCAATACCCCCCCAAAGGAACAATTTCGCTTCAAAATGGCCAAAAGATGCAATACCCCCCCAAAGCAACAATTTCGCCTCAAAATGGCAAAAAATTGCAATACCCCCCCAAAGGAACAATTTCGCCTCAAAATGCCGAAAAGTTGCAATACCCCCCGAAAGGAACAATTTCGCTTCAAAATGGCCAAAAGTTGCAATACCCCCCCAAAGGAACAATTTCGCCTCAAAATGCCGAAAAGTTGCAATACCCCCAGAAAGGAACAATTTTGCTTCAAAATGGCCAAAAGTTGCAATACCCCCCCAAAGGAACAATTTCGCCTCAAAATGGCAAAAAATTGCAATACCCCCCCAAAGGAACAATTTCACCTCAAAATGCCGAAAAGTTGCAATACCCCCCGAAAGGAACAATTTCGCTTCAAAATGGCCAAAAGATGCAATACCCCCAAAGCAACAATTTCACCTCAAAATGGCAAAAAATTGCAATACCCCCCAAAGGAACAATTTCGCCTCAAAATATCCGAAAATTGTAATACCCCCCAAAGGAACAATTTCGCTTCAATATGGCCAAAAGTTGCAATACCCCCCCAAAGGAACAATTTCGCCTCAAAATGGAAAAAAAATTGCAATACCCCCCCAAAGGAACAATTTCGCCTCAAAATGCCGAAAAGTTGCAATACCCCCCGAAAGGAACAATTTCGCTTCAAAATGGCCAAAAGTTGCAATACCCCCCCAAAGGAACAATTTCGCCTGAAAATGGCAAAAAATTGCAATACCCCCCAAGGAACAATTTCGCTTCAAAATGGCCAAAAGTTGCAATACCCCCCAAAGGAACAATTTCGCCTCAAAATGGCAAAAAATTGCAATACCCCCCAAAGGAACAATTTCGCTTCAAAATGGCCAAAAAATGCAATACCCCCCCAAAGCAACAATTTCGCCTCAAAATGGCAAAAAATTGCAATACCCCCCCAAAGGAACAATTTCGCCTCAAAATGCCGAAAAGTTGCAATACCCCCCGAAAGGAACAATTTCGCTTCAAAATGGCCAAAAGTTGCAATACCCCCCCAAAGGAACAATTTCGCCTCAAAATGCCGAAAAGTTGCAATACCCCCAAAAAGGAACAATTTTGCTTCAAAATGGCCAAAAGTTGAAATACCCCCCCAAAGGAACAATTTCGCCTCAAAATGGCAAATAATTGCAATACCCCCCCAAAGGAACAATTTCACCTTAAAATGCCGAAAAGTTGCAATAGCCCCCGAAAGGAACAATTTCGCTTCAAAATGGCCAAAAGTTGCAATACCTCCCCAAAGGAACAATTTCGCTTCAAAATGGCCAAAAGTTGCAAAACCCCCCAAAGGAACAATTTCACCTCAAAATGGCAAAAAATTGCAATACCCTCCCAAAGGAAAAATTTCGCCTCAAAATGCCGAAAAGTTGCAATACCCCTCAAAAGGAACAATTTCGCTTCAAAATGGCCAAAAGTTGCAATACCCCCCCAAAGCAACAATTTCGCCTCAAAATGGCAAAAAATTGCAATACCCCCCCAAAGGAACAATTTCGCCTCAAAATGCCGAAAAGTTGCAATACCCCCCGAAAGGAACAATTTCGCTTCAAAATGGCCAAAAGTTGCAATACCCCCCCAAAGGAACAATTTCGCCTCAAAATGCCGAAAAGTTGCAATACCCCCAGAAAGGAACAATTTTGCTTCAAAATGGCCAAAAGTTGCAATACCCCCCCAAAGGAACAATTTCGCCTCAAAATGGCAAAAAATTGCAATACCCCCCCAAAGGAACAATTTCACCTCAAAATGCCGAAAAGTTGCAATACCCCCCGAAAGGAACAATTTCGCTTCAAAATGGCCAAAAGATGCAATACCCCCAAAGCAACAATTTCACCTCAAAATGGCAAAAAATTGCAATACCCCCCAAAGGAACAATTTCGCCTCAAAATATCCAAAAATTGTAATACCCCCCAAAGGAACAATTTCGCTTCAATATGGCCAAAAGTTGCAATACCCCCCCAAAGGAACAATTTCGCCTCAAAATGGAAAAAAAATTGCAATACCCCCCCAAAGGAACAATTTCGCCTCAAAATGCCGAAAAGTTGCAATACCCCCCGAAAGGAACAATTTCGCTTCAAAATGGCCAAAAGTTGCAATACCCCCCCAAAGGAACAATTTCGCCTGAAAATGGCAAAAAATTGCAATACCCCCCAAGGAACAATTTCGCTTCAAAATGGCCAAAAGTTGCAATACCCCCCAAAGGAACAATTTCGCATCAAAATGGCAAAAAATTGCAATACCCCCCAAAGGAACAATTTCGCTTCAAAATGGCCAAAAAATGCAATACCCCCCAAAGCAACAATTTCGCCTCAAAATGGCAAAAAATTGCAATACCCCCCCAAAGGAACAATTTCGCCTCAAAATGCCGAAAAGTTGCAATACCCCCCGAAAGGAACAATTTCGCTTCAAAATGGCCAAAAGTTGCAATACCCCCCCAAAGGAACAATTTCGCCTCAAAATGCCGAAAAGTTGCAATACCCCCAGAAAGGAACAATTTTGCTTCAAAATGGCCAAAAGTTGAAATACCCCCCCAAAGGAACAATTTCGCCTCAAAATGGCAAATAATTGCAATACCCCCCCAAAGGAACAATTTCACCTTAAAATGCCGAAAAGTTGCAATAGCCCCCGAAAGGAACAATTTCGCTTCAAAATGGCCAAAAGTTGCAATACCTCCCCAAAGGAACAATTTCGCTTCAAAATGGCCAAAAGTTGCAAAACCCCCCAAAGGAACAATTTCACCTCAAAATGGCAAAAAATTGCAATACCCTCCCAAAGGAAAAATTTCGCCTCAAAATGCCGAAAAGTTGCAATACCCCTCAAAAGGAACAATTTTGCTTCAAAATGGCCAAAAGTTGCAATACCCCCCCAAAGCAACAATTTCGCCTCAAAATGGCAAAAAATTGCAATACCCCCCCAAAGGAACAATTTCGCCTCAAAATGCCGAAAAGTTGCAATACCCCCCGAAAGGAACAATTTCGCTTCAAAATGGCCAAAAGTTGCAATACCCCCCCAAAGGAACAATTTCGCCTCAAAATGCCGAAAAGTTGCAATACCCCCAGAAAGGAACAATTTTGCTTCAAAATGGCCAAAAGTTGCAATACCCCCCCAAAGGAACAATTTCGCCTCAAAATGGCAAAAAATTGCAATACCCCCCCAAAGGAACAATTTCACCTCAAAATGCCGAAAAGTTGCAATACCCCCCGAAAGGAACAATTTCGCTTCAAAATGGCCAAAAGATGCAATACCCCCAAAGCAACAATTTCACCTCAAAATGGCAAAAAATTGCAATACCCCCCAAAGGAACAATTTCGCCTCAAAATATCCAAAAATTGTAATACCCCCCAAAGGAACAATTTCGCTTCAATATGGCCAAAAGTTGCAATACCCCCCCAAAGGAACAATTTCGCCTCAAAATGGAAAAAAAATTGCAATACCCCCCCAAAGGAACAATTTCGCCTCAAAATGCCGAAAAGTTGCAATACCCCCCGAAAGGAACAATTTCGCTTCAAAATGGCCAAAAGTTGCAATACCCCCCCAAAGGAACAATTTCGCCTGAAAATGGCAAAAAATTGCAATACCCCCCAAGGAACAATTTCGCTTCAAAATGGCCAAAAGTTGCAATACCCCCCAAAGGAACAATTTCGCCTCAAAATGGCAAAAAATTGCAATACCCCCCAAAGGAACAATTTCGCTTCAAAATGGCCAAAAGTTGCAATACCCCCCCAAAGGAACAATTTTGCCTCAAAATGCCGAAAAATTGCAATACCCCCCCAAAGGAACAATTTCGCCTCAAAATGCCGAAAAGTTGCAATACCCCCCGAAAGGAACAATTTCGCTTCAAAATGGCCAAAAGTTGCAATACCCCCCCAAAGGAACAATTTCGCCTCAAAATGCCGAAAAGTTGCAATACCCCCAGAAAGGAACAATTTTGCTTCAAAATGGCCAAAAGTTGAAATACCCCCCCAAAGGAACAATTTCGCCTCAAAATGGCAAATAATTGCAATACCCCCCCAAAGGAACAATTTCACCTTAAAATGCCGAAAAGTTGCAATAGCCCCCGAAACGAACAATTTCGCTTCAAAATGGCCAAAAGTTGCAATACCTCCCCAAAGGAACAATTTCGCTTCAAAATGGCCAAAAGTTGCAAAACCCCCCAAAGGAACAATTTCACCTCAAAATGGCAAAAAATTGCAATACCCTCCCAAAGGAAAAATTTCGCCTCAAAATGCCGAAAAGTTGCAATACCCCTCAAAAGGAACAATTTCGCTTCAAAATGGCCAAAAGTTGCAATACCCCCCCAAAGGAACAATTTCGTTTCAAAATGGCCAAAAGTTGCAATACCCCCCCAAAGGAACAATTTCGCCTCAAAATGGCAAAAAATTGCAATACCCCCCAAAGGAACAATTTTGCTTCAAAATGGCCAAAAAATGCAATACCCCCCCAAAGCAACAATTTCGCCTCAAAATGGAAAAAAATTGCAATACCCCCCCAAAGGAACAATTTCGCCTCAAAATGCCGAAAAGTTGCAATACCCCCCGAAAGGAACAATTTCGCTTCAAAATGGCCAAAAGTTGCAATACCCCCCCAAAGGAACAATTTCGCCTCAAAATGCTGAAAAGTTGCAATACCCCCCGAAAGGAACAATTTCGCTTCAAAATGGCCAAAAGTTGCAATACCCCCCAAAGGAACAATTTCGCCTCAAAATGGCAAAAAATTGCAATACCCCCCAAAGGAACAATTTCGCTTCAAAATGGCCAAAAGTTGCAATACCCCCCCAAAGGAACAATTTCGCCTCAAAACGAAAAAAAAATTGCATTACCCCCCAAAGGAACAATTTCGCCTCAAAATGGCAAAAAATTGCAATACCCCCCCAAAGGAAAAATTTCGCCTCAAAATACCGAAAAGTTGCAATACCCCCCCAAAGGAACAATTTCGCTTCAAAATGGCCAAAAGTTGCAATACCCCCCCAAAGGAACAATTTCGTCTCAAAATGGCAAAAAATTGCAATACCCCCCAAAGGAACAATTTCGCCTCAAAATGCCGAAAAGTTGCAATACCCCCCCAAAGGAACAATTTCGCTTCAAAATGGCCAAAAGTTGCAATACCCCCCCAAAGGAACAATTTCGCCTCAAAACGAAAAATAAATTGCAATACCCTCCAAAGGAACAGTTTCGCCTCAAAATGCCGAAAAGTTGCAATACCCCCGAAAGGAACAATTTCGCTTCAAAATGGCCAAAAGTTGCAATACCGCCCCAAAGGAACAATTTCACCTCAAAATGGCAAAAAATTGCAATACCCCCCCAAAGGAACAATTTCGCTTCAAAATGGCCAAAAGTTGCAATACCCCCCCAAAGGAACAATTTCACCTCAAAATGGCAAAAAATTGCAATACCCTGCCAAAGGAAAAATTTCGCCTCAAAATGCCGAAAAGTTGCAATACCCCCCCAAAGGAACAATTTCGCTTCAAAATGGCCAAAAGTTGCAATACCCCCCAAAGGAACAATTTCGCTTCAAAATAGCCAAAAGTTGCAATACCCCCCCAAAGGAACAATTTCGCTTCAAAATGGCCAAAAGATGCAATACCCCCCCAAAGCAACAATTTCACCTCAAAATGGCAAAAAATTGCAATACCCCCCAAAAGGAACAATTTCGCTTCAAAATGGCCAAAAGTTGCAATACCCCCCCAAAGGAACAATTTCACCTCAAAATACCGAAAAGTTGCAATACCCCCGAAAGGAACAATTTCGCTTCAAAATGGCCAAAAGTTGCAATACCCCCCCAAAGGAACAATTTCACCTCAAAATGGCAAAAAATTGCAATACCCCCCCAAAGGAACAATTTCGCTTCAAAATGGCCAAAAGTTGCAATACCCCCCCAAAGGAACAATTTCACCTCAAAATGGCAAAAAATTGCAATACCCTCCCAAAGGAAAAATTTCGCCTCAAAATGCCGAAAAGTTGCAATACCCCCCCAAAGGAACAATTTCGCTTCAAAATGGCCAAAAGTTGCAATACCCCCCCAAAGGAACAATTTCGCTTCAAAATGGCCAAAAGTTGCAATACCTCCCCAAAGCAACAATTTCGCCTCAAAATGGAAAAAAATTGCAATACCCCCCCCAAAGGAACAATTTTGCCTCAAAATGCCGAAAAGTTGCAATACCCCCCGAAAGGAACAATTTCGCTTCAAAATGGCCAAAAGTTGCAATACCCCCCCAAAGGAACAATTTCGCCTCAAAATGCCGAAAAGTTGCAATACCCCCCGAAAGGAACAATTTCGCTTCAAAATGGCCAAAAGTTGCAATACCCCCCCAAAGGAACAATTTCGCCTCAAAATGCCGAAAAGTTGCAATACCCCCAGAAAGGAACAATTTTGCTTCAAAATGGCCAAAAGTTGCAATACCCCCCCAAAGGAACAATTTCGCCTCAAAATGGCAAAAAATTGCAATACCCCCCCAAAGGAACAATTTCACCTCAAAATGCCGAAAAGTTGCAATACCCCCCGAAAGGAACAATTTCGCTTCAAAATGGCCAAAAGATGCAATACCCCCAAAGCAACAATTTCACCTCAAAATGGCAAAAAATTGCAATACCCCCCAAAGGAACAATTTCGCCTCAAAATATCCAAAAATTGTAATACCCCCCAAAGGAACAATTTTGCTTCAATATGGCCAAAAGTTGCAATACCCCCCCAAAGGAACAATTTCGCCTCAAAATGGAAAAAAAATTGCAATACCCCCCCAAAGGAACAATTTCGCCTCAAAATGCCGAAAAGTTGCAATACCCCCCGAAAGGAACAATTTCGCTTCAAAATGGCCAAAAGTTGCAATACCCCCCAAAGGAACAATTTCGCCTGAAAATGGCAAAAAATTGCAATACCCCCCAAGGAACAATTTCGCTTCAAAATGGCCAAAAGTTGCAATACCCCCCCAAAGGAACAATTTCGCCTCAAAATGCCGAAAAGTTGCAATACCCCTCCAAAGGAACAATTTCGCTTCAAAATGGCCAAAAGTTGCAATACCCCCCAAAGGAACAATTTCGCCTCAAAATGCCGAAAAGTTGCAATACCCCCCCAAAGGAACAATTTCGCTTCAAAATGGCCAAAAGTTGCAATACCCCCCCAAAGGAAAAATTTCGCCTCAAAATGAAAAAAAAATTGCAATACCCCCCCAAAGGAACAATTTCGCCTCAAAATGCCGAAAAGTTGCAATACCCCCAGAAAGGAACAATTTTGCTTCAAAATGGCCAAAAGTTGCAATACCCCCCCAAAGGAACAATTTCGCCTCAAAATGGCAAAAAATTGCAATACCCCCCCAAAGGAACAATTTCACCTCAAAATGCCGAAAAGTTGCAATACCCCCCGAAAGGAACAATTTCGCTTCAAAATGGCCAAAAGATGCAATACCCCCAAAGCAACAATTTCACTTCAAAATGGCAAAAAATTGCAATACCCCCCCAAAGGAACAATTTCGCCTCAAAATATCCAAAAATTGTAATACCCACCAAAGGAACAATTTCGCTTCAATATGGCCAAAAGTTGCAATACCCCCCCAAAGGAACAATTTCGCCTCAAAATGGAAAAAAAATTGCAATACCCCCCCAAAGGAACAATTTCGCCTCAAAATGCCGAAAAGTTGCAATACCCCCCAAAAGGAACAATTTCGCTTCAAAATGGCCAAAAGTTGCAATACCCCCCCAAAGGAACAATTTCGCCTGAAAATGGCAAAAAATTGCAATACCCCCCAAGGAACAATTTCGCTTCAAAATGGCCAAAAGTTGCAATACCCCCCCAAAGGAACAATTTCGCCTCAAAATGCCGAAAAGTTGCAATACCCCTCCAAAGGAACAATTTCGCTTCAAAATGGCCAAAAGTTGCAATACCCCCCCAAAGGAACAATTTCGCCTCAAAACGGAAAAAAAATTGCAATACCCCCCCAAAGGAACAATTTCGCCTCAAAATGCCGAAAAGTTGCAATACCCCCCAAAAGGAACAATTTCGCTTCAAAATGGCCAAAAGTTGCAATACCCCCCCAAAGGAACAATTTCTCCTGAAAATGGCAAAAAATTGCAATACCCCCCAAGGAACAATTTCGCTTCAAAATGGCCAAAAGTTGCAATACCCCCCCAAAGGAACAATTTCGCCTCAAAATGCCGAAAAGTTGCAATACCCCTCCAAAGGAACAATTTCGCTTCAAAATGGCCAAAAGTTGCAATACCCCCCCAAAGGAAAAATTTCGCTTCAAAATGGCCAAAAGTTGCAATACCCCCCCAAAGGAACAATTTCGCCTCAAAATGCCGAAAAGTTGCAATACCCCCCAAAGGAACAATTTCGCTTCAAAATGGCCAAAAGTTGCAATACCCCCCCAAAGGAAAAATTTCGCCTCAAAATGAAAAAAAAATTGCAATACCCCCCCAAAGGAACAATTTCGCCTCAAAATGCCGAAAAGTTGCAATACCCCCCGAAAGGAACAATTTCGCTTCAAAATGGCAAAAAATTGCAATACCCCCCAAAGGAACAATTTTGCCTCAAAATGCCGAAAAGTTGCAATACCCCCCAAAGGAACAATTTCGCTTCAAAATGGCCAAAAGTTGCAATACCCCCCCAAAGGTACAATTTCGCTTCAAAATGGCCAAAAGTTGCAATACCCCCCCAAAGGAACAATTTCGCCTCAAAATGCCGAAAAGTTGCAATACCCCCCGAAAGGAACAATTTCGCTTCAAAATGGCGAAAAGATGCAATACCCCCCAAAGCAACAATTTCGCCTCAAAATGGCAAAAAATTGCAATACCCCCCCAAAGGAACAATTTCGCTTCAAAATGGCCAAAAGTAGCAATACCCCCCAAAGGAACAATTTCGCTTCAAAATGGCCAAAAGTTGCAATACCCCCCCAAAGGAACAATTTCACCTCAAAATAGCAAAAAATTGCAATACCCTCCCAAAGGAAAAATTTCGCCTCAAAATGCCGAAAAGTTGCAATACCCCCCAAAGGAACAATTTCGCCTCAAAATGGCAAAAAATTGCAATACCCCCCCAAAGGAACAATTTCGCTTCAAAATGGCAAAAAATTGCAATACCCCCCCAAAGGAACAATTTCGCCTCAAAATATCTAAAAATTGTAATACCCCACAAAGGAACAATTTCGCTTCAATATGGCCAAAAGTTGCAATACCCCCCCAAAGGAACAATTTCCCCTCAAAATGGAAAAAAATTGCAATACCCCCGAAAGGAACAATTTCGCTTCAAAATGGCCAAAAGTTGCAATACCCCCCCAAAGGAACAATTTCGCCTCAAAATGGCAAAAAATTGCAATACCCCCCCAAAGGAACAATTTCGCCTCAAAATGCCGAAAAGTTGCAATACCCCCCCAAAGGAACAATTTCGCTTCAAAATGGCCAAAAGTTGCAATACCCCCCCAAAGGAAAAATTTCGCCTCAAAATGAAAAAAAAATTGCAATACCCCCCAAAGGAACAATTTCGCCTCAAAATGCCGAAAAGTTGCAATACCCCCCGAAAGGAACAATTTCGCTTCAAAATGGCCAAAAGTTGCAATACCCCCCCAAAGGAACAATTTCACCTCAAAATGGCAAAAAATTGCAATACCCCCCAAAGGAACAATTTCGCCTCAAAATGCCGAAAAGTTGCAATACCCCCCCCAAAGGAACAATTTCGCTTCAAAATGGCCAAAAGTTGCAACACCCCCCCAAAGGAACAATTTCGTTTCAAAATGGCCAAAAGTTGCAATACCCTCCCAAAGGAACAATTTCGCCTCAAAATGGCAAAAAATTGCAATACCCCCCCAAAGGAACAATTTCGCCTCAAAATGCCGAAAAGTTGCAATACCCCCCCAAAGGAACAATTTCGCTTCAAAATGGCCAAAAGTTGCAATACCCCCCCAAAGGAACAATTTCGCCTCAAAATGCCGAAAAGTTGCAATACCCCTCGAAAGGAACAATTTCGCTTCAAAATGGCCAAAAGATGCAATACCCCCCCAAAGCAACAATTTCGCCTCAAAATGGCAAAAAATTGCAATACCCCCCCAAAGGAACAAATTCGCTTCAAAATGGCCAAAAGTTGCAATACCCCCCCAAAGGAACAATTTCGTTTCAAAATGGCCAAAAGTTGCAATACCCCCCCAAAGGAACAATTTCGCCTCAAAATGGCAAAAAATTGCAATACCCCCCAAAGGAACAATTTCGCCTCAAAATGCCGAAAAGTTGCAATACCCCCCCAAAGGAACAATTTCGCTTCAAAATGGCCAAAAGTTGCAATACCCCCCAAAGGAACAATTTCGCCTCAAAATGCCGAAAAGTTGCAATACCCTCCGAAAGGAACAATTTCGCTTCAAAATGGCCAAAAGTTGTAATACCCCCCCAAAGGAACAATTTCGCCTCAAAACGAAAAAAAAATTGCAATACCCCCCAAAGGAACAATTTCGCCTCAAAATGCCGAAAAGTTGCAATACCCCCCAAAAGGAACAATTTCAAAATGGCAAAAAATTGCAATACCCCCCCAAAGGAACAATTTCACCTCAAAATGGCAAAAAATTGCAATACCCCCCAAAGGAACAATTTCGCCTCAAAATGCCAAAAAGTTGCAATACCCCCCCAAAGGAACAATTTCGCTTCAAAATGGCCAAAAGATGCAATACCCCCCCAAAGCAACAAATTCGCCTCAAAATGGCAAAAAATTGCAATACCCCCCCAAAGGAAAGGAACAATTTCGCCTCAAAATGGCCAAAAATTGCAATACCCCCCCAAAGGAACAATTTCGCCTCAAAATGGCCAAAAATTGCAATACCCCCCCAAAGGAACAATTTCACCTCAAAATGCCGAAAAGTTGCAATACCCCCCCGAAAGGAACAATTTCGCTTCAAAATGGCCAAAAGATGCAATACCCCCCCAAAGCAACAATTTCGCCTCAAAATGGCAAAAAATTGCAATACCCCACCAAAGGAAAGGAACAATTTCGCCTCAAAATGGCCAAAAATTGCAATACCCCCCAAAGGAACAATTTCGCTTCAAAATGGCCAAAAGTTGCAATACCCCCCCAAAGGAACAATTTCACCTCAAAATGGCAAAAAATTGCAATACCCCTGATATAGAAGGGTTAATAGTTTCTCTATTTCTTCATTAAAGATTTATTGTTATTAGAAAGTATATCTGATGGTAGTTTATAGTCATGGAGCCTACGGAATAAGAGACAGTCTCAAGGAATTATTATTGTCTCTAAATGTTCTTCTTGTCTTTTTCTTATCTCATATGCATGACTACATTTTTGTTTTGCTAAAACTTAAAGGTCATATGAGCAACTTGTAAAGTCCAGCTAAAAGCCTTATTTGCAAAATCACATTGATCTGTAAATGGTATAAATAAACTGTACTTTGGTTAAATAAACAGAAGAAATTGATCATGCCCACATGGATGCTGGTCTTTTCTCTCCGAGCGCTCGATCTTGATTAGGTCTGAAGAGGCCTAATTCAGAGGACCTCACTGCTGATCCCATAAGCTGACTTGTGACAAAACAGAACAGCTACAACAGTTTTTGGCGCCCAACGTGGGGCCGTGGCCAACCAGCCTATTCGGAAGAAGTTTTGGGGACTCTTGAGACAGTGAAATTTCAGCTGCAGCAAGGTGAGAAGCTTTATTCTTACACTTTATTTCACTCTCTCTGATTTCCCGAATATTCTGGGTAAGGCTGTACACACGGTTCAAGAACTCTGGCATCACCAGTGAGTATTGTTTTTTCATGCATGTCTGAATGAGAGTTGAAATATAGAGTAATAAGATAATCTGTTGTCCGTCTATTAACTGATTGCATAGATTGCATAGTACGGAATTTGGGACAGTCTCTGTATAATTGCATTTGCTGTGTTGCTGTGTTTTGTGTTTTGCTTTGGCCATCTTTGCATCTTTGATGGGCAATACACTGGTCTAGGGATATGTGTTCATAAGTGGTTTCATATTAATGCCTAGATAAAGTAGGCAGGCAATAGGTTGTTGTATATTGATGAGTAGCCTCTGAAAAACAAAGTGACAAGTAATTGAGATAAGAGACTTGGTGAAATAATATGTATGTATAAGTCTAATGGTTATAGGTCATACTGTGGACTGTGAAAAGATGTTCCGGTTGTGAAATGTCACAGGGCATAGCCATATAGAGTATTTGAGTGGATACCTGACATATGTATTTTTTTCCCATCAGTGTCAAGAGCGGTTTAGATAATTTTATTTGCATGTGAGGTTAACCCTTGGAAGGTGTATTGTTACATATGTTTCTGGAATCAATGAATGAGTAAGACAAGTGGTCCTGGGATCTGTCCTTATAGTGAGATATTGTGTGTTTCTTCCCCTCAAAATGGGGATGAAGGTTTTATAGCAAAGTAGAATATTAGTGCTGTGAAGGTATATAAGTAGTCTCAATTTTCTGCTAGGATTGTGTATTATACCAGTGGGTATTAGGATTGTGTTTTGGAAAGCTGAATCTGGAGGAGATAAGACTCTTGCTAAACAAACTGTGCGCTGCCATTCTGTCATTCTGTTGGGAGGGGTCAAGTGAACAGCTGCGCGATTTTCTGCCCTCTGTGAGAAGTCAGCTCTGAGGATTGTTTTAACTCTAGTTTACGTTCCTTGCCGGAATACTTTGTAAAGGACCAGCATGAAGTACCCAACTGCACATCAGGTTTGAAGAAGTGGGTTAGAGAGCATTGTGGCCTTCCCACTTACATGGAGGTGGTCTAGCAGGTGAGAGGACTATCACACCTGGTCCTTCCTGCTTTAGTCATCTGGTCTATTGGGTGAGAGGTGTTTTTTAACCCTTCCCAATACGCCCTACAAGTGTAGCAGGTGAGAGTGAATGCTGATTGAGCCTTCCTGCTACCACTTGAGAGCCCATTCTGACTTGCCAGGAGACATGTGGCCTGTTAACAAGGTTCAGGGACACTGAGAGGGCATTTGCAGAAAGGTGGGCTGTGTGGGAATAAGTTGAAGCCATGGGCAACTTGTTCAGTGTGCAGCATGGGGCTCCAGCCGGATCCAAAACAGCCAAACAGATAGTGCAAGAAAGGAAAGTCAAGGAAGCAGTGAAAAATGTCAGACTAATACTCAGAAAGGCAGACATGCCAGAGTGTGGGTGTTTGGATGTTGAGAAATGGCACAGATTCAAGGAAGAGGTGCAGCATTGTGGATGTAAAGAAATAACAGTGGGATGTATTATTATATTATTGTTATGTAAAGTGTATTATAAATGTTTTAATGCACCAAGAGCAAAAACTGTGACTGCTACCGCCCCACCTTCACATGATCAGAAACCCAGACCAGATGAATGGACTTGTAAACATTGTAGTCAGAAAAACCCAGACTGGAGAAGTACTTGTGCTATGTGTAATGTTACTCGCCCTAAGCAGATTGCACTAAATTCTGTTCGAACCAGATCACATGTGATGACAGGGGACGCTGAAACTGAGACAGAGGTAGTGAAGGAATTGAGTTTTGGGGAGGAAGCTGGACATTACTCTGATGGTGAGGAAAGAAAACAGTTATCTGACCCTGAAGACCAACTTTTCCCACTTTCCCTGACTGACGTAATACAGCAGGAAGGGGAGAGTATAGAGACGTACTTTTGGAGGTTACAGCTGAAGTGGGCAGACGTGGGGTACAAAGTCAGAACCTCCCTTAATGACAAAATACTGATGAGTATATTCGTTAACGGTATGAATAAGGTTTTACGAAAAGCAGTACAGACAGCCAGACCTGAGTGGAGAAACATGGACCCAACAGACCTTCTGCAAGTAGCTAAGGGGGTTGAACTGACAAAATGCAAGCGACCAGTTATGTATGCTAGAGCACAAGGAAGACAGTGGAAGCAGAGAGGGGGGCACCAGGTGACCTAGCGACCATACAGTGCTGGAATTGTGGACAGAATGGACATTACGCCAGACAGTGCAAAAACCCCAAATAGGAGAGGGAGCAGACTGACTCTCCTCTTTCCTTCCCTCCTCCTTTGCCTCTGGCCTAGGAAACTGGTGACCATGAAGGGACTGGAGGGATTGGTGTTTGAAATTCCCTTGATAAAACAGTATCCCTTAAGCCCAGCCAAATCAATGGCCCTGACCAGAGAATATGTGCAAGCAGGGGCTCTAGTACAAAGGTCCTCCCCCTGTAACACTCCCTTGTATCCAATCAAGAAAAAAAGGGCCCAAAGGTTCCCCTGACACGTACAGAATGGTGCATGATTTGAGAGCTGTCAATGCTGTCACTGAGAGTGTAACACCAATTGTTCCAAACCCACATACCTTACTGTCACAAATCCCAGGGACCTCCAAATGTTTTACAGTAATTGACTGGGCAAATGCATTTTTCTCTGTGCCTCTACACCCTGACTGTCAGTATCTTTTTGCCTTCACACATGAGGGGAAACAGTACATGTGGACAGTCCTCCCGCAAGGAGGAATGAATTCACCTACCATTTATTCTACAGCTATGGCAGGAATTCTGGAGCAGTGGCAACCGCCTCATCCACAGGTTACGCTATTGCAGTACGTGGATGGCCTTTTGCTCTGCTGTCCAGACCAGACGTCCTGCAAGGAAGCCACAATTTCTTTGCTGTGTTTTCTGGCAGAGAATGGTTGCAAAGTTTCACGTGAAAAATTACAGTACTGTAAGCAAAAGGTAACATTTTTGGGTCACTGTATCTCTGAAGGTACAAGACACCTGACTGAGGAGAGAAAACAAGCAGTCCAAAATCTCTCCCTACCCAGGTCCCACCGGCAACTGCGCACCTTTTTGGGCTTAGTGTCATACTGCAGGCCTTGGATAAGGTCTGCCTCGCAAATGATGCAACCCCTCTATGATTGTCTGTCATCTGACCCCTTTGACCTCACTCAGGAAGCTATTGATTCCTTTCATTCCCTTAAACTACTCATTGTATCTGCCCCGGCCCTGGGTATTCCAAATTACGATCAACCATTTTTCTTGTTTTGCACAGAACAGGGAGGGCATGTGACAGCCGTCCTCACACAGCAACATGGTGACAAACAAAGACCAATAGCTTACTACTCAGCGCGATTGGACCCAGTTGTCAGAGGGTCACCCACATGTGTCCGTGCTGTAGCGGCTGCTGCAGAACTGCTAGGCAAAGCTTGCGAGATCACATTGACATTTCCCTTAACAATTTACTCCCCGCATGACATTCATGCTATACTTGTGCAAGTCCAATCGAAACACCTGTCTATGGCCAGACAGCTCAGACTTGAATGTGCCCTTCTGATTCCTGAGTATGTCACCCTCAAGAGGTGTAATGTTCTGAATCCAGCCACCCTTGCCAGTAGATTCAGAAAAGGGGGAATTGGTGACAATGGTAGCAAGTGAGGATGAATACTTTGACATGACACACGAGCATGGCTGCATAGAGCTGATGAGTCAGGAGACAGCAGGTTTTCCACATGTCTATGATACACCTATTACTAATGCAGATTTTGAGTTTTTTGTAGATGGCTCCAGATACCACCTGGATGGGAGATTCTACACTGGATATGCAGTAGTATCCTCACATGAGGTAATCCGAGCTGAACCGCTCCCGCCGCACATGTCCGCGCAGGAGGCGGAGCTAACAGCACTCATTGAGGCGTGTAGAGCGGGATCAGGTAGGAAAATTAATGTTTATTCAGACTCAATTATGGATTTGGGATCTGTCATGATTTTGGCCCTATCTGGAGAAGTAGAGCTTTTCTTACGTCAGCTGATAAGCCTATTAAAAATGCAGAATTGGTAAAACGGTTAATGGAGGCACTAATGTTACCAGTCCAGGTTGGCATCATTAAGGTGAAAGCACACACAAAAGGTGACTCACTGGAGGTAGCGGGCAATAGAAGGGCGGATGCGGCTGCGAAAGCAGCGGCAAAGAGGCCTAGGGATCAGAGGATAGTGGCAGGGAGCCAGCAAGTCCCAGCCACAGTAAGTCTGGATGTCCTGAAATCCCTCCAGCATCAGGCTGCCCAAACAGAGAAGGAACACTGGGGAAAATGGGAGCTGGGCTGAACTCGAATGGAGTATGGGAAAGTAAGGATAGGTTGTGTTTACCAAGGTCCCTGTTCCCTATGATGGCACAAGCAACACATGGCCCCACTCACGCCTCAAAAAGTCACATGTGTAACAAGGTGAATGCCTTCTGGATCGCTCCTGGCTTCAGTTACGTAGCCTCCAAACACGTACAATCCTGCATTATCTGCGCACAACACAACCCAGGTAAAACAGTAAAAGTCCCTAAGAAAGCAACACCCAGACCGCTCTACCGTGTCAACGACTGCAAATAGACTACATACAACTACCCAAGGTAGGAGTGTATGAATACGTCCTGGTATGTGTAGATCTCTTCTCAGGATGGGTTGAGGCCTATCCAGTAAAATGTGCAAATGCTAAAAAAACTGCAGAAAAACTGATGAAGGAACTAGTCTGTCGGTATGGCATCCCAGAAGCCATAGAAAGTGACAGGGGTACACACTTCACTGGAGAAATAATGAGGGACATTATGCAGGCCCTGGGAATAGAGCAGGCATTCCATACCCCTTAACATCCACAGAGCAGTGGAAAAGTAGAGAGATTAAACGGGACACTTAAACTAAAAAAATTCAAAAGGCCATGGCAGAGACAGGAAAAAAATTGGGTAGAGTGCTTATCCCTGGCACTCTCTTCAGTCAGACACACTCCATATAGAAAGACAGGCTTGTCTCCTTTTGAAGTCCTGTTTGGTAGTGCCCCAAAAACAGGTCTCTACTTTCCACAAGTGTTACAGATGCAACACGGCACTATGACAGCCTACGTCCAGGCCTTACAGGAAAGACTTAATGTGGTGCATAAACATGTCTTTTCATCCATTCCAGATCCCAATGCAAGTGCAGATGTGCATCAGCTGAATCCAGGTGATTGGGTGGTTGTGCGCAGACACGTGAGAAGGAGCCTAGATCCACGCTTTGATGGCCCATTCCAAGTCCAGCTGACCATATCCACCTCAGTGAAACTTGAGGGAAAGCCCACCTGGATCCACGCCAGTCACTGTAAAAAGGTCACTCCACCGGCAGAATGACAGTTTTGCTAATTATCCTGCTAGGTGTAGCAGGGTTGCTGCGCCAAACAAAGACACTGAGCGAACTTACTGAGGACATGGAAGGAGAAAAGCCAAAAGACTGTTGGATCTGCACACACAGTTTTATTTTCTTCAAAGACTATGCCATATTTAGCCTTACCTCTGGAACCACAGGAGGTGTTGATATCAGACTGTATCTACAATGAAACCTGGACTCTATGGATATTCTGGTGAAAAGATGTATTTGCCACCTTGACTATAGCTGGAAAGGTCACTAATCCCTGGTTCCAGCTAAATATCACACAGCCTAGGGGACAGTCGTGGTGGATGGAATACAATCCGGACATTGAGGGTGTAGTTACCAAAGTAAAGACTAAGATCCCTCATTCAGGCCCCATTACTTACGATGGATTATGGTTCAGTCTTCAATATAATGATGTTGCTATCTGTAGAAAGGACAATGATTGTTTCCGTGTGTTTGTGTCTATGTGTGTATCTACATACATAGTCACCAGTTTTTGTCTGTTCTCCTATTATATGTATATACATGTGTATGTATATATGTATATATATGGATGACTCCAGCGAAGACTCCTGGTGAGGAAATACATTTTCTTTTATGAATCCAGCTAATTGGTTTAAGGGCCTGGCAGGTTGGGTTTCTGGCATTATACAATCCTGTATGCAAATATTGTTATTTTGTCTATTGCTTTATATAGCTGTAAAAGCATTGATATATGCGTTAGCTAAACTATTGAATAATGTATGTTCTAAGAGTTTCAGTATTGAACCCTCTGTAGTTTACTACGGACCCCAAATGGCCTCTACTGACGGGGAGTAGGTGTCCACACTGAGGGTGGATGGGTGAAGTGGTAGGAAGACCCCTCATGGGTACTAGGCCCATGAGCCAGCAGCTCCTGTTTGGAAGCCTACTGACCCTGTAGTGAAGGTTATACCATTTACAAAAGGGGGAAATTGATATAGAAGGGTTAATAGTTTCTCTATTTCTTCATTAAAGATTTATTGTTATTAGAAAGTATATCTGATGGAAGTTTATAGTCATGGAGCCTACGGAATAAGAGACAGTCTCAAGGATTATTATTGTCTCTAAATGTTCTTCTTGTCTTCTTCTTATCTCATATGCATGACTCTACATTTTTGTTTTGCTAAAACTTAAAGGTCATATGAGCAACTTGTAAAGTCCAGCTAAAAGCCTTATTTGCAAAATCACATTGATCTGTAAATGGTATAAATAAACTGTACTTTGGTTAAATAAACAGAAGAAATTGATCATGCCCACATGGATGCTGGTCTTTTCTCTCCGAGCGCTCGATCTTGATTAGGTCTGAAGAGGCCTAATTCAGAGGACCTCACTGCTGATCCCATAAGCTGACTTGTGACAAAACAGAACAGCTACAACACCCCCCCAAAGGAACAATTTCGCCTCAAAATGCCGAAAAGTTGCAATACCCCTCCAAAGGAACAATTTCGCTTCAAAATGGCCAAAAGTTGCAATACCCCCCGAAAGGAACAATTTCGCTTCAAAATGGCCAAAAGTTGCAATTACCCCACAAAGGAACAATTTCGCTTCAAAATGCCGAAAAGTTGCAATACCCCCCGAAAGGAACAATTTCGCTTCAAAATGGCCAAAAGATGCAATACCCCCCCAAAGCAACAATTTCGCCTCAAAATGGCAAAAAATTGCAATACCCCCCCAAAGGAACAATTTCGCCTCAAAATGGCCAAAAATTGCAATACCCCCCGAAAGGAACAATTTCGCTTCAAAATGGCCAAAAGTTGCAATACCTCCCCAAAGGAACAATTTCGCCTCAAAATGCCGAAAAGTTGCAATACCCCCCGAAAGGAACAATTTCGCCTCAAAATGGCCAAAAATTGTAATACCCCCCCAAAGGAACAATTTCGCTTCAATATGGCCAAAAGTTGCAATACCCCCCCAAAGGAACAATTTCGCCTCAAAATGGCAAAAAATTGCAATACCCCCCCAAAGGAACAATTTCGCTTCAAAATGGCCAAAAGTTGCAATACCCCCCAAAAAGAACAATTTCGCCTCAAAAGGGCAAAAAATTGCAATACCCCCCCAAAGTAACAATTTCTCCTCAAAATGCTGAAAAGTTGCAATACCCCCCGAAAGGAACAATTTCGCTTCAAAATGGCTAAAAGTTGCAATACCCCCCCAAAGGAACAATTTCGCCTCAAAATGGCAAAAAATTGCAATACCCCCCCGAAAGGAACAATTTCGCATCAAAATGGCCAAAAGATGCAATACCCCCCCAAAGCAACAATTTCGCCTCAAAATGGCAAAAAATTGCAATACCCCCCCAAAGGAACAATTTCGCTTCAAAATGTCCAAAAGTTGCAATACCCCCCAAAGGAACAATTTCGCCTCAAAATGGCAAAAAATTGCAATACCCCCCCAAATGAACAATTTCGCCTCAAAATGCCGAAAAGTTGCAATACCCCCCGAAAGGAACAATTTCGCTTCAAAATGGCCAAAAGTTGCAATACCCCCCCAGAGGAACAATTTCGCCTCAAAATGCCGAAAAGTTGCAACACCCCCTGAAAGGAACAATTTCGCTTCAAAATGGCCAAAAGTTGCAATACCCCCCCAGGAACAATTTCGCCTCAAAATGGCAAAAAATTGCAATACCCCCCCAAAGGAACAATTTCGCCTCAAAATGCCGAAAAGTTGCAATACCCCCCGAAAGGAACAATTTCGCTTCAAAATGGCTAAAAGTTGCAATACCCCCCCAAAGGAACAATTTAACCTCAAAATGGCAAAAAATTGCAATACCCCCCCAAAGGAAAGGAACAATTTCGCCTCAAAATGGCCAAAAATTGCAATACAACCCCAAAGGAACAATTTCGCTTCAATATGGCCAAAAGTTGCAATACCCCCCCAAAGGAACAATTTCGCCTCAAAATGGCAAAAAATTGCAAAACCCCCCCAAAGGAACAATTTCGCCTCAAAATGCCGAAAAGTTGCAATACCCCCCGAAAGGAACAATTTCGCTTCAAAATGGCCAAAAGTTGCAATACCCCCCCAAAGGAAAAATTTCGCCTCAAAATGAAAAAAAAATTGCAATACCCCCCCAAAGGAACAATTTCGCCTCAAAATGGCCAAAAATTGCAATACCCCCCGAAAGGAACAATTTCGCTTCAAAATGGCCAAAAGTTGCAATACCTCCCCAAAGGAACAATTTCGCCTAAAAATGCCGAAAAGTTGCAATACCCCCCGAAAGGAACAATTTCGCCTCAAAATGGCCAAAAATTGTAATACCCCCCCAAAGGAACAATTTCGCTTCAATATGGCCAAAAGTTGCAATACCCCCCCAAAGGAACAATTTCGCCTCAAAATGGCAAAAAATTGCAATACCCCCCCAAAGGAACAATTTCGCTTCAAAATGGCCAAAAGTTGCAATACCCCCCAAAAGGAACAATTTCGCCTTAAAATGGCAAAAAATTGCAATACCCCCCCAAAGGAACAATTTCTCCTCAAAATGCTGAAAAGTTGCAATACCCCCCGAAAGGAACAATTTCACTTCAAAATGGCCAAAAGTTGCAATACCCCCCCAAAGGAACAATTTCGCCGCAAAATGACAAAAAATTGCAATACCCCCCCGAAAGGAACAATTTCGCTTCAAAATGGCCAAAAGATGCAATACCCCCCCAAAGCAACAATTTCGCCTCAAAATGGCAAACAATTGCAATACCCCCCAAAGGAACAATTTCGCTTCAAAATGACCAAAAGTTGCAAAACCCCCCCAAAGGAACAATTTCCCCTCAAAATGCCGAAAAGTTGCAATACCCCCCGAAAGGAACAATTTCGCTTCAAAATGGCCAAAAGTTGCAATACCCCCCAAAGGAACTATTTCGCCTCAAAATGCCGAAAAGTTGCAATACCCCCCGAAAGGAACAATTTCGCTTCAAAATGGCCAAAAGTTGCAATACCCCCCCAAAGGAACAATTTCACCTCAAAATGGCAAAAAATTGCAATACCCCCCCAAAGGAAAGGAACAATTTCGCTTTAAAATGGCCAAAAATTGCAATACCCCCCCAAAGGAACAATTTCGCTTCAATATGGCCAAAAGTTGCAATACCCCCCCAAAGGAACAATTTCGCCTCAAAATGGCAAAAAATTGCAAAACCCCCCCAAAGGAACAATTTCGCCTCAAAATGCCGAAAAGTTGCAATACCCCCCGAAAGGAACAATTTCGCTTCAAAATGGCCAAAAGTTGCAGTACCCCCCCAAAGGAACAATTTCGCTTCAAAATAGCCAAAAGTTGCAATACCCCCCCAAAGGAAAAATTTCGCCTCAAAATGAAAAAAAATTGCAATACCCCCCCAAAGGAACAATTTCGCCTCAAAATGCTGAAAAGTTGCAATACCCCCCGAAAGGAACAATTTCGCTTCAAAATGGCCAAAAGTTGCAATACCCCCCAAAGGAACAATTTCGCCTCAAAATGCCGAAAAGTTGCAATACCAACCCAAAGGAACAATTTCGCTTCAAAATGGCCAAAAGTTGCAATACCCCCCAAAGGAACAATTTCGCCTCAAAATGCTGAAAAGTTGCAATACCCCCCCAAAGGTACAATTTCGCTTCAAAATGGCCAAAAGTTGCAATACCCCCCCAAAGGAACAATTTCACCTCAAAATGGCAAAAAATTGCAATACCCCCCCAAAGGAACAATTTCGCCTCAAAATGCCGAAAAGTTGCAATACCAACCCAAAGGAACAATTTCGCTTCAAAATGGCCAAAAGTTGCAATACCCCCCAAAGGAACAATTTCGCCTCAAAATGCTGAAAAGTTGCAATACCCCCCGAAAGGAACAATTTCGCTTCAAAATGGCCAAAAGTTGCAATACCCCCCAAAGGAACAATTTCGCCTCAAAATGCCGAAAAGTTGCAATACCAACCCAAAGGAACAATTTCGCTTCAAAATGGCCAAAAGTTGCAATACCCCCCAAAGGAACAATTTCGCCTCAAAATGCTGAAAAGTTGCAATACCCCCCCAAAGGTACAATTTCGCTTCAAAATGGCCAAAAATTGCAATACCCCCCCAAAGGAACAATTTCGCCTCAAAATGCCGAAAAATTGCAATACCCCCCGAAAGGAACAATTTCGCTTCAAAATGGCCAAAAGTTGCAATACCCCCCCAAAGGAACAATTTCGCCTCAAAATGGCAAAAAATTGCAATACCACCCCAAAGGAAAAATTTCGCTTCAAAATGAAAAAAAAATTGCAATACCCCCCCAAAGGAACAATTTCGCCTCAAAATGCCGAAAAGTTGCAATACCCCCCGAAAGGAACAATTTCGCTTCAAAATGGCCAAAAGATGCAATACCCCCCAAAGCAACAATTTCGCCTCAAAATGAAAAAAAAATTGCAATACCCCCCCAAAGGAAAGGAACAATTTCGCCTCAAAATGGCCAAAAATTGCAATACCCCCCCCAAAGGAACAATTTCGCTTCAATATGGCCAAAAGTTGCAATACCCCCACAAAGGAACAATTTCGCCTCAAAATGGCAAAAAATTGCAATACCCCCCCAAAGGAACAATTTCGCCTCAAAATGCCGAAAAGTTGCAATACCCCACGAAAGGAACAATTTCGCTTCAAAATGGCCAAAAGTTGCAATACCCCCAAAAGGAACAATTTCACCTCAAAATGGCAAAAAATTGCAATACCCCCCCAAGGAACAATTTCGCCTTAAAATGCCGAAAAGTTGCAATACCCCCCCAAAGGAACAATTTCGCTTCAAAATGGCCAAAAGTTGCAATACCCCCCCAAAGGAACAATTTCGCCTCAAAATGCCGAAAAGTTGCAATACCCCCGAAAGGAACAATTTCGCTTCAAAATGGCCAAAAGATGCAATACCCCCCAAAGCAACAATTTCGCCTTAAAATGAAAAAAAAATTTCAATACCCCCCAAATGAACAATTTCGCTTCAAAATGCCGAAAAGTTGCAATACCCCCCAAAGGTACAATTTCGCTTCAAAATGGCCAAAAATTGCAATACCCCCCCAAAGGAACAATTTTGCCTCAAAATGGCAAAAAATTGCAATACCCCCCAAAGGAACAATTTCGCCTTAAAATGCCTAAAAGTTGCAATACCCCCCGAAAGGAACAATTTCGCTTCAAAATGGCCAAAAGTTGCAACACCCCCCAAAGGAACAATTTCGCCTCAAAATGGCAAAAAATTGCAATACCCCCCCAAAGGAACAATTTCGCTTCAAAATGGCCAAAAGTTGCAATACCCCCCCAAAGGAACAATTTCGCCTCAAAATGCCGAAAAGTTGCAATACCCCCCGAAAGGAACAATTTCGCTTCAAAATGGCCAAAAGTTGCAATACCCCCCAAAGGAACAATTTCGCCTCAAAATGGCAAAAAATTGCAATACCCCCCCAAAGGAACAATTTCACCTCAAAATGCTGAAAAGTTGCAATACCCCCGAAAGGAACAATTTTGCTTCAAAATGGCCAAAAGTTGCAATACCCCCCCAAAGATACAATTTCGCCTCAAAATGGCAAAAAATTGCAATACCCCCCCAAAAGAACAATTTCGCTTCAAAATGCCGAAAAGTTGCAATACCCCCCCAAAAGGTACAATTTCGCTTCAAAATGGGCAAAAGTTGCAATACCCCCCCAAAGGAACAATTTCGCCTCAAAATGGAAAAAAAATTGCAATACCCCCCGAAAGGAACAATTTCGCCTCAAAATGCCTAAAAGTTGCAATACCCCCCAAAGGAACAATTTCGCTTCAAAATGGCCAAAAGTTGCAACACCCCCCCAAAGGAACAATTTCGCCTCAAAATGGCAAAAAATTGCAATACCCCCCCAAAAGAACAATTTCGCTTCAAAATGGCCAAAAGTTGCAATACCCCCCAAAGGAACAATTTCGCCACAAAAGGGCAAAAAATGCAATACCCCCCCCAAAGGAACAATTTCGCTTGAAAATGGCCAAAAAATGCAATACCTCCCCAAAGGTACAATTTCGCCTCAAAATGGCAAAAAATTGCAATACCCCCCCAAAGGACCAATTTCGCCTCAAAATGCCGAAAAGTTGCAATACCCCCCCAAAGGAACAATTTCGCTTCAAAATGGCCAAAAGTTGCAATACCCCCCCAAAGGAACAATTTCGCCTCAAAATGCCGAAAAGTTGCAATACCCCCCGAAAGGAACAATTTCGCTTCAAAATGGCCAAAAGTTGCAATACCCCCCCAAAGGAACAATTTCGCCTCAAAATGGCAAAAAATTGCAATACCACCCCAAAGGAACAATTTCGCTTCAAAATGGCCAAAAGTTGCAATACCCCCCCAAAGGAACAATTTCGCCTCAAAATGAAAAAAAAATTGCAATACCCCCCCAAAGGAACAATTTCGCCTCAAAATGGCAAAAAATTGCAATACACCCCCAAAGGAACAATTTCGCCTCAAAATGCCGAAAAGTTGCAATACCCCCCCAAAGGAACAATTTTGCTACAAAATGGCCAAAAGTTGCAATACCCCCCCAAAGGAACAATTTCGCCTCAAAATGCCGAAAAGTTGCAATACCCCCCGAAAGGAACAATTTCGCTTCAAAATGGCCAAAAGTTGCAATACCCCCCCAAAGGAACAATTTCGCTTCAAAATAGCCAAAAGTTGCAATACCCCCCAAAGGAAAAATTTCGCCTCAAAATGAAAAAAAAATTGCAATACCCCCCCAAAGGAACAATTTCACCTCAAAATGGCAAAAAATTGCAATACCCCCCCAAAGGAACAATTTCGCCTCAAAATGCCGAAAAGTTGCAATACCAACCCAAAGGAACAATTTCGCTTCAAAATGGCCAAAAGTTGCAATACCCCCCAAAGGAACAATTTCGCCTCAAAATGCCGAAAAGTTGCAATACCCCGAAAGGAACAATTTCGCTTCAAAATGGCCAAAAGATGCAATACCCCCCAAAGCAACAATTTCGCCTTAAAATGAAAAAAAAATTTCAATACCCCCCAAAGGAACAATTTCGCTTCAAAATGCCGATAAGTTGCAATACCCCCCAAAGGAACAATTTCGCCTCAAAATGGCAAAAAATTGCAATACCCCCCCAAAGGACCAATTTCGCATCAAAATGCCGAAAAGTTGCAATACCCCCCCAAAGGAACAATTTCGCTTCAAAATGGCCAAAAGTTGCAATACCCCCCCAAAGGAACAATTTCGCCTCAAAATGCCGAAAAATTGCAATACCCCCCGAAAGGAACAATTTCGCTTCAAAATGGCCAAAAGTTGCAATACCCCCCAAAGGAACAATTTCGCCTCAAAATGGCAAAAAATTGCAATACCCCCCCAAAGGAACAATTTCACCTCAAAATGCTGAAAAGTTGCAATACCCCCGAAAGGAACAATTTTGCTTCAAAATGGCCAAAAGTTGCAATACCCCCCCAAAGATACAATTTCGCCTCAAAATGGCAAAAAATTGCAATACCCCCCCAAAAGAACAATTTCGCTTCAAAATGCCGAAAAGTTGCAATACCCCCCCAAAAGGTACAATTTCGCTTCAAAATGGGCAAAAGTTGCAATACCCCCCCAAAGGAACAATTTCGCCTCAAAATGGAAAAAAAATTGCAATACCCCCCGAAAGGAACAATTTCGCCTCAAAATGCCTAAAAGTTGCAATACCCCCCGAAAGGAACAATTTCGCTTCAAAATGGCCAAAATTTGCAACACCCCCCCAAAGGAACAATTTCGCCTCAAAATGGCAAAAAATTGCAATACCCCCCCAAAGGAACAATTTCGCTTCAAAATGGCCAAAAGTTGCAATACCCCCCAAAGGAACAATTTCGCCACAAAAGGGCAAAAAATGCAATACCCCCCCCAAAGGAACAATTTCGCTTGAAAATGGCCAAAAAATGCAATACCTCCCCAAAGGTACAATTTCGCCTCAAAATGGCAAAAAATTGCAATACCCCCCCAAAGGACCAATTTCGCCTCAAAATGCCGAAAAGTTGCAATACCCCCCCAAAGGAACAATTTCGCTTCAAAATGGCCAAAAGTTGCAATACCCCCCCAAAGGAACAATTTCGCCTCAAAATGCCGAAAAGTTGCAATACCCCCCGAAAGGAACAATTTCGCTTCAAAATGGCCAAAAGTTGCAATACCCCCCCAAAGGAACAATTTCGCCTCAAAATGGCAAAAAATTGCAATACCCCCTCAAAGGAACAATTTCACCTCAAAATGCTGAAAAGTTGCAATACCCCCGAAAGGAACAATTTTGCTTCAAAATGGCCAAAAGTTGCAATACCCCCCCAAAGGAACAATTTCGACCTCAAAATGGCAAAAAATTGCAATACCCCCCCAAAAGAACAATTTCACTTCAAAATGCCGAAAAGTTGCAATACCCCCCCAAAAGGTACAATTTCGCTTCAAAATGGCCAAAAGTTGCAATACCCCCCCAAAGGAACAATTTCGCCTCAAAATGGAAAAAAAATTGCAATACCCCCCAAAGGAACAATTTCGCCTCAAAATGCCTAAAAGTTGCAATACCCCCCAAAAGGAACAATTTCGCTTCAAAATGGCCAAAAGTTGCAACACCCCCCCAAAGGAACAATTTCGCCTCAAAATGGCAAAAAATTGCAATACCCCCCCAAAGGAACAATTTCGCTTCAAAATGGCCAAAAGTTGCAATACCCCCCAAAGGAACAATTTCGCCACAAAAGGGCAAAAAAAATGCAATACCCCCCCAAAGGAACAATTTCGCTTCAAAATGGCCAAAAGATGCAATACCCCCCAAAGCAACAATTTCGCCTCAAAATGAAAAAAAAATTGCAATACCCCCCCAAAGGAACAATTTCGCTTCAAAATGCCGAAAAGTTGCAATACCTCCCCAAAGGTACAATTTCGCTTCAAAATGGCCAAAAATTGCAATACCCCCCCAAAGGAACAATTTCACCTCAAAATGGCAAAAAATTGCAATACCCCCCAAGGAACAATTTCGCCTCAAAATGCCGAAAAGTTGCAATACCCCCCAAAGGAACAATTTCGCTTCAAAATGGCCAAAAGTTGCAATACCCCCCCAAAGGAACAATTTCGCCTCAAAATGGCAAAAAATTGCAATACCCCCCCAAAGGAACAATTTCGCCTCAAAATGCCGAAAAGTTGCAATACCCCCCGAAAGGAACAATTTCGCTTCAAAATGGCCAAAAGTTGCAATACCCCCCCAAAGGAACAATTTCACCTCAAAATGGCAAAAAATTGCAATACCCCCCCAAGGAACAATTTCGCCTCAAAATGCCGAAAAGTTGCAATACCCCCCAAAGTAACAATTTCGCTTCAAAATGGCCAAAAGTTGCAATACCCCCCCAAAGGAACAATTTCGCCTCAAAATGCCGAAAAGTTGCAATACCCCCCGAAAGGAACAATTTCGCTTCAAAATGGCCAAAAGTTGCAATACCCCCCCAAAGGAATAATTTCGCCTCAAAATGGCAAAAAATTGCAATACCCCCCCAAAGGAACAATTTCACCTCAAAATGCTGAAAAGTTGCAATACCCCCGAAAGGAACAATTTTGCTTCAAAATGGCCAAAAGTTGCAATACCCCCCCAAAGGAACAATTTCGCCTCAAAATGGCAAAAAATTGCAATACCCCCCAAAAGAACAATTTCGCTTCAAAATGCCGAAAAGTTGCAATACCCCCCCAAAAGGTACAATTTCGCTTCAAAATGGCCAAAAGTTGCAATACCCCCCCAAAGGAACAATTTCGCCTCAAAATGGAAAAAAAATTGCAATACCCCCCAAAGGAACAATTTCGCCTCAAAATGCCTAAAAGTTGCAATACCCCCCGAAAGGAACAATTTCACTTCAAAATGGCCAAAAGTTGCAACACCCCCCCAAAGGAACAATTTCGCCTCAAAATGGCAAAAAATTGCAATACCCCCCAAGGAACAATTTCGCTTCAAAATGGCCAAAAGTTGCAATACCCCCCAAAGGAACAATTTCGCCACAAAAGGGCAAAAAAAATGCAATACCCCCCCAAAGGAACAATTTCGCTTCAAAATGGCCAAAAGATGCAATACCCCCCAAAGCAACAATTTCGACTCAAAAGGAAAAAAAAATTGCAATACCCCCCCAAAGGAACAATTTCGCTTCAAAATGCCGAAAAGTTGCAATACCTCCCCAAAGGTACAATTTCGCTTCAAAATGGCCAAAAATTGCAATACCCCCCCCAAAGGAACAATTTCACCTCAAAATGGCAAAAAATTGCAATACCCCCCAAGGAACAATTTCGCCTCAAAATGCCGAAAAGTTGCAATACCCCCCGAAAGGAACAATTTCGCTTCAAAATGGCCAAAAGTTGCAATACCCCACCAAAGGAACAATTTCACCTCAAAATGGCAAAAAATTGCAATACCCCCCCAAGGAACAATTTCGCCTCAAAATGCCGAAAAGTTGCAATACCCCCCAAAGGAACAATTTCGCTTCAAAATGGCCAAAAGTTGCAATACCCCCCCAAAGGAACAATTTCGCCTCAAAATGCCGAAAAGTTGCAATACCCCCCGAAAGGAACAATTTCGCTTAAAAATGGCCAAAAGATGCATTACCCCCCAAAGCAACAATTTCGCCTCAAAATGAAAAAAAAATTGCAATACCCCCCAAAGGAACAATTTCGCTTCAAAATGCCGAAAAGTTGCAATACCCCCCCAAAGGTACAATTTCGCTTCAAAATGGCCAAAAATTGCAATACCCCCCCAAAGGAACAATTTCGCCTCAAAATGCCGAAAAGTTGCAATACCACCCCAAAGGAACAATTTCGCTTCAAAATGGCCAAAAATTGCAATACCCCCCCAAAGGAACAATTTCGCCTCAAAATGCCGAAAAGTTGCAATACCACCCCAAAGGAACAATTTCGCTTCAAAATGGCCAAAAGTTGCAATACCCCCCCAAAGGAACAATTTCGCCTCAAAATGCCGAAAAGTTGGCATACCCCCCCAAAGGAACAATTTCGCTTCAAAATGGCCAAAAGTTGCAATACCCCCCAAAGGAACAATTTCGCCTCAAAATGCCGAAAAGTTGCAATACCCCCCGAAAGGAACAATTTCGCTTCAAAATGGCCAAAAGTTGCAATACCCCCCAAAGGAACAATTTCGCCTCAAAATGGCAAAAAATTGCAATACCCCCCCAAAGGAACAATTTCGCCTCAAAATGCTGAAAAGTTGCAATACCCCCGAAAGGAACAATTTTGCTTCAAAATGGCCAAAAGTTGCAATACCCCCCCAAAGGAACAATTTCGCCTCAAAATGGAAAAAAAATTGCAATACCCCCCAAAGGAACAATTTCGCCTCAAAATGCCGAAAAGTTGCAATACCCCCCGAAAGGAACAATTTCGCTTCAAAATGACCAAAAGTTGCAATACCCCCCCAAAGGAACAATTTCGCCTCAAAATGGCAAAAAATTGCAATACCCCCCAAAGGAACAATTTTGCTTCAAAATGCCGAAAAGTTGCAATACCCCCCAAAGGTACAATTTCGCTTCAAAATGGCCAAAAATTGCAATACCCCCCAAAGGACCAATTTCGCCTCAAAATGCCGAAAAGTTGCAATACCCCCCCAAAGGAACAATTTCGCTTCAAAATGGCCAAAAGTTGCAATACCCCCCCAAAGGAACAATTTCGCCTCAAAATGCCGAAAAGTTGCAATACCCCCCGAAAGGAACAATTTCGCTTCAAAATGGCCAAAAGTTGCAATACCCCCCAAAGGAACAATTTCGCCTCAAAATGGCAAAAAATTGCAATACTCCCCCAAAGGAACAATTTCACCTCAAAATGCTGAAAAGTTGCAATACCCCCGAAAGGAACAATTTTGCTTCAAAATGGCCAAAAGTTGCAACACCCCCCGAAAGGAACAATTTCGCCTCAAAATGGCAAAAAATTGCAATACCCCCCCAAAAGAACAATTTCGCTTCAAAATGCCGAAAAGTTGCAATACCCCCCCAAAAGGTACAATTTCGCTTAAAAATGGCCAAAAGTTGCAATACCCCCCCAAAGGAACAATTTCGCCTCAAAATGGAAAAAAAATTGCAATACCCCCCCAAAGGAACAATTTCGCCTCAAAATGCCTAAAAGTTGCAATACCCCCCGAAAGGAACAATTTCACTTCAAAATGGCCAAAAGTTGCAATACCCCCCCAAAGGAACAATTTCGCCTCAAAATGCCGAAAAATTGCAATACCCCCCCAAAGGAACAATTTCGCCTCAAAATGGCAAAAAATTGCAATACCCCCCCAAAGGACCAATTTCGCCTCAAAATGCCGAAAAGTTGCAATACCCCCCCAAAGGAACAATTTCACTTCAAAATGGCCAAAAGTTGCAATACCCCCCCAAAGGAACAATTTCGCCTCAAAATGCCGAAAAGTTGCAATACCCCCCGAAAGGAACAATTTCGCTTCAAAATGGCCAAAAGTTGCAATACCCCCCCAAAGGAACAATTTCGCCTCAAAATGCCGAAAAGTTGCAATACCCCCCCAAAGGAACAATTTCGCCTCAAAATGAAATAAAAATTGCAATACCCCCCCAAAGGAACAATTTCGACTCAAAATGCCGAAAAGTTGCAATACCCCCGAAAGGAACAATTTCGCTTCAAAATGGCCAAAAGTTGCAATACCCCCCAAAGGAACAATTTCGCCTCAAAATGGCAAAAAATTGCAATACCCTCCCAAAGGAACAATTTCGCCTCAAAATGCCGAAAAGTTGCAATACCCCCCCAAAGGAACAATTTCGCTTCAAAATGGCCAAAAGTTGCAATACCCCCCCAAAGGAACAATTTCGCCTCAAAAAGCCGAAAAGTTGCAATACCCCCCGAAAGGAACAATTTCGCTTCAAAATGGCCAAAAGTTGCAATACCCCCCCAAAGGAACAATTTCGCCTCAAAATGGCAAAAAATTGCAATACCCCCCCAAAGGAACAATTTCACCTCAAAATGCTGAAAAGTTGCAATACCCCCGAAAGGAACAATTTTGCTTCAAAATGGCCAAAAGTTGCAATACCCCCCCAAAGGAACAATTTCGCCTCAAAATGGCAAAAAATTGCAATACCCCCCCAAAAGAACAATTTCGCTTCAAAATGCCGAAAAGTTGCAATACCCCCCCAAAAGGTACAATTTCGCTTCAAAATGGCCAAAAGTTGCAATACCCCCCCAAAGGAACAATTTCGCCTCAAAATGGAAAAAAAATTGCAATACCCCCCAAAAGGAACAATTTCGCCTTAAAATGCCTAAAAGTTGCAATACCCCCCGAAAGGAACAATTTCGCTTCAAAATGGCCAAAAGTTGCAACACCCCCCCAAAGGAACAATTTCGCCTCAAAATGGCAAAAAATTGCAATACCCCCCAAAGGAACAATTTCGCTTCAAAATGGCCAAAAGTTGCAATACCCCCCAAAGGAACAATTTCGCCACAAAAGGGCAAAAAAATGCAATACCCCCCCCCAAGGAACAATTTCGCTTCAAAATGGCCAAAAGATGCAATACCCCCCCAAAGGAACAATTTCGCCTCAAAATGGCAAAAAATTGCAATACCCCCCCAAAGGAACAATTTCGCCTCAAAATGCCGAAAAGTTGCAATACCCCCCGAAAGGAACAATTTCGCTTCAAAATGGCCAAAAGTTGCAATACCCCCCCAAAGGAACAATTTCACCTCAAAATGGCAAAAAATTGCAATACCCCCCAAAGGAACAATTTCGCCTCAAAATGCCGAAAATTTGCAATACCCCCCAAAGGAACAATTTCGCTTCAAAATGGCCAAAAGTTGCAATACCCCCCCAAAGGAACAATTTCGCCTCAAAATGCCGAAAAGTTGCAATACCCCCCGAAAGGAACAATTTCGCTTCAAAATGGCCAAAAGATGCAATACCCCCCAAAGCAACAATTTCGCCTCAAAATGAAAAAAAAATTGCAATACCCCCCAAAGGAACAATTTCGCTTCAAAATGCCGAAAAGTTGCAATACCCCCCCAAAGGTACAATTTCGCTTCAAAAAGGCCAAAAATTGCAATACCCCCCCAAAGGAACAATTTCGCCTCAAAATGCCGAAAAGTTGCAATACCACCCCAAAGGAACAATTTCGCTTCAAAATGGCCAAAAGTTGCAATACCCCCCAAAGGAACAATTTCGCCTCAAAATGGCAAAAAATTGCAATACCCCCCCAAAGGAACAATTTCGCCTCAAAATGCCGAAAAGTTGCAATACCCCCCCAAAGGAACAATTTCGCTTCAAAATGGCCAAAAGTTGCAATACCCCCCCAAAGGAACAATTTCGCCTCAAAATGCCGAAAAGTTGCAATACCCCCCGAAAGGAACAATTTCGCTTCAAAATGGCCAAAAATTGCAATACCCCCCCAAAGGAACAATTTCGCCTCAAAATGGCAAAAAATTGCAATACCCCCCAAAGGAACAATTTCGCCTCAAAATGCTGAAAAGTTGCAATACCCCCGAAAGGAACAATTTTGCTTCAAAATGGCCAAAAGTTGCAATACCCCCCCAAAGGAACAATTTCGCCTCAAAATGGCAAAAAATTGCAATACCCCCCCAAAAGAACAATTTCGCTTCAAAATGCCGAAAAGTTGCAATACCCCCCCAAAGGGAAAATTTCGCTTCAAAATGGCCAAAGGTTGCAATACCCCCCCAAAGGAACAATTTCGCCTCAAAATGGAAAAAAAATTGCAATACCCCCCAAAGGAACAATTTCGCCTCAAAATGCCGAAAAGTTGCAATACCCCCCGAAAGGAACAATTTCGCTTCAAAATGACCAAAAGTTGCAATACCCCCCCAAAGGAACAATTTCGCCTCAAAATGGCAAAAAATTGCAATACCCCTCCAAAGGAACAATTTCGCTTCAAAATGGCCAAAAGTTGCAATACCCCCCAAAGGAACAATTTCGCCACAAAATGGCAAAAAATTGCAATACCCCCCCAAAGGAACAATTTCGCTTCAAAATGGCCAAAAGTTGCAATACCCCCCCAAAGGAACAATTTCGAATCAAAATGAAATAAAAATTGCAATACCCCCCCAAAGGAACAATTTCGACTCAAAATGCCGAAAAGTTGCAATACCCCCGAAAGGAACAATTTCTCTTCAAAATGGCCAAAAGTTGCAATACCCCCCAAAGGAACAATTTCGCCTCAAAATGGCAAAAAATTGCAATACCCTCCCAAAGGAACAATTTCGCCTCAAAATGCCGAAAAGTTGCAATACCCCCCCAAAGGAACAATTTCGCTTCAAAATGGCCAAAAGTTGCAATACCACCCCAAAGAAACAATTTCGCCTCAAAATGCCGAAAAGTTGCAATACCCCCCGAAAGGAACAATTTCGCTTCAAAATGGCCAAAAGATGCAAAACCCCCCCAAAGCAACAATTTCGCCTCAAAATGAAAAAAAAATTGCAATACCCCCCCAAAGGAACAATTTCGACTCAAAATGCCAAAAAGTTGCAATACCCCCGAAAGGAACAATTTTGCTTCAAAATGGCCAAAAGTTGCAATACCCCCCAAAGGAACAATTTCGCCTCAAAATGGCAAAAAATTGCAATACCCTCCCAAAGGAACAATTTCGCCTCAAAATGCCGAAAAGTTGCAATACCCCCCCCAAAGGAACAATTTCGCTTCAAAATGGCCAAAAGTTGTAATACCCCCCCAAAGGAACAATTTCGCCTCAAAATGCCGAAAAGTTGCAATACCCCCGAAAGGAACAATTTCGCTTCAAAATGGCCAAAAGATGCAATACCCCCCAAAGCAACAATTTCGCCTCAAAATGAAAAAAAAATTTCAATACCCCCAAAGGAACAATTTCGCTTCAAAATGCCGAAAAGTTGCAATACCCCCCAAAGGTACAATTTCGCTTCAAAATGGCCAAAAATTGCAATACCCCCCCAAAGGAACAATTTCGCCTCAAAATGGCAAAAAATTGCAATACCCCCCCAAAGGACCAATTTCGCCTCAAAATGCCGAAAAGTTGCAATACCCCCCCAAAGGAACAATTTCGCTTCAAAATGGCCAAAAGTTGCAATACCCCCCCAAAGGAACAATTTCGCCTCAAAATGCCGAAAAGTTGCAATACCCCCCGAAAGGAACAATTTCGCTTCAAAATGGCCAAAAGTTGCAATACCCCCCCAAAGGAACAATTTCGCCTCAAAATGGCAAAAAATTGCAATACCCCCCCAAAGGAACAATTTCACCTCAAAATGCTGAAAAGTTGCAATACCCCCGAAAAGAACAATTTCGCTTCAAAATGCCGAAAAGTTGCAATACCCCCCCAAAAGGTACAATTTCGCTTCAAAATGGCCAAAAGTTGCAATACCCCCCCAAAGGAACAATTTCGCCTCAAAATGGAAAAAAAATTGCAATACCCCCCCAAAGGAACAATTTCGCCTCAAAATGCCTAAAAGTTGCAATACCCTCCGAAAGGAACAATTTCGCTTCAAAATGGCCAAAAGTTGCAACACCCCCCCAAAGGAACAATTTCGCCTCAAAATGGCAAAAAATTGCAATACCCCCCCAAAAGGTACAATTTCGCTTCAAAATGGCCAAAAATTGCAATACCCCCCCAAAGGAACAATTTCGCCTCAAAATGGCAAAAAATTGCAATACCCCCCCAAAGGACCAATTTCGCCTCAAAATGCCGAAAAGTTGCAATACCCCCCCAAAGGAACAATTTCGCTTCAAAATGGCCAAAAGTTGCAATACCCCCCAAAGGAACAATTTCGCCTCAAAATGCCGAAAAGTTGCAATACCCCCCGAAAGGAACAATTTCGCTTCAAAATGGCCAAAAGTTGCAATACCCCCCCCAAAGGAACAATTTCGCCTCAAAATGAAATAAAAATTGCAATACCCCCCAAAGGAACAATTTCGACTCAAAATGCCGAAAAGTTGCAATACCCCCGAAAGGAACAATTTCGCTTCAAAATGGCCAAAAGTTGCAATACCCCCCAAAGGAACAATTTCGCCTCAAAATGGCAAAAAATTGCAATACCCTCCCAAACGAACAATTTCGCCTCAAAATGCCGAAAGTTGCAATACCCCCGAAAGGAACAATTTCGCTTCAAAATGGCCAAAAGATGCAATACCCCCCAAAGCAACAATTTCGCCTCAAAATGAAAAAAAAATTTCAATACCCCCCAAAGGAACAAATTCGCTTCAAAATGCCGAAAAGTTGCAATACCCCCCAAAGGTACAATTTCGCTTCAAAATGGCCAAAAATTGCAATACCCCCCCAAAGGAACAATTTCGCCTCAAAATGGCAAAAAATTGCAATACCCCCCCAAAGGACCAATTTCGCCTCAAAATGCCTAAAAGTTGCAATACCCCACGAAAGGAACAATTTCGCTTCAAAATGGCCAAAAGTTGCAACACCCCCCCAAAGGAACAATTTCGCTTCAAAATGGCCAAAAGTTGCAATACCCCCCAAAGGAACAATTTCGCCACAAAAGGGCAAAAAAATGCAATACCCCCCCCAAAGGAACAATTTCGCTTCAAAATGGCCAAAAGATGCAATACCCCCCAAAGCAACAATTTCGCCTCAAAATGAAAAAAAATTGCAATACCCTACCAAAGGAACAATTTCGCTTCAAAATGCCGAAAAGTTGCAATACCTCCCCAAAGGTACAATTTCGCTTCAAAATGGCCAAAAATTGCAATACCCCCCCAAAGGAACAATTTCGCTTCAAAATGGCCAAAAGTTGCAATACCCCCCAAAGGAACAAATTCGCCACAAAAGGGCAAAAAAATGCAATACCCCCCCCAAAGGAACAATTTCGCTTCAAAATGGCCAAAAGATCCAATACCCCCCAAAGCAACAATTTCGCCTCAAAATGAAAAAAAAATTGCAATACCCTACCAAAGGAACAATTTCGCCTCAAAATGTTGAAAAGTTGCAATACCCCCCCAAAGGAACAATTTTGCTACAAAATGGCCAAAAGTTGCAATACCCCCCCAAAGGAACAATTTCGCCTCAAAATGCCGAAAAGTTGCAATACCCCCCGAAAGGAACAATTTCGCTTCAAAATGGCCAAAAGATGCAATACCCCCCAAAGCAACAATTTCGCCTCAAAATGAAAAAAAAATTGCAATACCCCCCCAAAGGAACAATTTCGCTTCAAAATGGCCAAAAATTGCAATACACCCCCAAAAAAAACAATTTCACCTCAAAATGTCGAAAAGTTGCAATACCCCCCGAAAGGAACAATTTCGCTTCAAATTGGTCAAAAGATGCAATACCCCCCAAAGCAACAAATTCGCCTCAAAATGGCAAAAAATTGCAATACCCCCCCAAAGGAAAGGAACAATTTCGCCTCAAAATGGCCAAAAATTGCAATACCCCCCAAAGGAACAATTTCGCTTCAATATGGCCAAAAGTTGCAATACCCCCCCAAAGGAACAATTTCGCCTCAAAATGGCAAAAAATTGCAATACCCCCCCAAAGGAACAATTTCGCCTCAAAATGCCGAAAAGTTGCAATACCCCCCGAAAGGAACAATTTCGCTTCAAAATGGCCAAAAGTTGCAATACCCCCCAAAGGAACAATTTCACCTCAAAATGGCAAAAAATTGCAATACCCCCCCAAGGAACAATTTCGCCTCAAAATGCCGAAAAGTTGCAATACCCCCCAAAGGAACAATTTCGCTTCAAAATGGCCAAAAGTTGCAATACCCCCCCAAAGGAACAATTTCGCCTCAAAATGCCGAAAAGTTGCAATACCCCCGAAAGGAACAATTTCGCTTCAAAATGGCCAAAAGATGCAATACCCCCCAAAGCAACAATTTCGCCTTAAAATGAAAAAAAAATTTCAATACCCCCCAAAGGAACAATTTCGCTTCAAAATGCCGAAAAGTTGCAATACCCCCCAAAGGTACAATTTCGCTTCAAAATGGCCAAAAATTGCAATACCCCCCCAAAGAAACAATTTCGCCTCAAAATGGCAAAAAATTGCAATACCCCCCCAAAGGACCAATTTCGCCTCAAAATGCCGAAAAGTTGCAATACCCCCCCAAAGGAACAATTTCGCTTCAAAATGGCCAAAAGTTGCAATACCCCCCCAAAGGAACAATTTCGCCTCAAAATGCCGAAAAGTTGCAATACCCCCCGAAAGTAACAATTTCGCTTCAAAATGGCCAAAAGTTGCAATACCCCCCCAAAGGAACAATTTCGCCTCAAAATGGCAAAAAATTGCAATACCCCCCCAAAGGAACAATTTCACCTCAAAATGCTGAAAAGTTGCAATACCCCCGAAAGGAACAATTTTGCTTCAAAATGGCCAAAAGTTGCAATACCCCCCCAAAGGAACAATTTCGCGTCAAAATGGCAAAAAATTGCAATACCCCCCCAAAAGAACAATTTCGCTTCAAAATGCCGAAAAGTTGCAATACCCCCCTAAAAGGTACAATTTCGCTTCAAAATGGCCAAAAGTTGCAATACCCCCCCAAAGGAACAATTTCGCCTCAAAATGGAAAAAAAATTGCAATACCCCCCCAAAGGAACAATTTCGCCTCAAAATGCCTAAAAGTTGCAATACCCCTCGAAAGGAACAATTTCGCTTCAAAATGGCCAAAAGTTGCAACACCCCCCCAAAGGAACAATTTCGCCTCAAAATGGCAAAAAATTGCAATACCCCCCAAAGGAACAATTTCGCTTCAAAATGGCCAAAAGTTGCAATACCCCCCAAAAGGAACAATTTCGCCTCAAAATGGCCAAAAATTGTAATACCCCCCAAAAGGAACAATTTTGCTTCAGTATGGCCAAAAGTTGCAATACCCCCCCAAAGGAACAATTTCGCCTCAAAATGGCAAAAAATTGCAATACCCCCCCAAAGGAACAATTTCGCTTCAAAATGGCCAAAAGTTGCAATACCCCCCAAAAGGAACAATTTCGCCTCAAAATGGCAAAAAATTGCAATACCCCCCCAAAGGAACAATTTCTCCTCAAAATGCTGAAAAGTTGCAATACCCCCCGAAAGGAACAATTTCGCTTCAAAATGGCCAAAAGTTGCAATACCCCCCCCAAAGGAAAGGAACAATTTCGCCTCAAAATGGCCAAAAATTGCAATACCCCCCCAAAGGAACAATTTCGCTTCAATATGGCCAAAAGTTGCAATACCCCCCCAAAGGAACAATTTCGCCTCAAAATGGCAAAAAATTGCAATACCCCCCCAAAGGAACAATTTCGCCTCAAAATGCCGAAAAGTTGCAATACCCCCCGAAAGGAACAATTTCGCTTTAAAATGGCCAAAAGTTGCAATACCCCCCAAAGGAACAATTTCACCTCAAAATGGCAAAAAATTGCAATACCCCCCCAAGGAACAATTTCGCCTCAAAATGCCGAAAAGTTGCAATACCCCCCCAAAGGAACAATTTCGCTTCAAAATGGCCAAAAGTTGCAATACCCCCCCAAAGGAACAATTTCGCCTCAAAATGCCGAAAAGTTGCAATACCCCCGAAAGGAACAATTTCGCTTCAAAATGGCCAAAAGATGCAATACCCCCCAAAGCAACAATTTCGCCTTAAAATGAAAAAAAAATTTCAATACCCCCCAAAGGAACAATTTCGCCTCAAAATGCCGAAAAGTTGCAATACCCCCCAAAGGTACAATTTCGCTTCAAAATGGCCAAAAATTGCAATACCCCCCCAAAGGAAAAATTTCGCCTCAAAATGGCAAAAAATTGCAATACCCCCCAAAGGACCAATTTCGCCTCAAAATGCCGAAAAGTTGCAATACCCCCCCAAAGGAACAATTTCGCTTCAAAATGGCAAAAAGTTGCAATACCCCCCCAAAGGAACAATTTCGCCTCAAAATGCCGAAAAGTTGCAATACCCCCCGAAAGGAACAATTTCGCTTCAAAATGGCCAAAAGTTGCAATACCCCCCCAAAGGAACAATTTCGCCTCAAAATGGCAAAAAATTGCAATACTCCCCCAAAGGAACAATTTCACCTCAAAATGCTGAAAAGTTGCAATACCCCCGAAAGGAACAATTTTGCTTCAAAATGGCCAAAAATTGCAATACCCCCCCAAAGGAACAATTTCGCCTCAAAATGGCAAAAAATTGCAATACCCCCCCAAAAGAACAATTTCGCTTCAAAATGCCGAAGAGTTGCAATACCCCCCCAAAAGGTACAATTTCGCTTCAAAATGGCCAAAAGTTGCAATACCCCCCCAAAGGAACAATTTCGCCTCAAAATGGAAAAAAATTGCAATACCCCCCAAAGGAACAATTTCGCCTCAAAATGCCTAAAAGTTGCAATACCCCCCGAAAGGAACAATTTCGCTTCAAAATGGCCAAAAGTTGCAACACCCCCCAAAGGAACAATTTCGCCTCAAAATGGCAAAAAATTGCAATACCCCCCCAAAGGAACAATTTCGCTTCAAAATGGCCAAAAGTTGCAATACCCCCCAAAGGAACAATTTCGCCACAAAAGGGCAAAAAAATGCAATACCCCCCCAAAGGAACAATTTCGCTTCAAAATGGCCAAAAGATGCAATACCCCCCAAAGCAACAATTTCGCCTCAAAATGAAAAAAAAATTGCAATACCCCCCAAAGGAACAATTTCGCTTCAAAATGCCGAAAAGTTGCAATACCTCCCCAAAGGTACAATTTCGCTTCAAAATGGCCAAAAATTGCAATACCCCCCCAAAGGAACAATTTCACCTCAAAATGGCAAAAAATTGCAATACCCCCCCAAGGAACAATTTCGCCTCAAAATGCCGAAAAGTTGAAATACCCCCCAAAGGAACAATTTCGCTTCAAAATGGCCAAAAGTTGCAATACCCCCCCAAAGGAACAATTTCGCCTCAAAATGGCAAAAAATTGCAATACCCCCCCAAAGGAACAATTTCGCCTCAAAATGCCGAAAAGTTGCAATACCACCCCAAAGGAACAATTTCGCTTCAAAATGGCCAAAAGTTGCAATACCCCCCCAAAGGAACAATTTCGCCTCAAAATGGCAAAAAATTGCAATACCCCCCCAAAGGAACAATTTCGCCTCAAAATGCCGAAAAGTTGCAATACCCCCCCAAAGGAACAATTTCGCTTCAAAATGGCCAAAACTTGCAATACCCTCCCAAAGAAACAATTTCGCCTCAAAATGCCGAAAAGTTGCAATACCCCCCGAAAGGAACAATTTTGCTTCAAAATGGCCAAAAGTTGCAATACCCCCCCAAAGGAACAATTTCGCCTCAAAATGGCAAAAAATTGCAATACCCCCCCAAAGGAACAATTTCGCCTCAAAATGCTGAAAAGTTGCAATACCCCCGAAAGGAACAATTTTGCTTCAAAATGGCCAAAAGTTGCAATACCCCCCCAAAGGAACAATTTCGCCTCAAAATGGCAAAAAATTGCAATACCCCCCCAAAAGAACAATTTCGCTTCAAAATGCTGAAAAGTTGCAAGACCCCACCAAAGGGAAAATTTCGCTTCAAAATGGCCAAAAGTTGCAATACCCCCCCAAAGGAACAATTTCGCCTCAAAATGCCGAAAAGTTGCAATACCCCCGAAAGGAACAATTTCGCCTCAAAATGGCAAAAAATTGCAATACCCCCCCAAAAGAACAATTTCGCTTCAAAATGCTGAAAAGTTGCAAGACCCCACCAAAGGGAAAATTTCGCTTCAAAATGGCCAAAAGTTGCAATACCCCCCCAAAGGACCAATTTCGCCTCAAAATGCCGAAAAGTTGCAATACCCCCCGAAAGGAACAATTTCGCTTCAAAATGGCCAAAAGTTGCAATACCCCCCCAAAGGAACAATTTCGCCTCAAAATGGCAAAAAATTGCAATACTCCCCCAAAGGAACAATTTCACCTCAAAATGCTGAAAAGTTGCAATACCCCCGAAAGGAACAATTTTGCTTCAAAATGGCCAAAAGTTGCAATACCCCCCCAAAGGAACAATTTCGCCTCAAAATGGCAAAAAATTGCAATACCCCCCCAAAAGAACAATTTCGCTTCAAAATGCCGAAAAGTTGCAATACCCCCCCAAAAGGTACAATTTCGCTTCAAAATGGCCAAAAGTTGCAATACCCCCCCAAAGGAACAATTTCGCCTCAAAATGGAAAAAAAATTGCAATACCCCCCGAAAGGAACAATTTCGCTTCAAAATGGCCAAAAGTTGCAACACCCCCCCAAAGGAACAATTTCGCCTCAAAATGGCAAAAAATTGCAATACCCCCCCAAAGGAGCAATTTCGCTTCAAAATGGCCAAAAGTTTCAATACCCCCCAAAGGAACAATTTCGCCACAAAAGGGCAAAAAAATGCAATACCCCCCCCAAAGGAACAATTTCGCTTCAAAATGGCCAAAAGATGCAATACCCCCCAAAGCAACAATTTCGCCTCAAAATGAAAAAAAAATTGCAATACCCCCCAAAGGAACAATTTCGCTTCAAAATGCCGAAAAGTTGCAATACCTCCCCAAAGGTACAATTTCGCTTCAAAATGGCCAAAAATTGCAATACCCCCCCAAGGAACAATTTCGCCTCAAAATGCCGAAAAGTTGAAATACCCCCCAAAGGAACAATTTCGCTTCAAAATGGCCAAAAGTTGCAATACCCCCCCAAAGGAACAATTTCGCCTCAAAATGGCAAAAAAATTGCAATACCCCCCCAAAGGAACAATTTCGCCTCAAAATGCCGAAAAGTTGCAATACCCCCCGAAAGGAACAATTTCGCTTCAAAATGGCCAAAAGTTGCAATACCCCCCAAAGGAACAATTTCGCTTCAAAATGGCCAAAAGTTGCAATACCCCCAAAGCAACAATTTCGCCTCAAAATGAAAAATAAATTGCAATACCCCCCAAAGGAACAATTTCGCTTCAAAATGCCGAAAAGTTGCAATACCCCCCCAAAGGTACAATTTCGCTTCAAAATGGCCAAAAATTGCCATACCCCCCCAAAGGAACAATTTCGCCTCAAAATGCCGAAAAGTTGCAATACCACCCCAAAGGAACAATTTCGCTTCAAAATGGCCAAAAGTTGCAATACCCCCCCAAAGGAACAATTTCGCCTCAAAATGGCAAAAAATTGCAATACCCCCCCAAAGGAACAATTTCGCCTCAAAATGCCGAAAAGTTGCAATACCCCCCCAAAGGAACAATTTCGCTTCAAAATGGCCAAAAGTTGCAATACCCTCCCAAAGGAACAATTTCGCCTCAAAATGCCGAAAAGTTGCAATACCCCCCGAAAGGAACAATTTCGCTTCAAAATGGCCAAAAGTTGCAATACCCCCCCAAAGGAACAATTTCGCCTCAAAATGGCAAAAAATTGCAATACCCCCCCAAAGGAACAATTTCGCCTCAAAATGCTGAAAAGTTGCAATACCCCCGAAAGGAACAATTTTGCTTCAAAATGGCCAAAAGTTGCAATACCCCCCCAAAGGAACAATTTCGCCTCAAAATGGCAAAAAATTGCAATACCCCCCCAAAAGAACAATTTCGCTTCAAAATGCCGAAAAGTTGCAAGACCCCACCAAAGGGAAAATTTCGCTTCAAAATGGCCAAAAGTTGCAATACCCCCCCAAAGGAACAATTTCGCCTCAAAATGCCGAAAAGTTGCAATACCCCCGAAAGGAACAATTTCGCCTCAAAATGGCAAAAAATTGCAATACCCCCCCAAAGGACCAATTTCGCCTCAAAATGCCGAAAAGTTGCAATACCCCCCCAAAGGAACAATTTCGCTTCAAAATGGCCAAAAGTTGCAATACCCCCCCAAAGGAACAATTTCGCCTCAAAATGCCGAAAAGTTGCAATACCCCCCGAAAGGAACAATTTCGCTTCAAAATGGCCAAAAGTTGCAATACCCCCCCAAAGGAACAATTTCGCCTCAAAATGGCAAAAAATTGCAATACCCCCCCAAAGGAACAATTTCACCTCAAAATGCTGAAAAGTTGCAATACCCCCGAAAGGAACAATTTTGCTTCAAAATGGCCAAAAGTTGCAATACCCCCCAAAGGAACAATTTCGCCTCAAAATGGCAAAAAATTGCAATACCCCCCCAAAAGAACAATTTCGCTTCAAAATGCCGAAAAGTTGCAATACCCCCCCAAAAGGTACAATTTCGCTTCAAAATGGCCAAAAGTTGCAATACCCCCCCAAAGGAACAATTTCGCTCAAAATGGAAAAAAAAATTGCAATACCCCCCCAAAGGAACAATTTCGCCTCAAAATGCCTAAAAGTTGCAATACCCCCCGAAAGGAACAATTTCGCTTCAAAATGGCCAAAAGTTGCAACACCCCCCCAAAGGAACAATTTCGCCTCAAAATGGCAAAAAATTGCAATACCCCCCCAAAGGTACAATTTCGCTTCAAAATGGCCAAAAATTGCAATACCCCCCCAAAAGGAACAATTTCGCCTCAAAATGGCAAAAAATTGCAATACCCCCCCAAAGGAACAATTTCGCTTCAAAATGGCCAAAAGTTGCAATACCCCCCAAAGGAACAATTTCGCCACAAAAGGGCAAAAAAATGCAATACCCCCCCCAAAGGAACAATTTTGCTTCAAAACGGCCAAAAGATGCAATACCTCCCCAAAGGTACAATTTTGCTTCAAAATGGCCAAAAGTTGCAATACCCCCCCAAAGGAACAATTTCGCCTCAAAATGGCAAAAAATTGCAATACCCCCCCAAAGGAACAATTTCGCCTCAAAATGGCAAAAAATTGCAATACCCCCCAAAGGAACAATTTCGCCTCAAAATGCCGAAAAGTTGCAATACCCCCCGAAAGGAACAATTTCGCTTCAAAATGGCCAAAAGTTGCAATACCCCCCCAAAGGAACAATTTCACCTCAAAATGGCAAAAAATTGCAATACCCCCCCAAGGAACAATTTCGCCTCAAAATGCCGAAAATTTGCAATACCCCCCAAAGGAACAATTTCGCTTCAAAATGGCCAAAAGTTGCAATACCCCCCCAAAGGAACAATTTCGCCTCAAAATGCCGAAAAGTTGCAATACCCCCCGAAAGGAACAATTTCGCTTCAAAATGGCCAAAAGATGCAATACCCCCCAAAGCAACAATTTCGCCTCAAAATGAAAAAAAAATTGCAATACCCCCCAAAGGAACAATTTCGCTTCAAAATGCCGAAAAGTTGCAATACCCCCCAAAGGTACAATTTCGCTTCAAAATGGCCAAAAATTGCAATACCCCCCCAAAGGAACAATTTCGCCTCAAAATGCCGAAAAGTTGCAATACCACCCCAAAGGAACAATTTCGCTTCAAAATGGCCAAAAATTGCAATAACCCCCCAAAGGAACAATTTCGCCTCAAAATGCCGAAAAGTTGCAATACCCCCCCAAAGGAACAATTTCGCTTCAAAATGGCCAAAAGTTGCAATACCCCCCCAAAGGAACAATTTCGCCTCAAAATGCCGAAAAGTTGCAATACCCCCCGAAAGGAACAATTTCGCTTCAAAATGGCCAAAAATTGCAATACCCCCCCAAAGGAACAATTTCGCCTCAAAATGGCAAAAAATTGCAATACCCCCCCAAAGGAACAATTTCGCCTCAAAATGCCGAAAAGTTGCAATACCCCCCGAAAGGAACAATTTCGCTTCAAAATGGCCAAAAGTTGCAATACCCCCCCAAAGGAACAATTTCGCCTCAAAATGAAATAAAAATTGCAATACCCCCCCAAAGGAACAATTTCGACTCAAAATGCCGAAAAGTTGCAATACCCCCGAAAGGAACAATTTCGCTTCAAAGAGGCCAAAAGTTGCAATACCCCCCAAAGGAACAATTTCGCCTCAAAATGGCAAAAAATTGCAATACCCTCCCAAAGGAACAATTTCGCCTCAAAATGCCGAAAAGTTGCAATACCCCCCCAAAGGAACAATTTCGCTTCAAAATGGCCAAAAGTTGCAATACCCCCCCAAAGGAACAATTTCGCCTCAAAATGCCGAAAAGTTGCAATACCCCCGAAAGGAACAATTTCGCTTCAAAATGGCCAAAAGATGCAATACCCCCCAAAGCAACAATTTCGCCTCAAAATGAAAAAAAAATTTCAATACCCCCCAAAGGAACAATTTCACTTCAAAATGCCGAAAAGTTGCAATACCCCCCAAAGGTACAATTTCGCTTCAAAATGGCCAAAAATTGCAATACCCCCCCAAAGGAACAATTTCGCCTCAAAATGGCAAAAAATTGCAATACCCCCCCAAAGGACCAATTTCGCCTCAAAATGCCGAAAAGTTGCAATACCCCCCCAAAGGAACAATTTCGCTTCAAAATGGCCAAAAGTTGCAATACCCCCCCAAAGGAACAATTTCGCCTCAAAATGCCGAAAAGTTGCAATACCCCCCGAAAGGAACAATTTCGCTTCAAAATGGCCAAAAGTTGCAATACCCCCCCAAAGGAACAATTTCGCCTCAAAATAGCAAAAATTGCAATACCCCCCCAAAGGAACAATTTCACCTCAAAATGCTGAAAAGTTGCAATACCCCCGAAAGGAACAATTTTGCTTCAAAATGGCCAAAAGTTGCAATACCCCCCCAAAGGAACAATTTCGCCTCAAAATGGCAAAAAATTGCAATACCCCCCCAAAAGAACAATTTCGCTTCAAAATGCCGAAAAGTTGCAATACCCCCCCAAAAGGTACAATTTCGCTTCAAAATGGCCAAAAGTTGCAATACCCCCCCAAAGGAACAATTTCGCTCAAAATGGAAAAAAAATTGCAATACCCCCCCAAAGGAACAATTTCGCCTCAAAATGCCTAAAAGTTGCAATACCCCCCGAAAGGAACAATTTCGCTTCAAAATGGCCAAAAGTTGCAACACCCCCCCAAAGGAACAATTTCGCCTCAAAATGGCAAAAAATTGCAATACCCCCCCAAAGGTACAATTTCGCTTCAAAATGGCCAAAAATTGCAATACCCCCCCAAAGGAACAATTTCGCCTCAAAATGGCAAAAAATTGCAATACCCCCCCAAAGGACCAATTTCGCCTCAAAATGCCGAAAAGTTGTAATACCCCCCCAAAGGAACAATTTCGCTTCAAAATGGCCAAAAGTTGCAATACCCCCCCAAAGGAACAATTTCGCCTCAAAATGCCGAAAAGTTGCAATACCCCCCGAAAGGAACAATTTCGCTTCAAAATGGCCAAAAGTTGCAATACCCCCCCAAAGGAACAATTTCGCCTCAAAATGAAATAAAAATTGCAATACCCCCCCAAAGGAACAATTTCGACTCAAAATGCCGAAAAGTTGCAATACCCCCGAAAGGAACAATTTCGCTTCAAAATGGCCAAAAGTTGCAATACCCCCCAAAGGAACAATTTCGCCTCAAAATGGCCAAAAGTTGCAATACCCCCCAAAGGAACAATTTCGCTTCAAAATGGCAAAAAAATGCAATACCCCCCCCAAAGGAACAATTTCGCTTCAAAATGGCCAAAAGATGCAATACCCCCCAAAGCAACAATTTCGCCTCAAAATGAAAAAAAAATTGCAATACCCTACCAAAGGAACAATTTCGCTTCAAAATGCCGAAAAGTTGCAATACCCCCCGAAAGGAACAATTTCGCTTCAAAATGGCCAAAAGCTGCAATACCCCCCAAAGGAACAATTTCACCTCAAAATGGCAAAAAATTGCAATACCCCCCCAAGGAACAATTTCGCCTCAAAATGCCGAAAATTTGCAATACCCCACAAAGGAACAATTTCGCTTCAAAATGGCCAAAAGTTGCAATACCCCCCCAAAGGAACAATTTCGCCTCAAAATGCCGAAAAGTTGCAATACCCCCCGAAAGGAACAATTTCGCTTCAAAATGGCCAAAAGATGCAATAACCCCCAAAGCAACAATTTCGCCTCAAAATGAAAAAAAAATTGCAATACCCCCCAAAGGAACAATTTCGCTTCAAAATGCCGAAAAGTTGCAATACCCCCTTAAAGGTACAATTTCGCTTCAAAATGGCCAAAAATTGCAATACCCCCCCAAAGGAACAATTTCGCCTCAAAATGCCGAAAAGTTGCAATACCACCCCAAAGGAACAATTTCGCTTCAAAATGGCCAAAAGTTGCAATACCCCCCCAAGGAACAATTTCGCCTCAAAATGCCGAAAAGTTGCAATACCCCCCAAAGGAACAATTTCGCTTCAAAATGGCCAAAAGTTGCAATACCCCCCCAAAGGAACAATTTCGCTTCAAAATGCCGAAAAGTTGCAATACCCCCCCAAAGGTACAATTTCGCTTCAAAATGGCCAAAAATTGCAATACCCCCCCAAAGGAACAATTTCGCCTCAAAATGCCGAAAAGTTGCAATACCACCCCAAAGGAACAATTTCGCTTCAAAATGCCGAAAAGTTGCAATACCCCCCCAAAGGTACAATTTCGCTTAAAAATGGCCAAAAATTGCAATACCCCCCCAAAGGAACAATTTCGCCTCAAAATGCCGAAAAGTTGCAATACCACCCCAAAGGAACAATTTCGCCTCAAAATGGCAAAAAATTGCAATACCCCCCCAAAGGAACAATTTCGCCTCAAAATGCCGAAAAGTTGCAATACCCCCCCAAAGGAACAATTTCGCTTCAAAATGGCCAAAAGTTGCAATACCCTCCCAAAGGAACAATTTCGCCTCAAAATGCCGAAAAGTTGCAATACCCCCCGAAAGGAACAATTTCACTTCAAAATGGCCAAAAGTTGCAATACCCCCCCAAAGGAACAATTTCGCCTCAAAATGGCAAAAAATTGCAATACCCCCCAAAGGAACAATTTCGCCTCAAAATGCTGAAAAGTTGCAATACCCCCGAAAGGAACAATTTTGCTTCAAAATGGCCAAAAGTTGCAATACCCCCCCAAAGGAACAATTTCGCCTCAAAATGGCAAAAAATTGCAATACCCCCCCAAAAGAACAATTTCGCTTCAAAATGCCGAAAAGTTGCAAGACCCCACCAAAGGGAAAATTTCGCTTCAAAATGGCCAAAAGTTGCAATACCCCCCCAAAGGAACAATTTCGCCTCAAAATGCCGAAAAGTTGCAATACCCCCGAAAGGAACAATTTCGCCTCAAAATGGCAAAAAATTGCAATACCCCCCCAAAGGACCAATTTCGCCTCAAAATGCCGAAAAGTTGCAATACCCCCCCAAAGGAACAATTTCGCTTCAAAATGGCCAAAAGTTGCAATACCCCCCCAAAGGAACAATTTCGCCTCAAAATGCCGAAAAGTTGCAATACCCCCCGAAAGGAACAATTTCGCTTCAAAATGGCCAAAAGTTGCAATACCCCCCCAAAGGAACAATTTCGCCTCAAAATGGCAAAAAATTGCAATACCCCCCCAAAGGAACAATTTCACCTCAAAATGCTGAAAAGTTGCAATACCCCCGAAAGGAACAATTTTGCTTCAAAATGGCCAAAAGTTGCAATACCCCCCCAAAGGAACAATTTCGCCTCAAAATGGCAAAAAATTGCAATACCCCCCCAAAAGAACAATTTCGCTTCAAAATGCCGAAAAGTTGCAATACCCCCCCAAAAGGTACAATTTCGCTTCAAAATGGCCAAAAGTTGCAATACCCCCCCAAAGGAACAATTTCGCTCAAAATGGAAAAAAAATTGCAATACCCCCCCAAAGGAACAATTTCGCCTCAAAATGCCTAAAAGTTGCAATACCCCCCGAAAGGAACAATTTCGCTTCAAAATGGCCAAAAGTTGCAACACCCCCCCAAAGGAACAATTTCGCCTCAAAATGGCAAAAAATTGCAATACCCCCCCAAAGGTACAATTTCGCTTCAAAATGGCCAAAAATTGCAATACCCCCACAAAGGAACAATTTCGCCTCAAAATGGCAAAAAATTGCAATACCCCCCCAAAGGAACAATTTCGCTTCAAAATGGCCAAAAGTTGCAATACCCCCCAAAGGAACAATTTCGCCACAAAAGGGCAAAAAAATGCAATACCCCCCCCAAAGGAACAATTTCGCTTCAAAATGGCCAAAAGATGCAATACCTCCCCAAAGGTACAATTTCGCTTCAAAATGGCCAAAAATTGCAATACCCCCCCAAAGGAACAATTTCACCTCAAAATGGCAAAAAATTGCAATACCCCCCCCAAGGAACAATTTCGCCTCAAAATGGCCAAAAGTTGCAATACCCCCCCAAAGGAACAATTTCGCCTCAAAATGGCAAAAAATTGCAATACCCCCCCAAAGGAACAATTTCGCCTCAAAATGCCGAAAAGTTGCAATACCCCCCGAAAGGAACAATTTCGCTTCAAAATGGCCAAAAGTTGCAATACCCCCCCAAAGGAACAATTTCACCTCAAAATGGCAAAAAATTGCAATACCCCCCAAGGAACAATTTCGCCTCAAAATGCCGAAAATTTGCAATACCCCCCAAAGGAACAATTTCGCTTCAAAATGGCCAAAAGTTGCAATACCCCCCCAAAGGAACAATTTCGCCTCAAAATGCCGAAAAGTTGCAATACCCCCCGAAAGGAACAATTTCGCTTCAAAATGGCCAAAAGATGCAATATCCCTGTCAGGTTTCCAGGTTTTCCAGTTCTCTTTTGACTGCCCTTGCCCTCGGTTAACATGGAGGTTACCGTTCTGTTGCCCTACTTCCTGTCCAGCAGCTTAAAAGGCCGCCTCCCAGCCGAGTCCAGTGCCTGAGTATACTGCCTGCTGTGTGCTCCTGCTGTGTTTGCTGCTTATTCCGGATTGCCTCGGGATTCCCCTAAAGGACTACCTACCGATTGTCTCAGGACTGTACCCGGCTCTTAAGGCTGTGCCCGGATTCCGTTTACCATCTTCGGTCAGCACTCCGCCTGGTTCTCTTTTGGTTCGTAACCATCCTGGATAAACATTTCCGTACGGACACTCATTGACTTTACCGCTTGCTCCTTATCCCGGCCGCTGCGCATTTAGGCCTTCCGGGGTAGATTGCCGGACAGTCCCTGTATAGGGGTTCGCTCTGGTGGTCTCCCTGGGGGAGTCCGGTGCGTGGTCCCGGGAATCCCCTGCGCGTCTATTCCGGAAAGTATTGTATGTGTTATTGTGTTGTTGTGTTTGTTCTGTTTCTACCGTGGTGACATACTATAAAACATCTTGTACCCGGAACTCGTCTCTGATTGTCATTGCCCTACGCTATCGAAATCCTCAGAATATAGAATAAGTATTACATTATACTCAGGCCATTAGAGGATTTCGCTGGGGCAATGACTGAGACACGAGTAGATCAGCTGTTCTCCATGATTAACTCCCTGCAGCAGGAGATGGAGGTGGTGCAGACTAAGCTTAGAGATGTGGAGGCACAGCTGGGCCATGATCACCAGGTACTGGGTCCGGCTATACAGGATTTGCAAGTCAGAGTGGAGGCTCAGGAAGCCGTCCCCACTACGTCCGTACCAGCTGCCGGTATGCCTAGGTTACCCCCATTCCGTTTTAATGGTGATCGTAGTCAGTTCCGTGGATTTATTAACCAATGTATACTGTTTTTCGATGTACATGCTGAATATTACCGTTCTGACCGGTCAAAGGTGTTATGTATCATCATGTTATTAACCTCACGAGCACTGGCTTGGGCTAATCCGATGATAGAAAACCGGGACATCCGTTTAAATCACCTAGATGACTTTCTGAATGCAATGGCGCAGATGTTTGATGATCCGAATCGCCGTGCTACCGCTGAATCTGCTCTCCTTGCCTTACGTCAGGGAAAGCGCTCTGTCATTGAATACGCCACTGAGTTCAGGAGGTTAGTGGTAGACACCGACTGGGGAAACAATGCATTATTGTCCGTTTTCAGAAAGGGTTTGTCCGGTACCATCAAGGACGAGTTAGCCCGTTCCGAATCCCCAGGGGATTTTGACCTGTTTCTCCAGCACTGTGTGCGCATAGATACCCGTTTAACGGAACGTAGACAGGAAAAATGGGCAGCTATAAACCGTATAAATAATAATACATTTCCTTCCAGAGAACCGGCTTTCAGGACGCCACGGGAGGCTGAGGACGTTCCTATGCAAGTGGACTCTCTACAAAAGCGAGAGACCAACGAACGTCGTGAACACCGGCTCCGTGAGCGTTTGTGTTTCTACTGCGGTCAATCGGACCATTTTTTAATCGACTGCCCGAAACGTCCGAATCGCCCAAATAAGGTATTGGCAGCCATGGCAGAGTGTGATAACACGGACGCAGAGTCTGATATCTCTGAGGCAAGTGGACACTTGGATGCGGTATTTCCCTTGACGGTAATGTCTACCTCACCGAAGGACTCAGAAGGGAAATATACCCATTGTTCACTCCCCATTCAGATCCGGTGGGAGGGACAGCTAATTCCTACCTCTGCAATGATAGACTCTGGGGCAGGGGGAAATTTCATGGACTTTTCTTTTGCTAGTAAACACGGTATCAGGACTCAGCAAAGATCCTTACCGGTTACCATGGAGACGGTAGACGGATCTCCGTTAACATCTGGACCAGTGGATCGGGAAACAGTACCGCTAGAATGCGTGATGAAACCAGGTCAGCAGGAGACTCTTGTTTTCATGATGATCTCTTCTCCACATTTTCCGATTATTCTAGGTATTCCGTGGCTACGGTCTACAAATCCGGTCATCAATTGGGAAACTAAGGAGATATCCTTCCCACCGCAGAGTGATCCGGCCATTTGTCCAACTGTTCCGGTTCCGGTAACACCACATGCAGAAGGCACGGTACAGGTACCCGTTTTACCCTCGGTTTATCGTGACTTCGCTGACATATGCGACAAAAGAAAGGCCGATCGGCTTCCTCCGCATAGACCGTATGATTGCCCCATAGACTTACTCCCAGGGGCAGAAATCCCGTTTGGTCATGTTTACCCGTTGGCGGCACCTGAGCTAGAAGCCCTAAAGGAGTATATTGATGAAAGCCTGGCCAAGGGATTTATTCGCCCGTCTACCTCGCCCACAGGGGCACCCATCTTTTTTGTGAAAAAGAAGGAGGGGACTCTGAGACCCTGTATTGACTACCGGGAACTGAATAAAATAACCATCCGGAACCGGTATCCGTTACCGTTGATTCCGGAGCTATTGGAGAGAGTCCAACAGGCAAAGATATTCACCAAATTGGACCTCCGTGGGGCATATAATCTGCTTCGTATACGTCCCGGAGACGAGTGGAAGACCGCGTTCCGATGTCGGTACGGACATTTTGAGTATTTAGTGATGCCTTTTGGACTTTGTAACGCTCCTGCGGCATTTCAACATCTAGTTAATGATATATTCAGGGATATCATGGACCAATTCATGGTGATCTATCTGGATGATATTCTAATCTTTTCTGATTCTCTCCAGGAACACCAGGAGCACGTCAAGACCGTACTTACCCGGCTGAGGGACAACCACCTGTACATTAAACTGGAGAAATGTGAGTTCCACTGCTCACAAATACAATTCTTAGGTTATGTCATCTCTCCTCAGGGACTGAACATGGAATCTAGCAAGATACAAGCCATTCTCGACTGGCCGGAACCGGGAAACATCAAAGAGGTACAACGCTTTGTCGGTTTTGCCAACTTTTACCGACGCTTTATCCGTAACTTTTCAGAGATTGTTCGTCCCATCACCCTGTTGACTAAGAAAGGACAGAAGTTTGTATGGTCCGCCCAGGCTCAGGAAGCGTTCCATCGTCTCAAGGGATGTTTTACCTCAGCACCCATACTAGTGCATCTGAATCCCGCACTTCCCTTCATCGTGGAGGTCGACGCTTCCGACTACGCATTAGGGGCCATTCTTTCTCAAAGGACCGGGGACAAGAGTCTCCTGCATCCGTGTGCCTTCTTCTCCCGCAGGTTGTCCCCTGCGGAAAGGAACTACGACATTGCGGATAAGGAATTATTGGCGATTATTGCCGCCTTCAAGGAATGGAGACACCACTTACAGGGAGCCGCGCAGCAAGTGATAGTACTCACAGATCACCGTAATCTGGAATTTCTCAAGTCTGCCAGGTGCCTGTCTCCACGACAAGCCCGTTGGAGCCTATTTCTTAACCAATTCAATTTTGTTGTTACATACCGTCCAGGTTCACGTAATGGGAAAGCCGATGCCTTGTCCCGAATCCCTGCCGTGGACTCCGTGCCTGGAACCCCGTCGCAGACCGTGTTAACAGATGCCAATTTCGTTGGAGTAATCCAGGACCAGGACTTGTGGAAGGACATCAAGCTGGCCTATGATGGTGATGTATTGCTTGCTGCCCCCCCGAATGATGTAACACTTGTTCTTCGGAATGGTGTGTGGTTAAGAGAACGACGCATTTATGTCCCGGAGGCCGTAAGACTTCGGGTTCTCAAGTTGGTTCATGACTCCGTGTTGGCCGGTCATAGGGGGGTACAGAAGACGCAGGAATTTCTGAGCCGGTTTTTCTGGTGGCCTACCTGTTTAAAGGACGTGAAGGACTATGTCCACTCATGTGTGGTTTGTGCCCGGTGCAAGGTCCCTCGTGTGGCTCCTACGGGACTCCTCCAACCGTTACCCGTGCCATCTCGCCCTTGGGGGTCTATCTCCATGGATTTTATTGTGGAGTTGCCGGTCTCAGGCGGGCATAATACCATTTTAGTGGTGGTGGATCGATTGACTAAAGCTGCTCACTTCATTCCGTGTACCGGTCTTCCCTCAGCCGCAGAGACAGTGGATTTGGTTGTCCAGAACGTATTCCGATTGCATGGGGTACCGGATGAGATCATCTCCGATCGGGGCGTGCAGTTCACGTCGAGATTCTGGAAGGGGTTTTGTACGGCACTCCAGATTGATGTCTGTTTGTCTTCTGCATACCATCCTCAGACAAATGGACAAACCGAACGGACGAATCAAACCCTGGAACAATATCTTCGCTGTTATGTCAGCCATCTCCAAGACGATTGGTTGAAGATGCTTCCGTTGGCGGAGTTCTCCTACAACAACACTCAGAGCAGCTCCACTAAGGTAACGCCCTTTTTCGCTAACCTGGGTTACCATCCGACTATTTTGCCTAGGTCACCGGTTGCGGTTTCGGTACCAGCGGTGGAGGACAGAGTGACAGAACTACGACAAAATCTGGAGGTTTTAAGGAACACCGTAGCTACGGCCCAGGAGCGTTACAAGAGGTCGGCGGACACTCACCGGAAACCGGCACCCATGTACAAGGTAGGGGACTCTGTATGGTTATCCACCAAAAACCTGAGATTGGGTGTTCCTTCGCAGAAACTGGGACAAAAATTCATCGGTCCGTTCAAAATCACCGGGATCGTGAGCCCTGTGGCCTGTCGGCTACGGTTACCGCACCATCTAAAGGTACACCCGGTCTTTCATGTGTCTCTCCTCAAACCCGTTTCCCCTAATACTTTTCATGGTCGTATTGTGCCTCCTCCTCCGCCTGTGATGGTCGACGGCGAAGAGCAGTTCGTGGTTGAGGACATTATTGACTCCCGGCTCCATCGTCGTCGGCTTCAGTATCTGGTACGTTGGCAGGGGTACGCCCCCGAGGACAATTCCTGGGAACCGGTGGGTAACATTCGGGCACCCCGGAAGATTGCTCAGTTTCATCGCCGGTACCCGGACAAACCTGGCCCTGATCCGTCCTGAGGCCGTCTCTGGGGGGGGAGTAATGTCAGGTTTCCAGGTTTTCCAGTTCTCTTTTGACTGCCCTTGCCCTCGGTTAACATGGAGGTTACCGTTCTGTTGCCCTACTTCCTGTCCAGCAGCTTAAAAGGCCGCCTCCCAGCCGAGTCCAGTGCCTGAGTATACTGCCTGCTGTGTGCTCCTGCTGTGTTTGCTGCTTATTCCGGATTGCCTCGGGATTCCCCTAAAGGACTACCTACCGATTGTCTCAGGACTGTACCCGGCTCTTAAGGCTGTGCCCGGATTCCGTTTACCATCTTCGGTCAGCACTCCGCCTGGTTCTCTTTTGGTTCGTAACCATCCTGGATAAACATTTCCGTACGGACACTCATTGACTTTACCGCTTGCTCCTTATCCCGGCCGCTGCGCATTTAGGCCTTCCGGGGTAGATTGCCGGACAGTCCCTGTATAGGGGTTCGCTCTGGTGGTCTCCCTGGGGGAGTCCGGTGCGTGGTCCCGGGAATCCCCTGCGCGTCTATTCCGGAAAGTATTGTATGTGTTATTGTGTTGTTGTGTTTGTTCTGTTTCTACCGTGGTGACATACTATAAAACATCTTGTACCCGGAACTCGTCTCTGATTGTCATTGCCCTACGCTATCGAAATCCTCAGAATATAGAATAAGTATTACAATCCCCCAAAGCAACAATTTCGCTTCAAAATGGCCAAAAATTGCAATACCCCCCCAAAGGAACAATTTTGCCTCAAAATGCCGAAAAGTTGCAATACCACCCCAAAGGAACAATTTCGCTTCAAAATGGCCAAAAGTTGCAATACCCCCCCAAAGGAACAATTTCGCCTCAAAATGCCGAAAAGTTGCAATACCCCCCGAAAGGAACAATTTCGCTTCAAAATGGCCAAAAATTGCAATACCCCCCCAAAGGAACAATTTCGCCTCAAAATGGCAAAAAATTGCAATACCCCCCCAAAGGAACAATTTCGCCTCAAAATGCCGAAAAGTTGCAATACCCCCCGAAAGGAACAATTTCGCTTCAAAATGGCCAAAAGTTGCAATACCCCCCCAAAGGAACAATTTCGCCTCAAAATGAAATAAAAATTGCAATACCCCCCCAAAGGAACAATTTCGACTCAAAATGCCGAAAAGTTGCAATACCCCCGAAAGGAACAATTTCGCTTCAAAGAGGCCAAAAGTTGCAATACCCCCCAAAGGAACAATTTCGCCTCAAAATGGCAAAAAATTGCAATATCCTCCCAAAGGAACAATTTCGCCTCAAAATGCCGAAAAGTTGCAATACCCCCCCAAAGGAACAATTTCGCTTCAAAATGGCCAAAAGTTGCAATACCCCCCCAAAGGAACAATTTCGCCTCAAAATGCCGAAAAGTTGCAATACCCCCGAAAGGAACAATTTCGCTTCAAAATGGCCAAAAGATGCAATACCCCCCAAAGCAACAATTTCGCCTCAAAATGAAAAAAAAATTTCAATACCCCCCAAAGGAACATATTCGCTTCAAAATGCCGAAAAGTTGCAATACCCCCCAAAGGTACAATTTCGCTTCAAAATGGCCAAAAATTGCAATACCCCCCCAAAGGAACAATTTCACCTCAAAATGGCAAAAAATTGCAATACCCCCCCAAGGAAAAATTTCGCCTCAAAATGCCGAAAATTTGCAATACCCCCCAAAGGAACAATTTCGCTTCAAAATGGCCAAAAGTTGCAATACCCCCCCAAAGGAACAATTTCGCCTCAAAATGCCGAAAAGTTGCAATACCCCCCGAAAGGAACAATTTCGCTTCAAAATGGCCAAAAGATGCAATACCCCCCAAAGCAACAATTTCGCCTCAAAATGAAAAAAAAATTGCAATACCCCCCAAAGCAACAATTTCGCTTCAAAATGCCAAAAAGTTGCAATACCCCCCAAAGGTACAATTTCGCTTCAAAATGGCCAAAAATTGCAATACCCCCCCAATTAACAATTTCGCCTCAAAATGCCGAAAAGTTGCAATACCACCCCAAAGGAACGATTTCGCTTCAAAATGGCCAAAAATTGCAATACCCCCCCAAAGGAACAATTTCGCCTCAAAATGCCGAAAGTTGCAATACCCCCCCAAAGGAACAATTTCGCCTCAAAATGCCGAAAAGTTGCAATACCCCCCGAAAGGAACAATTTCGCTTCAAAATGGCCAAAAATTGCAATACCCCCCCAAAGGAACAATTTCGCCTCAAAATGGCAAAAAATTGCAATACCCCCCCAAAGGAACAATTTCGCCTCAAAATGCCGAAAAGTGACAATACCCCCCGAAAGGAACAATTTCGCTTCAAAATGGCCAAAAGTTGCAATACCCCCCCAAAGGAACAATTTCGCCTCAAAATGAAATAAAAATTGCAATACCCCCCCAAAGGAACAATTTCGACTCAAAATGCCGAAAAGTTGCAATACCCCCGAAAGGAACAATTTCGCTTCAAAGAGGCCAAAAGTTGCAATACCCCCCAAAGGAACAATTTCGCCTCAAAATGGCAAAAAATTGCAATACCCTCCCAAAGGAACAATTTCGCCTCAAAATGCCGAAAAGTTGCAATACCCCCCCAAAGGAACAATTTCGCTTCAAAATGGCCAAAAGTTGCAATACCCCCCCAAAGGAACAATTTCGCCTCAAAATGCCGAAAAGTTGCAATACCCCCGAAAGGAACAATTTCGCTTCAAAATGGCCAAAAGATGCAATACCCCCCAAAGCAACAATTTCGCCTCAAAATGAAAAAAAAATTCAATACCCCCCAAAGGAACATATTCGCTTCAAAATGCCGAAAAGTTGCAATACCCCCCAAAGGTACAATTTCGCTTCAAAATGGCCAAAAATTGCAATACCCCCCCAAAGGACCAATTTCGCCTCAAAATGCCGAAAAGTTGCAATACCCCCCAAAGGTACAATTTCGCTTCAAAATGGCCAAAAGTTGCAATACCCCCCCAAAGGAACAATTTCGCTCAAAATGGAAAAAAAATTGCAATACCCCCCCAAAGGAACAATTTCGCCTCAAAATGCCTAAAAGTTGCAATACCCCCCGAAAGGAACAATTTCGCTTCAAAATGGCCAAAAGTTGCAACACCCCCCCAAAGGAACAATTTCGCCTCAAAATGGCAAAAAATTGCAATACCCCCCCAAAGGACCAATTTCGCCTCAAAATGCCGAAAAGTTGTAATACCCCCCCAAAGGAACAATTTCGCTTCAAAATGGCCAAAAGTTGCAATACCCCCCCAAAGGAACAATTTCGCCTCAAAATTAAATAAAAATTGCAATACCCCCCCAAAGGAACAATTTCGACTCAAAATGCCGAAAAGTTGCAATACCCCCGAAAGGAACAATTTCGCTTCAAAATGGCCAAAAGTTGCAATACCCCCCAAAGGAACAATTTCGCCTCAAAATGGCAAAAAATTGCAATACCCTCCCAAAGGAACAATTTCGCCTCAAAATGCCGAAAAGTTGCAATACCCCCGAAAGGAACAATTTCGCTTCAAAATGGCCAAAAGATGCAATACCCCCCAAAGCAACAATTTCGCCTCAAAATGAAAAAAAAATTTCAATACCCCCCAAAGGAACAATTTCGCTTCAAAATGCCGAAAAGTTGCAATACCCCCCAAAGGTACAATTTCGCTTCAAAATGGCCAAAAATTGCAATACCCCCCAAAGGAACAATTTCGCCTCAAAATGGCAAAAAATTGCAATACCCCCCCAAAGGACCAATTTCGCCTCAAAATGCCGAAAAGTTGCAATACCCCCCCAAAGGAACAATTTCGCTTCAAAATGGCCAAAAGTTGCAATACCCGCCCAAAGGAACAATTTCGCCTCAAAATGCCGAAAAGTTGCAATACCCCCCGAAAGGAACAATTTCGCTTCAAAATGGCCAAAAGTTGCAATACCCCCCCAAAGGAACAATTTCGCCTCAAAATGGCAAAAAATTGCAATACCCCCCCAAAGGAACAATTTCACCTCAAAATGCTGAAAAGTTGCAATACCCCCGAAAGGAACAATTTTGCTTCAAAATGGCCAAAAGTTGCAATACCCCCCCAAAGGAACAATTTCGCCTCAAAATGGCAAAAAATTGCAATACCCCCCCAAAAGAACAATTTCGCTTCAAAATGCCGAAAAGTTGCAATACCCCCCCAAAAGGTACAATTTCGCTTCAAAATGGCCAAAAGTTGCAATACCCCCCCAAAGGAACAATTTCGCCTCAAAATGCCGAAAAGTTGCAATACCACCCCAAAGGAACAATTTCGCTTCAAAATGGCCAAAAGTTGCAATACCCCCCATAGGAACAATTTCGCCTCAAAATGGCAAAAAATTGCAATACCCCCCCAAAGGAACAATTTCGCCTCAAAATGCTGAAAAGTTGCAATACCCCCGAAAGGAACAATTTTGCTTCAAAATGGCCAAAAGTTGCAATACCCCCCCAAAGGAACAATTTCACCTCAAAATGGCAAAAAATTGCAATACCCCCCCAAAAGAACAATTTCGCTTCAAAATGCCGAAAAGTTGCAATACCCCCCCAAAGGGAAAATTTCGCTTCAAAATGGCCAAAAGTTGCAATACCCCCCCAAAGGAACAATTTCGCCTCAAAATGGAAAAAAAATTGCAATACCCCCCAAAGGAACAATTTCGCCTCAAAATGCCGAAAAGTTGCAATACCCCCCGAAAGGAACAATTTCGCTTCAAAATGACCAAAAGTTGCAATACCCCCCCAAAGGAACAATTTCGCCTCAAAATGGCAAAAAATTGCAATACCCCTCCAAAGGAACAATTTCGCTTCAAAATGGCCAAAAGTTGCAATACCCCCCAAAGGAACAATTTCGCCACAAAATGGCAAAAAATTGCAATACCCCCCCAAAGGAACAATTTCGCTTCAAAATGGCCAAAAGTTGCAATACCCCCCCAAAGGAACAATTTCGCCTCAAAATGAAATAAAAATTGCAATACCCCTTCAAAGGAACAATTTCGCCTCAAAATGCCTAAAAGTTGCAATACCCCCCGAAAGGAACAATTTCGCTTCAAAATGGCCAAAAGTTGCAAAACCCCCCAAAGGAACAATTTCGCCTCAAAATGGCAAAAAATTGCAATACCCACCCAAAGGTACAATTTCGCTTCAAAATGGCCAAAAATTGCAATACCCCCCCAAAGGAACAATTTCGCCTCAAAATGGCAAAAAATTGCAATACCCCCCCAAAGGACCAATTTCGCCTCAAAATGCCGAAAAGTTGTAATACCCCCCCAAAGGAACAATTTCACCTCAAAATGAAATAAAAATTGCAATACCCCCCCAAAGGAACAATTTCGACTCAAAATGCCGAAAAGTTGCAATACCCCCGAAAGGAACAATTTCGCTTCAAAATGGCCAAAAGTTGCAATACCCCCCAAAGGAACAATTTCGCCTCAAAATGGCAAAAAATTGCAATACCCTCCCAAAGGAACAATTTCGCCTCAAAATGCCGAAAAGTTGCAATACCCCCCCCAAAGGAACAATTTCGCCTCAAAATGTCGAAAAGTTGCAATACCCCCCGAAAGGAACAATTTCGCTTCAAAATGGCCAAAAGATGCAATACCCCCCAAAGCAACAATTTCACCTCAAAATGGCAAAAAATTGCAATACCCCCCCCAAAGGAACAATTTCGCCTCAAAATATCCAAAAATTGTAATACCCCCCCAAAGGAACAATTTCGCCTCAAAATGGAAAAAAAATTGCAATACCCCCCCAAAGGAACAATTTCGCCTCAAAATGCCGAAAAGTTGCAATACCTCCCCAAAAGAACAATTTCGCCTCAAAATGCCGAAAAGTTGCAATACCCCCCAAAGGAACAATTTCGCCTCAAAATGCCGAAAAGTTGCAATACCCCCCCAAAGGAACAATTTCGCTTCAAAATGGCCAAAAGTTGCAATACCCCCCCAAAGGAAAAATTTCGCCTCAAAATGAAAAAAAAATTGCAATACCCACCCAAAGGAACAATTTCGCCTCAAAATGCCGAAAAGTTGCAATACCCCCCGAAAGGAACAATTTCGCTTCAAAATGGCCAAAAGTTGCAATACCCCCCCAAAGGAACAATTTCGCCTCAAAATGCCTAAAAGTTGCAATACCCCCCGAAAGGAACAATTTCGCTTCAAAATGGCCAAAAGTTGCAAAACCCCCCAAAGGAACAATTTCGCCTCAAAATGGCAAAAAATTGCAATACCCCCCCAAAGGTACAATTTCGCTTCAAAATGGCCAAAAATTGCAATACCCCCCCAAAGGAACAATTTCGCCTCAAAATGGCAAAAAATTGCAATACCCCACCAAAGGACCAATTTCGCCTCAAAATGCCGAAAAGTTGTAATACCCCCCCAAAGGAACAATTTCGCCTCAAAATGAAATAAAAATTGCAATACCCCCCCAAAGGAACAATTTCGACTCAAAATGCCGAAAAGTTGCAATACCCCCGAAAGGAACAATTTCGCTTCAAAATGGCCAAAAGTTGCAATACCCCCCAAAGGAACAATTTCGCCTCAAAATGGCAAAAAATTGCAATACCCTCCCAAAGGAACAATTTCGCCTCAAAATGCCGAAAAGTTGCAATACCCCCCCCAAAGGAACAATTTCGCTTCAAAATGGCCAAAAGTTGCAATACCCCCCCAAAGGAACAATTTCGCCTCAAAATGCCGAAAAGTTGCAAAACCCCCGAAAGGAACAATTTCGCTTCAAAATGGCCAAAAGATGCAATACCCCCCAAAGCAACAATTTCGCCTCAAAATGAAAAAAAAATTTCAATACCCCCCAAAGGAACAATTTCGCTTCAAAATGCCGAAAAGTTGCAATACCCCCCAAAGGTACAATTTCGCTTCAAAATGGCCAAAAATTGCAAAACCCCCACAAAGGAACAATTTCGCCTCAAAATGGCAAAAAATTGCAATACCCCCCCAAAGGACCAATTTCGCCTCAAAATGCCGAAAAGTTGCAATACCCCCCCAAAGGAACAATTTCGCTTCAAAATGGCCAAAAGTTGCAATACCCCCCCAAAGGAACAATTTCGCCTCAAAATGCCGAAAAGTTGCAATACCTCCCGAAAGGAACAATTTCACTTCAAAATGGCCAAAAGTTGCAATACCCCCCCAAAGGAACAATTTCGCCTCAAAATGGCAAAAAATTGCAATACCCCCCCAAAGGAACAATTTCACCTCAAAATGCTGAAAAGTTGCAATACCCCCGAAAGGAACAATTTCGCTTCAAAATGGCCAAAAGTTGCAATACCCCCCCAAAAGAACAATTTCGCTTGAAAATGCCGAAAAGTTGCAATACCCCCCCAAAAGGTACAATTTCGCTTCAAAATGGCCAAAAGTTGCAATACCCCCCCAAAGGAACAATTTCGCCTCAAAATGGAAAAAAAATTGCAATACCCCCCCAAAGGAACAATTTCGCCTCAAAATGCCGAAAAGTTGCAATACCCCCCCAAAGGAACAATTTCGCTTCAAAATGGCCAAAAGTTGCAATACCCTCCCAAAGGAACAATTTCGCCTCAAAATGCCGAAAAGTTGCAATACCCCCCGAAAGGAACAATTTCGCTTCAAAATGGCCAAAAGTTGCAATACCCCCCCAAAGGAACAATTTCGCCTCAAAATGGCAAAAAATTGCAATACCCCCCCAAAGGAACAATTTCGCCTCAAAATGCTGAAAAGTTGCAATACCCCCGAAAGGAACAATTTTGCTTCAAAATGGCCAAAAGTTGCAATACTCCCCCAAAGGAACAATTTCGCCTCAAAATGGCAAAAAATTGCAATACCCCCCCAAAAGAACAATTTCGCTTCAAAATGCCGAAAAGTTGCAAGACCCCACCAAAGGGAAAATTTCGCTTCAAAATGGCCAAAAGTTGCAATACCCCCCCAAAGGAACAATTTCGCCTCAAAATGCCGAAAAGTTGCAATACCCCCGAAAGGAACAATTTCGCCTCAAAATGGCAAAAAATTGCAATACCCCCCCAAAGGACCAATTTCGCCTCAAAATGCCGAAAAGTTGCAATACCCCCCCAAAGGAACAATTTCGCTTCAAAATGGCCAAAAGTTGCAATACCCCCCCAAAGGAACAATTTCGCCTCAAAATGCCGAAAAGTTGCAATACCCCCCGAAAGGAACAATTTCGCTTCAAAATGGCCAAAAGTTGCAATACCCCCCCAAAGGAACAATTTCGCCTCAAAATGGCAAAAAATTGCAATACCCCCCCAAAGGAACAATTTCACCTCAAAATGCTGAAAAGTTGCAATACCCCCGAAAGGAACAATTTTGCTTCAAAATGGCCAAAAGTTGCAATACCCCCCCAAAGGAACAATTTCGCCTCAAAATGGCAAAAAATTGCAATACCCCCCCAAAAGAACAATTTCGCTTCAAAATGCCGAAAAGTTGCAATACCCCCCCAAAAGGTACAATTTCGCTTCAAAATGGCCAAAAGTTGCAATACCCCCCCAAGGAACAATTTCGCTCAAAATGGAAAAAAAATTGCAATACCCCCCCAAAGGAACAATTTCGCCTCAAAATGCCTAAAAGTTGCAATACCCCCCGAAAGGAACAATTTCGCTTCAAAATGGCCAAAAGTTGCAACACCCCCCCAAAGGAACAATTTCGCCTCAAAATGGCAAAAAATTGCAATACCCCCCCAAAGGTACAATTTCGCTTCAAAATGGCCAAAAATTGCAATACCCCCACAAAGGAACAATTTCGCCTCAAAATGGCAAAAAATTGCAATACCCCCCCAAAGGAACAATTTCGCTTCAAAATGGCCAAAAGTTGCAATACCCCCCAATAGAACAATTTCGCCACAAAAGGGCAAAAAAATGCAATACCCCCCCCCAAAGGAACAATTTCGCTTCAAAATGGCCAAAAGATGCAATACCTCCCCAAAGGTACAATTTCGCTTCAAAATGGCCAAAAATTGCAATACCCCCCCAAAGGAACAATTTAACCTCAAAATGGCAAAAATTGCAATACCCCCCCAAGGAACAATTTCGCCTCAAAATGGCCAAAAGTTGCAATACCCCCCCCCAAAGGAACAATTTCGCCTCAAAATCGCAAAAAATTGCAATACCCCCCCAAAGGAACAATTTCGCCTCAAAATGCCGAAAAGTTGCAATACCCCCCGAAAGGAACAATTTCGCTTCAAAATGGCCAAAAGTTGCAATACCCCCCCAAAGGAACAATTTCACCTCAAAATGGCAAAAAATTGCAATACCCCCCCAAGGAACAATTTCGCCTCAAAATGCCGAAAATTTGCAATACCCCCCAAAGGAACAATTTCGCTTCAAAATGGCCAAAAGTTGCAATACCCCCCCAAAGGAACAATTTCGCCTCAAAATGCCGAAAAGTTGCAATACCCCCCGAAAGGAACAATTTCGCTTCAAAATGGCCAAAAATTGCAATACCCCCCCAAAGGAACAATTTCGCCTCAAAATGCCGAAAAGTTGCAATACCCCCCGAAAGGAACAATTTCGCTTCAAAATGGCCAAAAGTTGCAATACCCCCCCAAAGGAACAATTTCGCCTCAAAATGAAATAAAAATTGCAATACCCCCCCAAAGGAACAATTTCGACTCAAAATGCCGAAAAGTTGCAATACCCCCGAAAGGAACAATTTCGCTTCAAAATGGCCAAAAGTTGCAATACCCCCCAAAGGAACAATTTCGCCTCAAAATGGCAAAAAATTGCAATACCCTCCCAAAGGAAAAATTTCGCCTCAAAATGCCGAAAAGTTGCAATACCCCCCCCAAAGGAACAATTTCGCTTCAAAATGGCCAAAAGTTGCAATACCCCCCCAAAGGAACAATTTCGCCTCAAAATGCCGAAAAGTTGCAAAACCCCCGAAAGGAACAATTTCGCTTCAAAATGGCCAAAAGATGCAATACCCCCCAAAGCAACAATTTCGCCTCAAAATGAAAAAAAAATTTCAATACCCCCCAAAGGAACAATTTCGCTTCAAAATGCCGAAAAGTTGCAATACCCCCCAAAGGTACAATTTCGCTTCAAAATGGCCAAAAATTGCAAAACCCCCACAAAGGAACAATTTCGCCTCAAAATGGCAAAAAATTGCAATACCCCCCCAAAGGACCAATTTCGCCTCAAAATGCCGAAAAGTTGCAATACCCCCCCAAAGGAACAATTTCGCTTCAAAATGGCCAAAAGTTGCAATACCCCCCCAAAGGAACAATTTCGCCTCAAAATGCCGAAAAGTTGCAATACCTCCCGAAAGGAACAATTTCACTTCAAAATGGCCAAAAGTTGCAATACCCCCCCAAAGGAACAATTTCGCCTCAAAATGGCAAAAAATTGCAATACCCCCCCAAAGGAACAATTTCACCTCAAAATGCTGAAAAGTTGCAATACCCCCGAAAGGAACAATTTCGCTTCAAAATGGCCAAAAGTTGCAATACCCCCCCAAAAGAACAATTTCGCTTGAAAATGCCGAAAAGTTGCAATACCCCCCCAAAAGGTACAATTTCGCTTCAAAATGGCCAAAAGTTGCAATACCCCCCCAAAGGAACAATTTCGCCTCAAAATGGAAAAAAAATTGCAATACCCCCCCAAAGGAACAATTTCGCCTCAAAATGCCGAAAAGTTGCAATACCCCCCCAAAGGAACAATTTCGCTTCAAAATGGCCAAAAGTTGCAATACCCTCCCAAAGGAACAATTTCGCCTCAAAATGCCGAAAAGTTGCAATACCCCCCGAAAGGAACAATTTCGCTTCAAAATGGCCAAAAGTTGCAATACCCCCCCAAAGGAACAATTTCGCCTCAAAATGGCAAAAAATTGCAATACCCCCCCAAAGGAACAATTTCGCCTCAAAATGCTGAAAAGTTGCAATACCCCCGAAAGGAACAATTTTGCTTCAAAATGGCCAAAAGTTGCAATACTCCCCCAAAGGAACAATTTCGCCTCAAAATGGCAAAAAATTGCAATACCCCCCCAAAAGAACAATTTCGCTTCAAAATGCCGAAAAGTTGCAAGACCCCACCAAAGGGAAAATTTCGCTTCAAAATGGCCAAAAGTTGCAATACCCCCCCAAAGGAACAATTTCGCCTCAAAATGCCGAAAAGTTGCAATACCCCCGAAAGGAACAATTTCGCCTCAAAATGGCAAAAAATTGCAATACCCCCCCAAAGGACCAATTTCGCCTCAAAATGCCGAAAAGTTGCAATACCCCCCCAAAGGAACAATTTCGCTTCAAAATGGCCAAAAGTTGCAATACCCCCCCAAAGGAACAATTTCGCCTCAAAATGCCGAAAAGTTGCAATACCCCCCGAAAGGAACAATTTCGCTTCAAAATGGCCAAAAGTTGCAATACCCCCCCAAAGGAACAATTTCGCCTCAAAATGGCAAAAAATTGCAATACCCCCCCAAAGGAACAATTTCACCTCAAAATGCTGAAAAGTTGCAATACCCCCGAAAGGAACAATTTTGCTTCAAAATGGCCAAAAGTTGCAATACCCCCCAAAGGAACAATTTCGCCTCAAAATGGCAAAAAATTGCAATACCCCCCCAAAAGAACAATTTCGCTTCAAAATGCCGAAAAGTTGCAATACCCCCCCAAAAGGTACAATTTCGCTTCAAAATGGCCAAAAGTTGCAATACCCCCCCAAGGAACAATTTCGCTCAAAATGGAAAAAAAATTGCAATACCCCCCCAAAGGAACAATTTCGCCTCAAAATGCCTAAAAGTTGCAATACCCCCCGAAAGGAACAATTTCGCTTCAAAATGGCCAAAAGTTGCAACACCCCCCCAAAGGAACAATTTCGCCTCAAAATGGCAAAAAATTGCAATACCCCCCAAAGGTACAATTTCGCTTCAAAATGGCCAAAAATTGCAATACCCCCACAAAGGAACAATTTCGCCTCAAAATGGCAAAAAATTGCAATACCCCCCCAAAGGAACAATTTCGCTTCAAAATGGCCAAAAGTTGCAATACCCCCCAATAGAACAATTTCGCCACAAAAGGGCAAAAAAATGCAATACCCCCCCCCAAAGGAACAATTTCGCTTCAAAATGGCCAAAAGATGCAATACCTCCCCAAAGGTACAATTTCGCTTCAAAATGGCCAAAAATTGCAATACCCCCCCAAAGGAACAATTTAACCTCAAAATGGCAAAAATTGCAATACCCCCCCAAGGAACAATTTCGCCTCAAAATGGCCAAAAGTTGCAATACCCCCCCCCAAAGGAACAATTTCGCCTCAAAATCGCAAAAAATTGCAATACCCCCCCAAAGGAACAATTTCGCCTCAAAATGCCGAAAAGTTGCAATACCCCCCGAAAGGAACAATTTCGCTTCAAAATGGCCAAAAGTTGCAATACCCCCCCAAAGGAACAATTTCACCTCAAAATGGCAAAAAATTGCAATACCCCCCCAAGGAACAATTTCGCCTCAAAATGCCGAAAATTTGCAATACCCCCCAAAGGAACAATTTCGCTTCAAAATGGCCAAAAGTTGCAATACCCCCCCAAAGGAACAATTTCGCCTCAAAATGCCGAAAAGTTGCAATACCCCCCGAAAGGAACAATTTCGCTTCAAAATGGCCAAAAATTGCAATACCCCCCCAAAGGAACAATTTCGCCTCAAAATGCCGAAAAGTTGCAATACCCCCCGAAAGGAACAATTTCGCTTCAAAATGGCCAAAAGTTGCAATACCCCCCCAAAGGAACAATTTCGCCTCAAAATGAAATAAAAATTGCAATACCCCCCCAAAGGAACAATTTCGACTCAAAATGCCGAAAAGTTGCAATACCCCCGAAAGGAACAATTTCGCTTCAAAGAGGCCAAAAGTTGCAATACCCCCCAAAGGAACAATTTCGCCTCAAAATGGCAAAAAATTGCAATACCCTCCCAAAGGAACAATTTCGCCTCAAAATGCCGAAAAGTTGCAATACCCCCCCAAAGGAACAATTTCGCTTCAAAATGGCCAAAAGTTGCAATACCCCCCCAAAGGAACAATTTCGCCTCAAAATGCCGAAAAGTTGCAATACCCCCGAAAGGAACAATTTCGCTTCAAAATGGCCAAAAGATGCAATACCCCCCAAAGCAACAATTTCGCCTCAAAATGAAAAAAAAATTTCAATACCCCCCAAAGGAACATATTCGCTTCAAAATGCCGAAAAGTTGCAATACCCCCCAAAGGTACAATTTCGCTTCAAAATGGCCAAAAATTGCAATACCCCCCCAAAGGACCAATTTCGCCTCAAAATGCCGAAAAGTTGCAATACCCCCCCAAAGGAACAATTTCGCTTCAAAATGGCCAAAAGTTGCAATACCCCCCCAAAGGAACAATTTCGCCTCAAAATGCCGAAAAGTTGCAATACCCCCCGAAAGGAACAATTTCGCTTCAAAATGGCCAAAAGTTGCAATACCCCCCCAAAGGAACAATTTCGCCTCAAAATGGCAAAAATTGCAATACCCCCCCAAAGGAACAATTTCACCTCAAAATGCTGAAAAGTTGCAATACCCCCGAAAGGAACAATTTTGCTTCAAAATGGCCAAAACTTGCTATACCCCCCCAAAGGAACAATTTCGCCTTAAAATGGCAAAAAATTGCAATACCCCCCCAAAAGAACAATTTCGCTTCAAAATGCCAAAAAGTTGCAATACCCCCCCAAAAGGTACAATTTCGCTTCAAAATGGCCAAAAGTTGCAATACCCCCCCAAAGGAACAATTTCGCTCTAAATGGAAAAAAAATTGCAATACCCCCCCAAAGGAACAATTTCGCCTCAAAATACCTAAAAGTTGCAATACCCCCCGAAAGGAACAATTTCGCTTCAAAATGGCCAAAAGTTGCAATACCCCCCCAAAGGAACAATTTCTCCTCAAAATGCCGAAAAGTTGCAATACCCCCCGAAAGGAACAATTTCGCTTCAAAATGGCCAAAAGTTGCAATACCCCCCCAAAGGAACAATTTCGCCTCAAAATGAAATAAAAATTGCAATACCCCCCCAAAGGAACAATTTCGACTCAAAATGCCGAAAAGTTGCAATACCCCCGAAAGGAACAATTTCGCTTCAAAATGGCCAAAAGTTGCAATACCCCCCAAAGGAACAATTTCGCCTCAAAATGGCAAAAAATTGCAATACCCTCCCAAAGGAACAATTTCGCCTCAAAATGCCGAAAAGTTGCAATACCCCCGAAAGGAACAATTTCGCTTCAAAATGGCCAAAAGATGCAATACCCCCCAAAGCAACAATTTCGCCTCAAAATGAAAAAAAAATTTCAATACCCCCCAAAGGAACAATTTCGCTTCAAAATGCCGAAAAGTTGCAATACCCCCCAAAGGTACAATTTCGCTTCAAAATGGCCAAAAATTGCAATACCCCCCAAAGGAACAATTTCGCCTCAAAATGGCAAAAAATTGCAATACCCCCCCAAAGGACCAATTTCGCCTCAAAATGCCGAAAAGTTGCAATACCCCCCCAAAGGAACAATTTCGCTTCAAAATGGCCAAAAGTTGCAATACCCGCCCAAAGGAACAATTTCGCCTCAAAATGCCGAAAAGTTGCAATACCCCCCGAAAGGAACAATTTCGCTTCAAAATGGCCAAAAGTTGCAATACCCCCCCAAAGGAACAATTTCGCCTCAAAATGGCAAAAAATTGCAATACCCCCCCAAAGGAACAATTTCACCTCAAAATGCTGAAAAGTTGCAATACCCCCGAAAGGAACAATTTTGCTTCAAAATGGCCAAAAGTTGCAATACCCCCCCAAAGGAACAATTTCGCCTCAAAATGGCAAAAAATTGCAATACCCCCCCAAAAGAACAATTTCGCTTCAAAATGCCGAAAAGTTGCAATACCCCCCCAAAAGGTACAATTTCGCTTCAAAATGGCCAAAAGTTGCAATACCCCCCCAAAGGAACAATTTCGCCTCAAAATGGAAAAAAAATTGCAATACCCCCCCAAAGGAACAATTTCGCCTCAAAATGCCTAAAAGTTGCAATACCCCCCGAAAGGAACAATTTCGCTTCAAAATGGCCAAAAGTTGCAACACCCCCCCAAAGGAACAATTTCGCCTCAAAATGGCAAAAAATTGCAATACCCCCCCAAAGGAACAATTTCGCTTCAAAATGGCCAAAAGTTGCAATACCCCCCAAAGGAACAATTTCGTCACAAAAGGGCAAAAAAATGCAATACCCCCCCAAAGGAACAATTTCGCTTCAAAATGGCCAAAAGATGCAATACCCCCCAAAGCAACAATTTCGCCTCAAAATGAAAAAAAAAATTGCAATACCCTACCAAAGGAACAATTTCGCTTCAAAATGCCGAAAAGTTGCAATACCCCCCCAAAGGTACAATTTCGCTTCAAAATGGCCAAAAATTGCAATACCCCCCCAAAGGAACAATTTCGCCTCAAAATGCCGAAAAGTTGTAATACCACCCCAAAGGAACAATTTCGCTTCAAAATGGCCAAAAGTTGCAATACCCCCCAAAGGAACAATTTCGCCTCAAAATGGCAAAAAATTGCAATACACCCCCAAAAGAACAATTTCGCTTCAAAATGCCGAAAAGTTGCAATACCCCCCCAAAGGAACAATTTCGCCTCAAAATGGCAAAAAATTGCAATACCCCTCCAAAGGAACAATTTCGCTTCAAAATGGCCAAAAGTTGCAATACCCCCCAAAGGAACAATTTCGCCACAAAATGGCAAAAAATTGCAATACCCCCCCAAAGGAACAATTTCGCTTCAAAATGGCCAAAAGTTGCAATACCCCCCCAAAGGAACAATTTCGCCTCAAAATGAAATAAAAATTGCAATACCCCCCCAAAGGAACAATTTCGCCTCAAAATGCCTAAAAGTTGCAATACCCCCCGAAAGGAACAATTTCGCTTCAAAATGGCCAAAAGTTGCAAAACCCCCCAAAGGAACAATTTCGCCTCAAAATGGCAAAAAATTGCAATACCCCCCCAAAGGTACAATTTCGCTTCAAAATGGCCAAAAATTGCAATACCCCCCCAAAGGAACAATTTCGCCTCAAAATGGCAAAAAATTGCAATACCCCCCCAAAGAACCAATTTCGCCTCAAAATGCCGAAAAGTTGTAATACCCCCCCAAAGGAACAATTTCGCCTCAAAATGAAATAAAAATTGCAATACCCCCCCAAAGGAACAATTTCGACTCAAAATGCCGAAAAGTTGCAATACCCCCGAAAGGAACAATTTCGCTTCAAAATGGCCAAAAGTTGCAATACCCCCCAAAGGAACAATTTCGCCTCAAAATGGCAAAAAATTGCAATACCCTCCCAAAGGAACAATTTCGCCTCAAAATGCCGAAAAGTTGCAATACCCCCCCAAAGGAACAATTTCGCCTCAAAATGTCGAAAAGTTGCAATACCCCCCGAAAGGAACAATTTCGCTTCAAAATGGCCAAAAGATGCAATACCCCCCCAAAGCAACAATTTCACCTCAAAATGGCAAAAAATTGCAATACCCCCCCAAAGGAACAATTTCGCCTCAAAATATCCAAAAATTGTTATACCCCCCCAAAGGAACAATTTCGCCTCAAAATGGAAAAAAAATTGCAATACCCCCCCAAAGGAACAATTTCGCCTCAAAATGCCGAAAAGTTGCAATACCCCCCCAAAAGAACAATTTCGCCTCAAAATGCCGAAAAGTTGCAATACCCCCCCAAAGGAACAATTTCGCTTCAAAATGGCCAAAAGTTGCAATACCCCCCCAAAGGAAAAATTTCGCCTCAAAATGAAAAAAAAATTGCAATACCCACCCAAAGGAACAATTTCGCCTCAAAATGCCGAAAAGTTGCAATACCCCCCCAAAAGAACAATTTCGCCTCAAAATGCCGAAAAGTTGCAATACCCCCCGAAAGGAACAATTTCGCTTCAAAATGGCCAAAAGTTGCAATACCCCCCCAAAGGAAAAATTTCGCCTCAAAATGAAAAAAAAATTGCAATACCCCCCCAAAGGAACAATTTCGCCTCAAAATGCCGAAAAGTTGCAATACCCCCCCAAAAGAACAATTTCGCCTCAAAATGCCGAAAAGTTGCAATACCCCCCGAAAGGAACAATTTCGCTTCAAAATGGCCAAAAGTTGCAATACCCCCCCAAAGGAACAATTTCGCCTCAAAATGCCTAAAAGTTGCAATACCCCCCGAAAGGAACAATTTCGCTTCAAAATGGCCAAAAGTTGCAAAACCCCCCAAAGGAACAATTTCGCCTCAAAATGGCAAAAAATTGCAATACCCTCCCAAAGGAACAATTTCGCCTCAAAATGCCGAAAAGTTGCAAAACCCCCGAAAGGAACAATTTCGCTTCAAAATGGCAAAAGTTGCAATACCCCCCCAAAGGAACAATTTCGCCTCAAAATGCCGAAAAGTTGCAAAACCCCCAAAAGGAACAATTTCGCTTCAAAATGGCCAAAAGTTGCAATACCCCCCCAAAGGAACAATTTCGCCTCAAAATGCCGAAAAGTTGCAATACCTCCCGAAAGGAACAATTTCGCTTCAAAATGGCCAAAAGTTGCAATACCCCCCCAAAGGAACAATTTCGCCTCAAAATGGCACAAAAATTGCAATACCCCCCAAAGGAACAATTTCACCTCAAAATGCTGAAAAGTTGCAATACCCCCGAAAGGAACAATTTCGCTTCAAAATGGCCAAAAGTTGCAATACCCCCCAAAGGTACAATTTCGCTTCAAAATGGCCAAAAATTGCAAAACCCCCACAAAGGAACAATTTCGCCTCAAAATGGCAAAAAATTGCAATACCCCCCAAAGGACCAATTTCGCCTCAAAATGCCGAAAAGTTGCAATACCCCCCCAAAGGAACAATTTCGCTTCAAAATGGCCAAAAGTTGCAATACCCCCCCAAAGGAACAATTTCGCCTCAAAATGCCGAAAAGTTGCAATACCTCCCGAAAGGAACAATTTCGCTTCAAAATGGCCAAAAGTTGCAATACTTCCCCAAAGGAACAATTTCGCCTCAAAATGGCAAAAAATTGCAATACCCCCCCAAAGGAACAATTTCACCTCAAAATGCTGAAAAGTTGCAATACCCCCGAAAGGAACAATTTCGCTTCAAAATGGCCAAAAGTTGCAATACCCCCCCAAAAGAACAATTTCGCTTCAAAATGCCGAAAAGTTGCAATACCCCCCCAAAAGGTACAATTTCGCTTCAAAATGGCCAAAAGTTGCAATACCCCCCCAAAGGAACAATTTCGCCTCAAAATGGAAAAAAAATTGCAATACCCCCCCAAAGGAACAATTTCGCCTCAAAATGCCTAAAAGTTGCAATACCCTCCGAAAGGAACAATTTTGCTTCAAAATGGCCAAAAGTTGCAATACCCCCCAAAGGAACAATTTCGCCTCAAAATGGCAAAAAATTGCAATACCCTCCCAAAGGAACAATTTCGCCTCAAAATGGCAAAAAATTGCAATACCCTCCCAAAGGAACAATTTCGCCTCAAAATGCCGAAAAGTTGCAATACCCCCCCAAAGGAACAATTTCGCCTCAAAATGTCGAAAAGTTGCAATACCCCCCGAAAGGAACAATTTCGCTTCAAAATGGCCAAAAGATGCAATACCCCCCCAAAGCAACAATTTCACCTCAAAATGGCAAAAAATTGCAATACCCCCCCAAAGGAACAATTTCGCCTCAAAATATCCAAAAATTGTTATACCCCCCCAAAGGAACAATTTCGCCTCAAAATGGAAAAAAAATTGCAATACCCCCCCAAAGGAACAATTTCGCCTCAAAATGCCGAAAAGTTGCAATACCCCCCCAAAAGAACAATTTCGCCTCAAAATGCCGAAAAGTTGCAATACCCCCCAAAGGAACAATTTCGCCTCAAAATGCCGAAAAGTTGCAATACCCCCCCAAAGGAACAATTTCGCTTCAAAATGGCCAAAAGTTGCAATACCCCCCCAAAGGAAAAATTTCGCCTCAAAATGAAAAAAAAATTGCAATACCCACCCAAAGGAACAATTTCGCCTCAAAATGCCGAAAAGTTGCAATACCCCCCGAAAGGAACAATTTCGCTTCAAAATGGCCAAAAGTTGCAATACCCCCCCAAAGGAACAATTTCGCCTCAAAATGCCTAAAAGTTGCAATACCCCCCGAAAGGAACAATTTCGCTTCAAAATGGCCAAAAGTTGCAAAACCCCCCAAAGGAACAATTTCGCCTCAAAATGGCAAAAAATTGCAATACCCCCCCAAAGGTACAATTTCGCTTCAAAATGGCCAAAAATTGCAATACCCCCCCAAAGGAACAATTTCGCCTCAAAATGGCAAAAAATTGCAATACCCCCCCAAAGGACCAATTTCGCCTCAAAATGCCGAAAAGTTGTAATACCCCCCCAAAGGAACAATTTCGCCTCAAAATGAAATAAAAATTGCAATACCCCCCCAAAGGAACAATTTCGACTCAAAATGCCGAAAAGTTGCAATACCCCCGAAAGGAACAATTTCGCTTCAAAATGGCCAAAAGTTGCAATACCCCCCAAAGGAACAATTTCGCCTCAAAATGGCAAAAAATTGCAATACCCTCCCAAAGGAACAATTTCGCCTCAAAATGCCGAAAAGTTGCAAAACCCCCGAAAGGAACAATTTCGCTTCAAAATGGCCAAAAGTTGCAATACCCCCCCAAAGGAACAATTTCGCCTCAAAATGCCGAAAAGTTGCAAAACCCCCAAAAGGAACAATTTCGCTTCAAAATGGCCAAAAGTTGCAATACCCCCCCAAAGGAACAATTTCGCCTCAAAATGCCGAAAAGTTGCAATACCTCCCGAAAGGAACAATTTCGCTTCAAAATGGCCAAAAGTTGCAATACCCCCCCAAAGGAACAATTTCGCCTCAAAATGGCAAAAAATTGCAATACCCCCCCAAAGGAACAATTTCACCTCAAAATGCTGAAAAGTTGCAATACCCCCGAAAGGAACAATTTCGCTTCAAAATGGCCAAAAGTTGCAATACCCCCCAAAGGTACAATTTCGCTTCAAAATGGCCAAAAATTGCAAAACCCCCACAAAGGAACAATTTCGCCTCAAAATGGCAAAAAATTGCAATACCCCCCCAAAGGACCAATTTCGCCTCAAAATGCCGAAAAGTTGCAATACCCCCCCAAAGGAACAATTTCGCTTCAAAATGGCCAAAAGTTGCAATACCCCCCCAAAGGAACAATTTCGCCTCAAAATGCCGAAAAGTTGCAATACCTCCCGAAAGGAACAATTTCGCTTCAAAATGGCCAAAAGTTGCAATACCCCCCCAAAGGAACAATTTCGCCTCAAAATGGCAAAAAATTGCAATACCCCCCAAAGGAACAATTTCACCTCAAAATGCTGAAAAGTTGCAATACCCCCGAAAGGAACAATTTCGCTTCAAAATGGCCAAAAGTTGCAATACCCCCCCAAAAGAACAATTTCGCTTCAAAATGCCGAAAAGTTGCAATACCCCCCCAAAAGGTACAATTTCGCTTCAAAATGGCCAAAAGTTGCAATACCCCCCCAAAGGAACAATTTCGCCTCAAAATGGAAAAAAAATTGCAATACCCCCCCAAAGGAACAATTTCGCCTCAAAATGCCTAAAAGTTGCAATACCCTCCGAAAGGAACAATTTCGCTTCAAAATGGCCAAAAGTTGCAACACCCCCCCAAAGGAACAATTTCGCCTCAAAATGGCAAAAAATTGCAATACCCCCCCAAAGGTACAATTTCGCTTCAAAATGAAATAAAAATTTCAATACCCCCCAAAGGAACAATTTCGCTTCAAAATGGCCAAAAGTTGCAATACCCCCCCAAAGGAACAATTTCGCCTCAAAATGAAATAAAAATTGCAATACCCCCCCAAAGGAACAATTTCGACTCAAAATGCCGAAAAGTTGCAATATCTCCCGAAAGGAACAATTTCGCTTCAAAATGGCCAAAAGTTGCAATACCCCCCCAAAGGAACAATTTCGCCTCAAAATGAAATAAAAATTGCAATACCCCCCCAAAGGAACAATTTCGACTCAAAATGCCGAAAAGTTGCAATACCCCCGAAAGGAACAATTTCGCTTCAAAATGGCCAAAAGTTGCAATACCCCCCAAAGGAGCAATTTCGCCTCAAAATGGCAAAAAATTGCAATACCCTCCCAAAGGAACAATTTTGCCGCAAAATGCCGAAAAGTTGCAATACCCCCCCAAAGGAACAATTTCGCTTCAAAATGGCCAAAAGATGCAATACCCCCCAAAGCAACAATTTCGCCTCAAAATGAAATAAAAATTGCAATACCCCCCCAAAGGAACAATTTCGACTCAAAATGCCGAAAAGTTGCAATACCCCCGAAAGGAACAATTTCGCTTCAAAATGGCCAAAAGTTGCAATACCCCCCAAAGGAACAATTTCGCTTCAAAATGGCAAAAAATTGCAATAACCTCCCAAAGGAACAATTTCGCCTCAAAATGCCGAAAAGTTGCAATACCCCCCCCAAAGGAACAATTTCGCCTCAAAATGTCGAAAAGTTGCAATACCCCCCGAAAGGAACAATTTCGCTTCAAAATGGCCAAAAGATGCAATACCCCCCCAAAGCAACAATTTCACCTCAAAATGGCAAAAAATTGCAATACCCCCCCCCAAAGGAACAATTTCGCCTCAAAATATCCAAAAATTGTAATACCCCCCCAAAGGAACAATTTCGCCTCAAAATGGAAAAAAAATTGCAATACCCCCCCAAAGGAACAATTTCGCCTCAAAATGCCGAAAAGTTGCAATACCCCCCCAAAAGAACAATTTCGCCTCAAAATGCCGAAAAGTTGCAATACCCCCCAAAGGAACAATTTCGCCTCAAAATGCCGAAAAGTTGCAATACCCCCCCAAAGGGACAATTTCGCTTCAAAATGGCCAAAAGTTGCAATACCCCCCCAAAGGAAAAATTTCGCCTCAAAATGAAAAAAAAATTGCAATACCCACCCAAAGGAACAATTTCGCCTCAAAATGCCGAAAAGTTGCAATACCCCCCGAAAGGAACAATTTCGCTTCAAAATGGCCAAAAGTTGCAATACCCCCCCAAAGGAACAATTTCGCCTCAAAATGGCAAAAAATTGCAATACCCCCCCAAAGGAACAATTTCACCTCAAAATGCTGAAAAGTTGCAATACCCCCGAAAGGAACAATTTCGCTTCAAAATGGCCAAAAGTTGCAATACCCCCCCAAAAGAACAATTTCGCTTCAAAATGCCGAAAAGTTGCAATACCCCCCCAAAAGGTACAATTTCGCTTCAAAATGGCCAAAAGTTGCAATACCCCCCCAAAGGAACAATTTCGCCTCAAAATGGAAAAAAAATTGCAATACCCCCCCAAAGGAACAATTTCGCCTCAAAATGCCTAAAAGTTGCAATACCCTCCGAAAGGAACAATTTCGCTTCAAAATGGCCAAAAGTTGCAACACCCCCCCAAAGGAACAATTTCGCCTCAAAATGGCAAAAAATTGCAATACCCCCCCAAAGGTACAATTTCGCTTCAAAATGAAATAAAAATTTCAATACCCCCCAAAGGAACAATTTCGCTTCAAAATGGCCAAAAGTTGCAATACCCCCCCAAAGGAACAATTTCGCCTCAAAATGAAATAAAAATTGCAATACCCCCCCAAAGGAACAATTTCGACTCAAAATGCCGAAAAGTTGCAATATCTCCCGAAAGGAACAATTTCGCTTCAAAATGGCCAAAAGTTGCAATACCCCCCCAAAGGAACAATTTCGCCTCAAAATGAAATAAAAATTGCAATACCCCCCCAAAGGAACAATTTCGACTCAAAATGCCGAAAAGTTGCAATACCCCCGAAAGGAACAATTTCGCTTCAAAATGGCCAAAAGTTGCAATACCCCCCAAAGGAACAATTTCGCCTCAAAATGGCAAAAAATTGCAATACCCTCCCAAAGGAACAATTTCGCCGCAAAATGCCGAAAAGTTGCAATACCCCCCCAAAGGAACAATTTCGCTTCAAAATGGCCAAAAGATGCAATACCCCCCAAAGCAACAATTTCGCCTCAAAATGAAATAAAAATTGCAATACCCCCCCAAAGGAACAATTTCGACTCAAAATGCCGAAAAGTTGCAATACCCCCGAAAGGAACAATTTCGCTTCAAAATGGCCAAAAGTTGCAATACCCCCCAAAGGAACAATTTCGCTTCAAAATGGCAAAAAATTGCAATAACCTCCCAAAGGAACAATTTCGCCTCAAAATGCCGAAAAGTTGCAATACCCCCCCCAAAGGAACAATTTCGCCTCAAAATGTCGAAAAGTTGCAATACCCCACGAAAGGAACAATTTCGCTTCAAAATGGCCAAAAGATGCAATACCCCCCCAAAGCAACAATTTCACCTCAAAATGGCAAAAAATTGCAATACCCCCCCCCAAAGGAACAATTTCGCCTCAAAATATCCAAAAATTGTAATACCCCCCCAAAGGAACAATTTCGCCTCAAAATGGAAAAAAAATTGCAATACCCCCCCAAAGGAACAATTTCGCCTCAAAATGCCGAAAAGTTGCAATACCCCCCCAAAAGAACAATTTCGCCTCAAAATGCCGAAAAGTTGCAATACCCCCCAAAGGAACAATTTCGCCTCAAAATGCCGAAAAGTTGCAATACCCCCCAAAGGGACAATTTCGCTTCAAAATGGCCAAAAGTTGCAATACCCCCCCAAAGGAAAAATTTCGCCTCAAAATGAAAAAAAAATTGCAATACCCACCCAAAGGAACAATTTCGCCTCAAAATGCCGAAAAGTTGCAATACCCCCCGAAAGGAACAATTTCGCTTCAAAATGGCCAAAAGTTGCAATACCCCCCCAAAGGAACAATTTCGCCTCAAAATGCCTAAAAGTTGCAATACCCCCCGAAAGGAACAATTTCGCTTCAAAATGGCCAAAAGTTGCAAAACCCCCCAAAGGAACAATTTCGCCTCAAAATGGCAAAAAATTGCAATACCCCCCCAAAGGTACAATTTCGCTTCAAAATGGCCAAAAATTGCAATACCCCCCCAAAGGAACAATTTCGCCTCAAAATGGCAAAAAATTGCAATACCCCCCCAAAGGACCAATTTCGCCTCAAAATGCCGAAAAGTTGTAATACCCCCCCAAAGGAACAATTTCGCCTCAAAATGAAATAAAAATTGCAATACCCCCCAAAGGAACAATTTCGACTCAAAATGCCGAAAAGTTGCAATACCCCCGAAAGGAACAATTTCGCTTCAAAATGGCCAAAAGTTGCAATACCCCCCAAAGGAACAATTTCGCCTCAAAATGGCAAAAAATTGCAATACCCTCCCAAAGGAACAATTTCGCCTCAAAATGCCGAAAAAATGCAATACCCCCCCCAAAGGAACAATTTCGCTTCAAAATGGCCAAAAGTTGCAATACCCCCCCAAAGGAACAATTTCGCCTCAAAATGCCGAAAAGTTGCAAAACCCCCGAAAGGAACAATTTCGCTTCAAAATGGCCAAAAGATGCAATACCCCCCAAAGCAACAATTTCGCCTCAAAATGAAAAAAAATTTCAATACCCCCCAAAGGAACAATTTCGCTTCAAAATGCCGAAAAGTTGCAATACCCCCCAAAGGTACAATTTCGCTTCAAAATGGCCAAAAATTGCAAAACCCCCACAAAGGAACAATTTCGCCTCAAAATGGCAAAAAATTGCAATACCCCCCCAAAGGAACAATTTCGCTTCAAAATGGCCAAAAGTTGCAATACCCCCCCAAAGGAACAATTTCGCCTCAAAATGCCGAAAAGTTGCAATACCTCCCGAAAGGAACAATTTCGCTTCAAAATGGCCAAAAGTTGCAATACCCCCCCAAAAGAACAATTTCGCTTCAAAATGCCGAAAAGTTGCAATACCCCCCCAAAAGGTACAATTTCGCTTCAAAATGGCCAAAAGTTGCAATACCCCCCCAAAGGAACAATTTCGCCTCAAAATGGAAAAAAAATTGCAATGCCCCCCCAAAGGAACAATTTCGCCTCAAAATGCCTAAAAGTTGCAATACCCTCCGAAAGGAACAATTTCGCTTCAAAATGGCCAAAAGTTGCAACACCCCCCCAAAGGAACAATTTCGCCTCAAAATGGCAAAAAATTGCAATACCCCCCCAAAGGTACAATTTCGCTTCAAAATGGCCAAAAATTGCAATACCCCCCCAAAGGAACAATTTCGCCTCAAAATGGCAAAAAATTGCAATACCCCCCAAAGGACCAATTTCGCCTCAAAATGCCGAAAAGTTGCAATACCCCCCCAAAGGAACAATTTCGCTTCAAAATGGCCAAAAGTTGCAATACCCCCCCAAAGGAACAATTTCGCCTCAAAATGCCGAAAAGTTGCAATACCCCCCGAAAGGAACAATTTCGCTTCAAAATGGCCAAAAGTTGCAATACCCCCCCAAAGGAACAATTTCGCCTCAAAATGAAATAAAAATTTCAATACCCCCCCAAAGGAACAATTTCGCCTCAAAATGGCAAAAAATTGCAATACCCTCCCAAAGGAACAATTTCGCCGCAAAATGCCGAAAAGTTGCAATACCCCCCCAAAGGAACAATTTCGCTTCAAAATGGCCAAAAGATGCAATACCCCCCAAAGCAACAATTTCGCCTCAAAATGAAAAAAAAATTTCAATACCCCCCAAAGGAACAATTTTGCTTCAAAATGCCGAAAAGTTGCAATACCCCCCAAAGGTACAATTTCGCTTCAAAATGGCCAAAAATTGCAATACCCCCCCAAAGGAACAATTTCGCCTCAAAATGGCAAAAAATTGCAATACCCCCCCAAAGGACCAATTTCGCCTCAAAATGCCGAAAAGTTGCAATACCCCCCCAAAGGAACAATTTCGCTTCAAAATGGCCAAAAGTTGCAATACCCCCCCAAAGGAACAATTTCACCTCAAAATGGCAAAAAATTGCAATACCCCCCGAAAGAACAATTTCGCTTCAAAATGCCGAAAAGTTGCAATACCCCCCCAAAAGGTACAATTTCGCCTCAAAATGGAAAAAAAATTGCAATACCCCCCAAAGGAACAATTTCGCCTCAAAATGCCTAAAAGTTGCAATACCCCCCGAAAGGAACAATTTCGCTTCAAAATGGCCAAAAGTTGCAACACCCCCCCCAAAGGAACAATTTCGCCTCAAAATGGCAAAAAATTGCAATAACCCCCCAAATGAACAATTTCGCTTCAAAATGGCCAAAAGTTGCAATACCCCCCAAAGGAACAATTTCGCCACAAAAGGGCAAAAAAATGCAATACCCCCCCAAAGGAACAATTTCGCTTCAAAATGGCCAAAAGATGCAATACCCCCCAAAGCAACAATTTCGCCTCAAAATGAAAAAAAAATTGCAATACCCTACCAAAGGAACAATTTCGCTTCAAAATGCCGAAAAGTTGCAATACCCCCCCAAAGGAACAATTTCACCTCAAAATGGCAAAAAATTGCAATACCCCCCCAAGGAACAATTTCGCCTCAAAATGGCCAAAAGTTGCAATACCCCCCCAAAGGAACAATTTCGCCTCAAAATGGCAAAAAATTGCAATACCCCCCAAAGGAACAATTTCGCCTCAAAATGCCGAAAAGTTGCAATACCACCCCAAAGGAACAATTTCGCTTCAAAATGGCCAAAAGTTGCAATACCCCCCCAAAGGAACAATTTCGCCTCAAAATGCTGAAAAGTTGCAATACCCCCGAAAGGAACAATTTCGCCTCAAAATGCTGAAAAGTTGCAATACCACCCCAAAGGAATAATTTCGCCTCAAAATGGCAAAAAATTGCAATACCCCCCCAAAGGAACAATTTCGCCTCAAAATGCCGAAAAGTTGCAATACCACCCCAAAGGAACAATTTCGCTTCAAAATGGCCAAAAGTTGCAATACCCCCCCAAAGGAACAATTTCGCCTCAAAATGCCAAAAAGTTGCAATACCCCCCAAAAGGAACAATTTCGCTTCAAAATGGCCAAAAATTGCAATACCCCCCCAAAGGAACAATTTCGCCTCAAAATGGCAAAAAATTGCAATACCCCCCCAAAGGAACAATTTCACCTCAAAATGCTGAAAAGTTGCAATACCCCCGAAAGGAACAATTTCGCTTCAAAATGGCCAAAAGTTGCAATACCCCCCAAAAGAACAATTTCGCTTCAAAATGCCGAAAAGTTGCAATACCCCCCCAAAAGGTACAATTTCGCTTCAAAATGGCCAAAAGTTGCAATACCCCCCCAAAGGAACAATTTCGCCTCAAAATGGAAAAAAAATTGCAATACCCCCCCAAAGGTACAATTTCGCTTCAAAATGGCCAAAAATTGCAATACCCCCCCAAAGGAACAATTTCGCCTCAAAATGGCAAAAAATTGCAATACCCCCCCAAAGGACCAATTTCGCCTCAAAATGCCGAAAAGTTGCAATACCCCCCCAAAGGAACAATTTCGCTTCAAAATGGCCAAAAGTTGCAATACCCCCCCAAAGGAACAATTTCGCCTCAAAATGCCGAAAAGTTGCAATACCCCCCGAAAGGAACAATTTCGCTTCAAAATGGCCAAAAGTTGCAATACCCCCCCAAAGGAACAATTTCGCCTCAAAATGAAATAAAAATTTCAATACCCCCCAAAGGAACAATTTCGCTTCAAAATGCCGAAAAGTTGCAATACCTCCCGAAAGGAACAATTTCGCTTCAAAATGGCCAAAAGTTGCAATACTACCCCAAAGGAACAATTTCGCCTCAAAATGAAATAAAAATTGCAATACCCCCCCAAAGGAACAATTTCGACTCAAAATGCCGAAAAGTTGCAATACCCCCGAAAGGAACAATTTCGCTTCAAAATGACCAAAAGTTGCAATACCCCCCAAAGGAACAATTTCGCCTCAAAATGGCAAAAAATTGCAATACCCTCCCAAAGGAACAATTTCGCCGCAAAATGCCGAAAAGTTGCAATACCCCCCCAAAGGAACAATTTCGCTTCAAAATGGCCAAAAGATGCAATACCCCCCAAAGCAACAATTTCGCCTCAAAATGAAAAAAAAATTTCAATACCCCCCAAAGGAACAATTTCGCTTCAAAATGCCGAAAAGTTGCAATACCCCCCAAAGGTACAATTTCGCTTCAAAATGGCCAAAAATTGCAATACCCCCCCAAAGGAACAATTTCGCCTCAAAATGGCAAAAAATTGCAATACCCCCCCAAAGGACCAATTTCGCCTCAAAATGCCGAAAAGTTGCAATACCCCCCCAAAGGAACAATTTCGCTTCAAAATGGCCAAAAGTTGCAATACCCCCCCAAAGGAACAATTTCGCCTCAAAATGCCGAAAAGTTGCAATACCCCCCGAAAGGAACAATTTCGCTTCAAAATGGCCAAAAGTTGCAATACCCCCCCAAAGGAACAATTTCGCCTCAAAATGGCAAAAAATTGCAATACCCCCCCAAAGGAACAATTTCACCTCAAAATGCTGAAAAGTTGCAACACCCCCGAAAGGAACAATTTTGCTTCAAAATGGCCAAAAGTTGCAATACCCCCCCAAAGGAACAATTTCGCCTCAAAATGGAAAAAAAATTGCAATACCCCCCCAAAGGAACAATTTCGCCTCAAAATGCCTAAAAGTTGCAATACTCCCCGAAAGGAACAATTTCGCTTCAAAATGGCCAAAAGTTGCAACACCCCCCCCAAAGGAACAATTTCGCCTCAAAATGGCAAAAAATTGCAATAACCCCCCAAATGAACAATTTCGCTTCAAAATGGCCAAAAGTTGCAATACCCCCCAAAGGAACAATTTCGCCACAAAAGGGCAAAAAAATGCAATACCCCCCCAAAGGAACAATTTCGCTTCAAAATGGCCAAAAGATGCAATACCCCCCAAAGCAACAATTTCGCCTCAAAATGAAAAAAAAATTGCAATACCCTACCAAAGGAACAATTTCGCTTCAAAATGCCGAAAAGTTGCAATACCTCCCCAAAGGTACAATTTCGCTTCAAAATGGCCAAAAATTGCAATACCCCCCCAAAGGAACAATTTCACCTCAAAATGGCAAAAAATTGCAATACCCCCCCAAGGAACAATTTCGCCTCAAAATGGCCAAAAGTTGCAATACCCCCCCCAAAGGATAAAAATTGCAATACCCCCCCAAAGGAACAATTTCGCCTCAAAATGAAAAAAAAATTTCAATACCCCCCAAAGGAACAATTTCGCTTCAAAATGCCGAAAAGTTGCAATACCCCCCAAAGGTACAATTTCGCTTCAAAATGGCCAAAAATTGCAATACCCCCCCAAAGGAACAATTTCGCCTCAAAATGGCAAAAAATTGCAATACCCCCCCAAAGGACCAATTTCGCCTCAAAATGCCGAAAAGTTGCAATACCCCCCCAAAGGAACAATTTCGCTTCAAAATGGCCAAAAGTTGCAATACCCCCCCAAAGGAACAATTTCACCTCAAAATGGCAAAAAATTGCAATACCCCCCCGAAAGAACAATTTCGCTTCAAAATGCCGAAAAGTTGCAATACCCCCCCAAAAGGTACAATTTCGCTTCAAAATGGCCAAAAGTTGCAATACCCCCCCAAAGGAACAATTTCGCCTCAAAATGGAAAAAAAATTGCAATACCCCCCAAAGGAACAATTTCGCCTCAAAATGCCTAAAAGTTGCAATCCCCCCCCGAAAGGAACAATTTCGCTTCAAAATGGCAAAAAGTTGCAACACCCCCCCCAAAGGAACAATTTCGCCTCAAAATGGCAAAAAATTGCAATAACCCCCCAAATGAACAATTTCGCTTCAAAATGGCCAAAAGTTGCAATACCCCCCAAAGGAACAATTTCGCCACAAAAGGGCAAAAAAATGCAATACCCCCCCAAAGGAACAATTTCGCTTCAAAATGGCCAAAAGATGCAATACCCCCCAAAGCAACAATTTCGCCTCAAAATGAAAAAAAAATTGCAATACCCTACCAAAGGAACAATTTCGCTTCAAAATGCCGAAAAGTTGCAATACCTCCCCAAAGGTACAATTTCGCTTCAAAATGGCCAAAAATTGCAATACCCCCCCAAAGGAACAATTTCACCTCAAAATGGCAAAAAATTGCAATACCCCCCCAAGGAACAATTTCGCCTCAAAATGGCCAAAAGTTGCAATACCCCCCCAAAGGAACAATTTCGCCTCAAAATGGCAAAAAATTGCAATACCCCCCAAAGGAACAATTTCGCCTCAAAATGCCGAAAAGTTGCAATACCACCCCAAAGGAACAATTTCGCTTCAAAATGGCCAAAAGTTGCAATACCCCCCCAAAGGAACAATTTCGCCTCAAAATGCTGAAAAGTTGCAATACCCCCGAAAGGAACAATTTCGCCTCAAAATGCTGAAAAGTTGCAATACCACCCCAAAGGAATAATTTCGCCTCAAAATGGCAAAAAATTGCAATACCCCCCCAAAGGAACAATTTCGCCTCAAAATGCCGAAAAGTTGCAATACCACCCCAAAGGAACAATTTCGCTTCAAAATGGCCAAAAGTTGCAATACCCCCCCAAAGGAACAATTTCGCCTCAAAATGCCAAAAAGTTGCAATACCCCCCAAAAGGAACAATTTCGCTTCAAAATGGCCAAAAATTGCAATACCCCCCCAAAGGAACAATTTCGCCTCAAAATGGCAAAAAATTGCAATACCCCCCCAAAGGAACAATTTCACCTCAAAATGCTGAAAAGTTGCAATACCCCCGAAAGGAACAATTTCGCTTCAAAATGGCCAAAAGTTGCAATACCCCCCAAAAGAACAATTTCGCTTCAAAATGCCGAAAAGTTGCAATACCCCCCCAAAAGGTACAATTTCGCTTCAAAATGGCCAAAAGTTGCAATACCCCCCCAAAGGAACAATTTCGCCTCAAAATGGAAAAAAAATTGCAATACCCCCCCAAAGGTACAATTTCGCTTCAAAATGGCCAAAAATTGCAATACCCCCCCAAAGGAACAATTTCGCCTCAAAATGGCAAAAAATTGCAATACCCCCCCAAAGGACCAATTTCGCCTCAAAATGCCGAAAAGTTGCAATACCCCCCCAAAGGAACAATTTCGCTTCAAAATGGCCAAAAGTTGCAATACCCCCCCAAAGGAACAATTTCGCCTCAAAATGAAATAAAAATTTCAATACCCCCCAAAGGAACAATTTCGCTTCAAAATGCCGAAAAGTTGCAATACCTCCCGAAAGGAACAATTTCGCTTCAAAATGGCCAAAAGTTGCAATACTACCCCAAAGGAACAATTTCGCCTCAAAATGAAATAAAAATTGCAATACCCCCCCAAAGGAACAATTTCGACTCAAAATGCCGAAAAGTTGCAATACCCCCGAAAGGAACAATTTCGCTTCAAAATGGCCAAAAGTTGCAATACCCCCCAAAGGAACAATTTCGCCTCAAAATGGCAAAAAATTGCAATACCCTCCCAAAGGAACAATTTCGCCGCAAAATGCCGAAAAGTTGCAATACCCCCCCAAAGGAACAATTTCGCTTCAAAATGGCCAAAAGATGCAATACCCCCCAAAGCAACAATTTCGCCTCAAAATGAAAAAAAAATTTCAATACCCCCCAAAGGAACAATTTCGCTTCAAAATGCCGAAAAGTTGCAATACCCCCCAAAGGTACAATTTCGCTTCAAAATGGCCAAAAATTGCAATACCCCCCCAAAGGAACAATTTCGCCTCAAAATGGCAAAAAATTGCAATACCCCCCCAAAGGACCAATTTCGCCTCAAAATGCCGAAAAGTTGCAATACCCCCCCAAAGGAACAATTTCGCTTCAAAATGGCCAAAAGTTGCAATACCCCCCCAAAGGAACAATTTCGCCTCAAAATGCCGAAAAGTTGCAATACCCCCCGAAAGGAACAATTTCGCTTCAAAATGGCCAAAAGTTGCAATACCCCCCCAAAGGAACAATTTCGCCTCAAAATGGCAAAAAATTGCAATACCCCCCCAAAGGAACAATTTCACCTCAAAATGCTGAAAAGTTGCAACACCCCCGAAAGGAACAATTTTGCTTCAAAATGGCCAAAAGTTGCAATACCCCCCCAAAGGAACAATTTCGCCTCAAAATGGAAAAAAAATTGCAATACCCCCCCAAAGGAACAATTTCGCCTCAAAATGCCTAAAAGTTGCAATACCCCCCGAAAGGAACAATTTCGCTTCAAAATGGCCAAAAGTTGCAACACCCCCCCCAAAGGAACAATTTTGCCTCAAAATGGCAAAAAATTGCAATAACCCCCCAAATGAACAATTTCGCTTCAAAATGGCCAAAAGTTGCAATACCCCCCAAAGGAACAATTTCGCCACAAAAGGGCAAAAAAATGCAATACCCCCCCAAAGGAACAATTTCGCTTCAAAATGGCCAAAAGATGCAATACCCCCCAAAGCAACAATTTCGCCTCAAAATGAAAAAAAAATTGCAATACCCTACCAAAGGAACAATTTCGCTTCAAAATGCCGAAAAGTTGCAATACCTCCCCAAAGGTACAATTTCGCTTCAAAATGGCCAAAAATTGCAATACCCCCCCAAAGGAACAATTTCACCTCAAAATGGCAAAAAATTGCAATACCCCCCCAAGGAACAATTTCGCCTCAAAATGGCCAAAAGTTGCAATACCCCCCCCAAAGGAACAATTTCGCCTCAAAATGGCAAAAAATTGCAATACCCCCCCAAAGGAACAATTTCGACTCAAAATGCCGAAAAGTTGCAATACCCCCGAAAGGAACAATTTCGCTTCAAAATGGCCAAAAGTTGCAATACCCCCCAAAGGAACAATTTCGCCTCAAAATAAAATAAAAATTGCAATACCCCCCCAAAGGAACAATTTCGACTCAAAATGCCGAAAAGTTGCAATACCCCCGAAAGGAACAATTTCGCTTCAAAATGGCCAAAAGTTGCAATACCCCCCAAAGGAACAATTTCGCCTCAAAATAAAATAAAAATTGCAATACCCCCCCAAAGGAACAATTTCGACTCAAAATGCTGAAAAGTTGCAATACCCCCGAAAGGAACAATTTCGCTTCAAAATGGCCAAAAGTTGCAATACCCCCCCAAAGGAACAATTTCGCCTCAAAATGGCAAAAAATTGCAATACCCTCCCAAAGGAACAATTTCGCCTCAAAATGCCGAAAAGTTGCAATACCCCCAAAGGAACAATTTCGCTTCAAAATGGCCAAAAGTTGCAATACCCCCCCAAAGAAACAATTTCGCCTCAAAATGCCGAAAAGTTGCAATACCCCCCGAAAGGAACAATTTCGCTTCAAAATGGCCAAAAGATGCAAAACCCCCCCAAAGCAACAATTTCGCCTCAAAATGAAAAAAAAATTGCAATACACCCCCAAAGGAACAATTTCGCTTCAAAATGCCGAAAAGTTGCAATACCCCCCAAAGGAACAATTTCGCCTCAAAATGGAAAAAAAATTGCAATACCCCCCAAAGGAACAATTTCACCTCAAAATGCCGAAAAGTTGCAATACCCCCCGAAAGGAACAATTTCGCTTCAAAATGGCCAAAAGTTGCAATACCCCCCAAAGGAACAATTTCGCTTCAAAATGCCGAAAAGTTGCAATACCCCCCGAAAGGAACAATTTCGCTTCAAAATGGCCAAAAGATGCAATACCCCCCCAAAGCAACAATTTCGCCTCAAAATGGCAAAAAATTGCAATACCCCCCCAAAGGAACAATTTCGCCTCAAAATGGCCAAAAATTGCAATACCCCCCCAAAGGAACAATTTCACCTCAAAATGGCAAAAAATTGCAATACCCCCCCCCCAGGAACAATTTCGCCTCAAAATGCCGAAAAGTTGCAATACCCCCCGAAAGGAACAATTTCGCTTCAAAATGGCCAAAAGTTACAATACCCCCCGAAAGGAACAATTTCGCCTGAAAATGGCCAAAAATTGTAATACCCCCCCAAAGGAACAATTTCGCTTCAATATGGCCAAAAGTTGCAATACCCCCCCAAGGAACAATTTCGCCTCAAAATGGCAAAAAATTGCAATACCCCCCAAAGGAACAATTTCGCTTCAAAATGGCCAAAAGTTGCAATACCCCCCAAAAGGAACAATTTCGCCTCAAAATGGCAAAAAATTGCAATACCCCCCAAAGGAACAATTTCTCCTCAAAATGCTGAAAAGATGCAATACCCCCCCAAAGGAACAATTTCGCTTCAAAATGGCCAAAAGTTGCAATACCCCCCCAAAAGAACAATTTCGCCTTAAAATGGCAAAAAACTTGCAATACCCCCCGAAAGGAACAATTTCGCTTCAAAATGGCCAAAAGATGCAATACCCCTCCAAAGGAACAATTTCGCCTCAAAATGGCAAAAAATTGCAATACCCCCCCAAAGGAACAATTTCGCTTCAAAATGACCAAAAGTTGCAATACCCCCCCAAAGGAACAATTTCGCCTCAAAATGACCAAAAGTTGCAATACCCCCCCAAAGGAAAAATTTCGCCTCAAAATGGCAAAAAATTGCAATACCCCCCCAAATGAACAATTTCGCCTCAAAATGCCGAAAAGTTGCAATACCCCCCGAAAGGAACAATTTCGCTTCAAAATGGCCAAAAGTTGCAATACCCCCCCAAAGGAACAATTTCGCCTCAAAATGCCGAAAAGTTGCAATACCCCCCGAAAGGAACAAATTCGCTTCAAAATGGCCAAAAGTTGCAATACCCCCCCAGGAACAATTTTGCCTCAAAATGGCAAAAAATTGCAATACCCCCCCAAGGGAACAATTTCGCCTCAAAATGCCGAAAAGTTGCAATACCCCCCAAAAGGAACGATTTCGCTTCAAAATGGCCAAAAGTTGCAATACCCCCCAGGAACAATTTCGCCTCAAAATGGCAAAAAATTGCAATACCCCCCCAAAGGAACAATTTCGCCTCAAAATGGCAAAAAATTGCAATACCCCCCCAAAGGAACAATTTCCCCTCAAAATGCCGAAAAGTTGCAATACCCCCCGAAAGGAACAATTTCGCTTCAAAATGGCCAAAAGTTGCAATACCCCACCAAAGGAACAATTTCGCCTCAAAATGCCGAAAAGTTGCAATACCCCCCGAAAGGAACAATTTCGCTTCAAAATGGCCAAAAGTTGCAATACCCCCCCAGGAACAATTTCGCCTCAAAATGGCAAAAAATTGCAATACCCCCCCAAAGGAACAATTTCCCCTCAAAATGCCGAAAAGTTGCAATACCCCCCGAAAGGAACAATTTCGCTTCAAAATGGCCAAAAGTTGCAATACCCCCCCAAAGGAACAATTTCACCTCAAAATGGCAAAAAATTGCAATACCCCCCCAAAGGAAAGGAACAATTTCGCCTCAAAATGGCCAAAAATTGCAATACCCCCCCAAAGGAACAATTTCGCCTCAAAATGGCAAAAAATTGCAAACCCCCCCAAAGGAACAATTTCGCCTCAAAATGCCGAAAAGTTGCAATACCCCCCGAAAGGAACAATTTCGCTTCAAAATGGCCAAAAGTTGCAATACCCCCCCAAAGTAACAATTTCGCCTCAAAATGGCAAAAAATTGCAATACCCCCCAAAGGAACAATTTAACCTCAAAATGCCGAAAAGTTGCAATACCCCCCGAAAGGAACAATTTCGCTTCAAAATGGCCAAAAGTTGCAATACCCCCCAGGAACAATTTCGCCTCAAAATGGCAAAAAATTGCAATACCCCCCCAAAGGAACAATTTCGCCTCAAAATGCCGAAAAGTTGCAATACCCCCCGAAAGGAACGATTTCGCTTCAAAATGGCCAAAAGTTGCAATACCCCCCCAAAGTTACAATTTCACCTCAAAATGGCAAAAAATTGCAATACCCCCCCAAAGGAAAGGAACAATTTCGCCTCAAAATGGCCAAAAATTGCAATACCCCCCCAAAGAAACAATTTCGCCTCAAAATGGCAAAAAATTGCAAACCCCCCCCAAAGGAACAATTTCGCCTCAAAATGCCGAAAAGTTGCAATACCCCCCGAAAGGAACAATTTCGCTTCAAAATGGCCAAAAGTTGCAATACCCCCCCAAAGGAACAATTTCGCCTCAAAATGGCAAAAAATTGCAATACCCTCCCAAAGGAACAATTTCGCTTCAAAATGGCCAAAAGTTGCAATACCCCCCCAAAGGAACAATTTCGCTTCAAAATGCCGAAAAGTTGCAATATCCCCCGAAAGGAACAATTTCGCTTCAAAATGGCCAAAAGATGCAATACCCCCCCAAAGGAACAATTTCGCCTCAAAACGACCAAAAGTTGCAATACCCCCCTAAAGGAAAGATTTCGCCTCAAAATGGCAAAAAATTGCAATACCCCCCCAAATGAACAATTTCGCCTCAAAATGCCGAAAAGTTGCAATACCCCCCGAAAGGAACAATTTCGCTTCAAAATGGCCAAAAGTTGCAATACCCCCCCAAAGGAACAATTTCGCCTCAAAATGCTGAAAAGTTGCAATACCCCCCGAAAGGAACAAATTCGCTTCAAAATGGCCAAAAGTTGCAATACCCCCCCAGGAACAATTTTGCCTCAAAATGGCAAAAAATTGCAATACCCCCCCAAAGGAACAATTTTGCCTCAAAATGCCGAAAAGTTGCAATACCCCCCAAAAGGAACAATTTCTCTTCAAAATGGCCAAAAGTTGCAATACCCCCCCAGGAACAATTTCGCCTCAAAATGGCAAAAAATTGCAATACCCCCCCAAAGGAACAATTTCCCCTCAAAATGCCGAAAAGTTGCAATACCCCCCGAAAGGAACAATTTCGCTTCAAAATGGCCAAAAGTTGCAATACCCCCCCAAAGGAACAATTTCGCCTCAAAATGCCGAAAAGTTGCAATACCCCCCGAAAGGAACAATTTCGCTTCAAAATGGCCAAAAGTTGCAACACCCCCCCAGGAACAATTTTGCCTCAAAATGGCAAAAAATTGCAATACCCCCCCAAAGGAACAATTTCGCCTCAAAATGCCGAAAAGTTGCAATACCCCCCGAAAGGAAAAATTTCGCTTCAAAATGGCCAAAAGTTGCAATACCCCCCCAGGAACAATTTCGCCTCAAAATGGCAAAAAATTGCAATACCCCCCCAAAGGAACAATTTCCCCTCAAAATGCCGAAAAGTTGCAATACCCCCCAAAAGGAACAATTTCGCTTCAAAATGGCCAAAAGTTGCAATACCCCCCCAAAGGAACAATTTCACCTCAAAATGGCAAAAAATTGCAATACCCCCCCAAAGGAAAGGAACAATTTCGCCTCAAAATGGCCAAAAATTGCAATACCCCCCCAAAGGAACAATTTCGCCTCAAAATGGCAAAAAATTGCAAACCCCCCCCAAAGGAACAATTTCGCCTCAAAATGCCGAAAAGTTGCAATACCCAACGAAAGGAACAATTTCGCTTCAAAATGGCCAAAAGTTGCAATACCCCCCCAAAGGAACAATTTCGCCTCAAAATGGCAAAAAATTGCAATACCCCCCAAAGGAACAATTTCGCCTCAAAATGCCGAAAAGTTGCAATACCCCCCGAAAGGAACAATTTCGCTTCAAAATGGCCAAAAGTTGCAATACCCCCCCAAAGGAACAATTTCGCCTCAAAATACCGAAAAGTTGCAATACCCCCCGAAAGGAACAAATTCGCTTCAAAATGGCCAAAAGTTGCAATACCCCCCCAGGAACAATTTTGCCTCAAAATGGCAAAAAATTGCAATACCCCCCCAAAGGAACAATTTCGCCTCAAAATGCCGAAAAGTTGCAATACCCCCCAAAAGGAACAATTTCTCTTCAAAATGGCCAAAAGTTGCAATACCCCCCCAGGAACAATTTCGCCTCAAAATGGCAAAAAATTGCAATACCCCCCCAAAGGAACAATTTCCCCTCAAAATGCCGAAAAGTTGCAATACCCCCCGAAAGGAACAATTTCGCTTCAAAAATGGCCAAAAGTTGCAATACCCCCCCAAAGGAACAATTTCGCCTCAAAATGCCGAAAAGTTGCAATACCCCCCGAAAGGAACAATTTCGCTTCAAAATGGCCAAAAGTTGCAACACCCCCCCAGGAACAATTTTGCCTCAAAATGGCAAAAAATTGCAATACCCCCCCCAAAGGAACAATTTCGCCGCAAAATGCCGAAAAGTTGCAATACCCCCCGAAAGGAAAAATTTCGCTTCAAAATGGCCAAAAGTTGCAATACCCCCCCAGGAACAATTTCGCCTCAAAATGGCAAAAAATTGCAATACCCCCCCAAAGGAACAATTTCCCCTCAAAATGCCGAAAAGTTGCAATACCCCCCGAAAGGAACAATTTCGCTTCAAAATGGCCAAAAGTTGCAATACCCCCCCAAAGGAACAATTTCACCTCAAAATGGCAAAAAATTGCAATACTCCCCCAAAGGAAAGGAACAATTTCGCCTCAAAATGGCCAAAAATTGCAATACCCCCCCAAAGGAACAATTTCGCCTCAAAATGGCAAAAAATTGCAAACCCCCCCCAAAGGAACAATTTCGCCTCAAAATGCCGAAAAGTTGCAGTACCCCCCGAAAGGAACAATTTCGCTTCAAAATGGCCAAAAGTTGCAATACCCCCCCAAAGGAACAATTTCGCCTCAAAATGGCAAAAAATTGCAATACCCCCAAAGGAACAATTTCGCCTCAAAATGCCGAAAAGTTGCAATACCCCCCGAAAGGAACAATTTCGCTTCAAAATGGCCAAAAGTTGCAATACCCCCCCAGGAACAATTTCGCCTCAAAATGGCAAAAAATTGCAATACCCCCCCAAAGGAAAGGAACAATTTCGCCTCAAAATGGCCAAAAATTGCAATACCCCCCCAAAGAAACAATTTCGCCTCAAAATGGCAAAAAATTGCAAACCCCCCCAAAGGAACAATTTCGCCTCAAAATGCCGAAAAGTTGCAATACCCCCCGAAAGGAACAATTTCGCTTCAAAATGGCAAAAAGTTGCAATACCCCCCCAAAGGAACAATTTCGCCTCAAAATGGCAAAAAATTGCAATACCCTTACAAAGGAACAATTTCGCTTCAAAATGGCCAAAAGTTGCAATACCCCCCGAAAGGAACAATTTCGCTTCAAAATGGCCAAAAGAAGCAAAACCCCCCAAAGCAACAATTTCGCCTCAAAATGAAAAAAAAATTGCAATACCCCCCCAAAGGAACAATTTCACCTCAAAATGCCGAAAAGTTGCAATACCCCCCGAAAGGAACAATTTCGCTTCAAAATGGCCAAAAGTTGCAATACCCCCCCAAAGGAACAATTTCGCCTCAAAATGGCAAAAAATTGCAATACCCCCAAAGGAACAATTTCGCCTCAAAATGCCGAAAAGTTGCAATACCCCCCGAAAGGAACAATTTCGCTTCAAAATGGCCAAAAGTTGCAATACCCCCCCAGGAACAATTTCGCCTCAAAATGGCAAAAAATTGCAATACCCCCCCAAAGGAAAGGAACAATTTCGCCTCAAAATGGCCAAAAATTGCAATACCCCCCCAAAGAAACAATTTCGCCTCAAAATGGCAAAAAATTGCAAACCCCCCCAAAGGAACAATTTCGCCTCAAAATGCCGAAAAGTTGCAATACCCCCCGAAAGGAACAATTTCGCTTCAAAATGGCAAAAAGTTGCAATACCCCCCCAAAGGAACAATTTCGCCTCAAAATGGCAAAAAATTGCAATACCCTCCCAAAGGAACAATTTCGCTTCAAAATGGCCAAAAGTTGCAATACCCCCCGAAAGGAACAATTTCGCTTCAAAATGGCCAAAAGAAGCAAAACCCCCCAAAGCAACAATTTCGCCTCAAAATGAAAAAAAAATTGCAATACCCCCCCAAAGGAACAATTTCACCTCAAAATGCCGAAAAGTTGCAATACCCCCCGAAAGGAACAATTTCGCTTCAAAATGGCCAAAAGTTGCAATACCCCCCCAAAGGAACAATTTCGCTTCAAAATGCCGAAAAGTTGCAATATCCCCCGAAAGGAACAATTTCGCTTCAAAATGGCCAAAAGATGCAATACCCCCCCAAAGGAACAATTTCACCTCAAAACGACCAAAAGTTGCAATACCCCCCTAAAGGAAAGATTTCGCCTCAAAATGGCAAAAAATTGCAATACCCCCCCAAATGAACAATTTCGCCTCAAAATGCCGAAAAGTTGCAATACCCCCCGAAAGGAACAATTTCGCTTCAAAATGGCCAAAAGTTGCAATACCCCCCCAAAGGAACAATTTCGCCTCAAAATGCCGAAAAGTTGCAATACCCCCCGAAAGGAACAAATTCGCTTCAAAATGGCCAAAAGTTGCAATACCCCCCCAGGAACAATTTCGCCTCAAAATGGCAAAAAATTGCAATACCCCCCAAAGGAACAATTTCCCCTCAAAATGCCGAAAAGTTGCAATACCCCCCGAAAGGAACAATTTCGCTTCAAAATGGCCAAAAGAAGCAAACCCCCCCCAAAGCAACAATTTCGCCTCAAAATGTCAAAAAATTGCAATACCCCCACAAAGGAACAATTTCGCCTCAAAATGGCCAAAAATTGCAATACCCCCCGAAAGGAACAATTTCGCTTCAAAATGGCCAAAAGTTGCAATACCTCCCCAAAGGAACAATTTCGCCTCAAAATGCCGAAAAGTTGCAATACCCCCCGAAAGGAACAATTTCGCTTCAAAATGGCCAAAAGTTGCAATATCCCCCCAAAGAAACAATTTCGCTTCAATATGGCCAAAAGTTGCAATACCCCCCCAAAGAAACAATTTCGCCTCAAAATGGCAAAAAATTGAAATCCCCCCCCCCAAAGGAACAATTTCGCTTCAAAATGGCCAAAAGTTGCAATACCCCCCAAAAGGAACAATTTCGCCTCAAAATGGCAAAAAATTGCAATACCCCCCCGAAGGAACAATTTCTCCTCAAAATGCTGAAAAGTTGCAATACCCCCGAAAGGAACAATTTTGCTTCAAAATGGCCAAAAGTTGCAATACCCTCCCAAAGGAACAATTTCGCCTCAAAATGGCAAAAAATTGCAATAGCCCCCAAAGGAAAGGAACAATTTCGCCTCAAAATGGCCAAAAATTGCAATACCCCCCAAAGGAACAATTTCGCTTCAATATGGCCAAAAGTTGCAATTCCCCCAAAAGGAACAATTTCGCCTCAAAATGGCAAAAAATTGCAAAACCCCCCCGAAAGGAACAATTTCGCTTCAAAATGGCCAAAAGTTGCAATACCCCCCAAAGGAACAATTTCGCTTCAAAATGGCCAAAAGTTGCAATACCCCCCAAAGGAAAAATTTCGCCTCAAAATGAAAAAAAAATTGCAATACGCCCCCAAAGGAACAATTTCGCCTCAAAATGCCGAAAAGTTGCAATACCCCCCCAAAGGAACAATTTCGCTTCAAAATGGCCCAAAGTTGCAATACCCCCCAAAGGAACAATTTCGCCTCAAAATGCCAAAAAGTTGCAATACCCCCCGAAAGGAACAATTTCGCTTCAAAATGGCCAAAAGTTGCAATACCCCCCCAAAGGAACAATTTTGCCTCAAAATGGCAAAAAATTGCAATACCCCCCCAAAGGAACAATTTCGCCTCAAAATGCTGAAAATTGCAATACCCCCGAAAGGAACAATTTTGCTTCAAAATGGCCAAAAGTTGCAATACCCCCCCAAAGGAACAATTTCGTACCCCCCCAAAAGAACAATTTCGCTTCAAAATGCCGAAAAGTTGCAATACCCTCCCCAAAAGGTACAATTTCGCTTCAAAATGGCCAAAAGTTGCAATACCCCCCCAAAGTAACAATTTCGCCTCAAAATGGCAAAAAATTGCAATACCCCCCCAAAGGAACAATTTCGCTTCAAAATGGCCAAAAGTTGCAATACCCCCCCAAAGTAACAATTTCGTCTCAAAATGGCAAAAAATTGCAATACCCCCCCAAAGGAACAATTTCGCTTCAAAATGGAAAAAAAATTGCAATACCCCCCCAAAGGAACAATTTCGCCTCAAAATGGAAAAAAAATTGCAATACCCCCCCAAAGGAACAATTTCGCCTCAAAATGGCCAAAAGTTGCAATACCCCCCCAAAGTAACAATTTCGCCTCAAAATGGCAAAAAATTGCAATACCCCCCCAAAGGAACAATTTCGCTTCAAAATGGCCAAAAGTTGCAATACCCCCCAAAGGAACAATTTCGCCTCAAAATGGAAAAAAATTTGCAATACCCCCCCAAAGGAACAATTTCGCCTCAAAATGCCGAAAAATTGCAATACCCCCCGAAAGGAACAATTTCGCTTCAAAATGGCCAAAAGTTGCAATACCCCCCCAAAGGAACAATTTTGCCTCAAAATGGAAAAAAAATTGCAATACCCCCCCAAAGGAACAATTTCGCCTCAAAATGCCAAAAAGTTGCAATACCCCCCGAAAGGAACAATTTCGCTTCAAAATGGCCAAAAGTTGCAATACCCCCCCAAAGTAACAATTTCGCCTCAAAATGGCAAAAAAATGCAATACCCCCCCAAAGGAACAATTTCGCTTCAAAATGGCGAAAGTTGCAATACCCCGCAAAGGAACAATTTCGCCACAAAATGGCAAAAAATTGCAATACCCCCCCAAAGGAACAATTTCGCTTCAAAATGGCCAAAAGTTGCAATACCCCCCCAAAGGAACAATTTCACCTCAAAATGAAAAAAAATTTGCAATACCCCACCAAAGGAACAATTTTGACTCAAAATGCCGAAAAGTTGCAATACCCCCGAAAGGAACAATTTCGCTTCAAAATGGCCAAAAGTTGCAATACCCCCCCAAAGGAACAATTTCGCCTCCAAATGGCAAAAAATTGCAATACCCTCCCAAAGGAACAATTTCACCTCAAAATGCCGAAAAGTTGCAATACCCCCCCAAAGGAACAATTTCGCTTCAAAATGGCCAAAAGTTGCAATACCCCCCGAAAGGAACAATTTCGCTTCAAAATGGCCAAAAGATGCAAAACCCCCCCAAAGCAACAATTTCGCCTCAAAATGAAAAAAAAATTGCAATACCCCCCCAAAGGAACAATTTCGCTTCAAAATGCCGAAAAGTTGCAATACCCCCCCAAAGGAACAATTTCGCCTCAAAATGGAAAAAAAATTGCAATACCCCCCAAAGGAACAATTTCACCTCAAAATGCCGAAAAGTTGCAATACCCCCCGAAAGGAACAATTTCGCTTCAAAATGGCCAAAAGTTGCTATACCCCCCAAAGGAACAATTTCGCTTCAAAATGCCGAAAAGTTGCAATACCCCCCGAAAGGAACAATTTCGCTTCAAAATGGCCAAAAGATGCAATACCCCCCCAAAGCAACAATTTCGCCTCAAAATTGCAAAAAATTGCAACACCCCCCCAAAGGAACAATTTCGCCTCAAAATGGCCAAAAATTGCAATACCCCCCGAAAGGAACAATTTCGCTTCAAAATGGCCAAAAGTTGCAATACCTCCCCAAAGGAACAATTTCGCCTCAAAATGCCGAAAAGTTGCAATACCCCCCGAAAGGAACAATTTTGCCTCAAAATGGCCAAAAATTGTAATACCCCCCCAAAGGAACAATTTCGCTTCAATATGGCCAAAAGTTGCAATACCCCCCCAAAGGAACAATTTCTCCTCAAAATGCTGAAAAGTTGCAATACCCCCCGAAAGGAACAATTTCGCTTCAAAATAGTCAAAAGTTGCAATACCCCCCCAAAGGAAAGGAACAATTTCGCCTCAAAATGGCCAAAAATTGCAATACCCCCCCAAAGGAACAATTTCGCTTCAATATGGCCAAAAGTTGCAATACCCCTCCAAAGGAACAATTTCGCCTCAAAATGCCAAAAAATTGCAAAACCCCCCCAAAGGAACAATTTCGCCTCAAAATGCCGAAAAGTTGAAATACCCCCCGAAAGGAACAATTTCGCTTCAAAATAACCAAAAGTTGCAATACCCCCCCAAAGGAACAATTTCGCTTCAAAATGGACAAAAGTTGCAATACCCCCCCAAAGGAAAAATTTCGCCTCAAAATGCCGAAAAGTTGCAATACCCCCCGAAAGGAACAATTTCGCTTCAAAATGGCCAAAAGTTGCATTACCCCCCCAAAGGAACAATTTCGCCTCAAAATGCCGAAAAGTTGCAATACCCCCCGAAAGGAACAAATTCGCTTCAAAATGGCCAAAAGTTGCAATACCCCCCAGGAACAATTTTGCCTCAGAATGGCAAAAAAATGCAATACCCCCCCAAAGGAACAATTTCGCCTCAAAATGCCGAAAAGTTGCAATACCCCCCAAAAGGAACAATTTCTCTTCAAAATGGCCAAAAGTTGCAATACCCCCCAGGAACAATTTCGCCTCAAAATGGCAAAAAATTGCAATACCCCCCCCAAAGGAACAATTTCCCCTCAAAATGCCGAAAAGTTGCAATACCCCCCGAAAGGAACAATTTCGCTTCAAAATGGCCAAAAGTTGCAATACCCCCCAAAGGAACAATTTCCCCTCAAAATGCCTAAAAGTTGCAATACCCCCCGAAAGGAACAATTTCGCTTCAAAATGGCCAAAAGTTGCAATACCCCCTCAAAGGAACAATTTCGCCTCAAAATGCCGAAAAGTTGCAATACCCCCCGAAAGGAACAATTTCGCTTCAAAATGGCCAAAAGTTGCAATACCCCCCCAAAGGAACAATTTCGCCTCAAAATGGCAAAAAATTGCAAACCCCCCCCAAAGGAACAATTTCGCCTCAAAATGCCGAAAAGTTGCAATACCCCCCGAAAGGAACAATTTCGCTTCAAAATGGCCAAAAGTTGCAATACCCCCCCAAAGGAACAATTTCCCCTCAAAATGCCTAAAAGTTGCAATACCCCCCGAAAGGAACAATTTCGCTTCAAAATGGCCAAAAGTTGCAATACCCCCTCAAAGGAACAATTTCGCCTCAAAATGCCGAAAAGTTGCAATACCCCCCGAAAGGAACAATTTCGCTTCAAAATGGCCAAAAGTTGCAATACCCCCCCAAAGGAACAATTTCGCCTCAAAATGGCAAAAAATTGCAAACCCCCCCAAAGGAACAATTTCGCCTCAAAATGCCGAAAAGTTGCAATACCCCCCGAAAGGAACAATTTCGCTTCAAAATGGCCAAAAGTTGCAATACCCCCCCAAAGGAACAATTTCGCCTCAAAATGGCAAAAAATTGCAATACCCTCCCAAAGGAACAATTTCGCCTCAAAATGCTGAAAAGTTGCAATACCCCCCGAAAGGAACAATTTCCCTTCAAAATGGCCAAAAGAAGCAAAACCCCCCCAAAGCAACAATTTCGCCTCAAAATGTCAAAAAATTGCAATACCCCCCCAAAGGAACAATTTCGCCTCAAAATGGCCAAAAATTGCAATACCCCCCGAAAGGAACAATTTCGCTTCAAAATGGCCAAAAGTTGCAATACCTCCCCAAAGGAACAATTTCGCCTCAAAATGCCGAAAAGTTGCAATACCCCCCGAAAGGAACAATTTCGCTTCAAAATGGCCAAAGGTTGCAATACCCCCCCAAAGAAACAATTTCGCTTCAATATGGCCAAAAGTTGCAATACCCCCCCAAAGAAACAATTTCGCCTCAAAATGGCAAAAAATTGAAATCCCCCCCAAAGGAACAATTTCGCTTCAAAATGGCCAAAAGTTGCAATACCCCCCAAAAGGAACAATTTCGCCTCAAAATGGCAAAAAATTGCAATACCCCCCAAAGGAACAATTTCTCCTCAAAATGCTGAAAAGTTGCAATACCCCCGAAAGGAACAATTTTGCTTCAAAATGGCCAAAAGTTGCAATACCCTCCCAAAGGAACAATTTCGCCTCAAAATGGCAAAAAATTGCAATACCCCCCCAAAGGAAAGGAACAATTTCGCCTCAAAATGGCCAAAAATTGCAATACCCCCCAAAGGAACAATTTCGCTTCAATATGGCCAAAAGTTGCAATTCCCCCAAAAGGAACAATTTCGCCTCAAAATGGCAAAAAATTGCAAAACTCCCCCAAAGGAACAATTTCGCCTCAAAATGCCGAAAAGTTGCAATACCCCCCAAAAGGAACAATTTCGCTTCAAAATGGCCAAAAGTTGCAATACCCCCCAAAGGAACAATTTCCCTTCAAAATGGCCAAAAGTTGCAATACCCCCCCAAAAGGAAAAATTTCGCCTCAAAATGAAAAAAAAATTGCAATACGCCCCCAAAGGAACAATTTCGCCTCAAAATGCCGAAAAGTTGCAATACCCCCCCAAAGGAACAATTTCGCTTCAAAATGGCCCAAAGTTGCAATACCCCCCAAAGGAACAATTTCGCCTCAAAATGGCCCAAAGTTGCAATACCCCCCAAAGGAACAATTTCACCTCAAAATGCTGAAAATTGCAATACCCCCGAAAGGAACAATTTTGCTTCAAAATGGCCAAAAGTTGCAATACCCCCCCAAAAGAACAATTTCGCTTCAAAATGCCGAAAAGTTGCAATACCCCCCCAAAAGGTACAATTTCGATTCAAAATGGCCAAAAGTTGCAATACCCCCCCAAAGGAACAATTTCGCCTCAAAATGGAAAAAAAATTGCAATACCCCCCCAAAGGAACAATTTCACCTCAAAATGGCCAAAAGTTGCAATACCCCCCCAAAGTAACAATTTCGCCTCAAAATGGCAAAAAATTGCAATACCCCCCCAAAGGAACAATTTCGCTTCAAAATGGCAAAAGTTGCAATACCCCCCAAAGGAACAATTTCGCCACAAAATGGCAAAAAATTGCAATACCCCCCCAAAGGAACAATTTCGCTTCAAAATGGCCAAAAGTTGCAATACCCCCCCAAAGGAACAATTTCGCCTCAAAATGGAAAAAAAATTGCAATACCCCCCCAAAGGAATAATTTCGACTCAAAATGCCGAAAAGTTGCAATACCCCCGAAAGGAACAATTTTGCTTCAAAATGGCCAAAAGTTGCAATACCCCCCGAAAGGAACAATTTCGCTTCAAAATGGCCAAAAGATGCAAAACCCCCCCAAAGCAACAATTTCGCCTCAAAATGAAAAAAAAATTGCAATACCCCCCAAAGGAACAATTTCGCTTCAAAATGCCGAAAAGTTGCAATACCCCCCCAAAGGAACAATTTCGCCTCAAAATGGAAAAAAAATTGCAATACCCCCCAAAGGAACAATTTCACCTCAAAATGCCAAAAAGTTGCAATACCCCCCGAAAGGAACAATTTCGCTTCAAAATGGCCAAAAGTTGCTATACCCCCCCAAAGGAACAATTTCGCTTCAAAATGCCGAAAAGTTGCAATACCCCCGAAAGGAACAATTTCGCTTCAAAATGGCCAAAAGATGCAATACCCCCCCAAAGCAACAATTTCGCCTCAAAATGGCAAAAAATTGCAACACCCCCCCAAAGGAACAATTTCGCCTCAAAATGGCCAAAAATTGCAATACCCCCCGAAAGGAACAATTTCGCTTCAAAATGGCCAAAAGTTGCAATACCTCCCCAAAGGAACAATTTCGCCTCAAAATGCCGAAAAGTTGCAATACCCCCCGAAAGGAACAATTTCGCCTCAAAATGGCCAAAAATTGTAATACCCCCCCAAAGGAACAATTTCGCTTCAATATGGCCAAAAGTTGCAATACCCCCCCAAAGGAACAATTTCTCCTCAAAATGCTGAAAAGTTGCAATACCCCCCGAAAGGAACAATTTCGCTTCAAAATGGCCAAAAGTTGCAATACCCCCCCAAAGGAAAGGAACAATTTCGCCTCAAAATGGCAAAAAATTGCAATACCCCCCCTAAGGAAAGGAACAATTTCGCCTCAAAATGGCCAAAAATTGCAATACCCCCCCAAAGGAACAATTTCGCTTCAATATGGCCAAAAGTTGCAATACCCCTCCAAAGGAACAATTTCGCCTCAAAATGCCAAAAAATTGCAAAACCCCCCCAAAGGAACAATTTCGCCTCAAAATGCCGAAAAGTTGCAATACCCCCCGAAAGGAACAATTTCGCTTCAAAATGGCCAAAAGTTGCAATACCCCCCTAAAGGAAAGATTTCGCCTCAAAATGGCAAAAAATTGCAATACCCCCCCAAATGAACAATTTCGCCTCAAAATGAAAAAAAAATTGCAATACCCCCCCAAAGGAACAATTTCGCATCAAAATGCCGAAAAGTTGCAATACCCCCCGAAAGGAACAATTTCGCTTCAAAATGGCCAAAAGTTGCAATACCCCCCCAAAGCAACAATTTCGCCTCAAAATGAAAAAAATAATTGCAATACCCCCCAAAGGAACAATTTCGCTTCAAAATGCCGAAATGTTGCAATACCCCCCGAAAGGAACAATTTCGCTTCAAAATGGCCAAAAGATGCAAAACCCCCCCAAAGCAACAATTTCGCCTCAAAATGAAAAAATAATTGCAATACCCCCCCAAAGGAACAATTTCGCTTCAAAATGGCCAAAAGTTACAATACCCCCCCAAAGGAACAATTTCGCTTCAAAATGCCGAAAAGTTGCAATACCCCCCGATAGGAACAATTTCGCCTCAAAATGGCAAAAAATTGCAATACCCCCCCAAAGGAACAATTTCGCTTCAAAATGGCCAAAAGTTGCAATACCCCCCAAAGGAACAATTTCGCCTCAAAATGGAAAAAAAATTGCAATACCCCCCCAAAGGAACAATTTCGCCTCAAAATCCTGAAAAGTTGCAATACCCCCCGAAAGGAACAATTTCGCTTCAAAATGGCCAAAAGATGCAAAACCCCCCCAAAGCAACAATTTCGCCTCAAAATGAAAAAATAATTGCAATACCCCCCCAAAGGAACAATTTCGCTTCAAAATGCCGAAATGTTGCAATACCCCCCAAAGGAACAATTTCACCTCAAAATGCCGAAAAGTTGCAATACCCCCCGAAAGGAACAATTTCGCTTCAAAATGGCCAAAAGTTGCAATACCCCCCCAAAGGAACAATTTCGCTTCAAAATGCCGAAAAGTTGCAGTACCCCCCGAAAGGAACAATTTCGCCTCAAAATGGCAAAAAATTGCAATACCCCCCCAAAGGAACAATTTCGCTTGAAAATGGCCAAAAGTTGCAATACCCCCAAAGGAACAATTTCGCCTCAAAATGGAAAAAAAATTGCAATACCCCCCCAAAGGAACAATTTCGCCTCAAAATGCCGAAAAGTTGCAATACCCCCCGAAAGGAACAATTTCGCTTCAAAATGGCCAAAAGTTGCCATTGGAACAAAATGCCGAAAAGTTGCAATACCCCCCGAAAGGAACAATTTCGCTTCAAAATGGCCAAAAGTTGCAATACCCCCCTAAAGGAACAATTTCGCTTCAAAATGCCGAAAAGTTGCAATACCCCCCCAAAGGAACAATTTCGCCTCAAAATGCCGAAAAGTTGCAATACCCCCCGAAAGGAACAATTTCGCTTCAAAATGGCCAAAAGTTGCAATACCCCCCCAAAGTAACAATTTCGCCTCAAAATGGCAAAAAATTGCAATACCCCCCAAAGGAACAATTTCGCTTCAAAATGGCCAAAAGTTGCAATACCCCCCAAAGGAACAATTTCGCCACAAAATGGCAAAAAATTGCAATACCCCACCAAAGGAACAATTTCGCTTCAAAATAGCCAAAAGTTGCAATACCCCCCCAAAGGAACAATTTCGCCTCAAAATGAAAAAAAATTTGCAATACCCCCCCAAAGGAACAATTTCGACTCAAAATGCTGAAAAGTTGCAATACCCCCGAAAGGAACAATTTCGCTTCAAAATGGCCAAAAGTTGCAATACCCCCCAAAGGAACAATTTCGCCTCAAAATGGCAAAAAATTGCAATACCCTCCCAAAGGAACAATTTCACCTCAAAATGCCAAAAAGTTGCAATACCCCCCCAAAGGAACAATTTCGCTTCAAAATGGCCAAAAGTTGCAATACCCCCCCAAAGGAACAATTTCGCCTCAAAATGCCGAAAAGTTGCAATACCCCCCGAAAGGAACAATTTCGCTTCAAAATGGCCAAAAGATGCAAAACCCCCCTAAAGCAACAATTTCGCCTCAAAATGAAAAAAAAATTGCAATACCCCCCCAAAGGAACAATTTCGCTTCAAAATGCCGAAAAGTTGCAATACCCCCCCAAAGGAACAATTTCGCCTCAAAATGGAAAAAAAATTGCAATACCCCCCAAAGGAACAATTTCACCTCAAAATGCCGAAAGGTTGCAATACCCCCCGAAAGGAACAATTTCGCTTCAAAATGGCAAAAAATTACAATACCCCCCGAAAGGAACAATTTCGCTTCAAAATGGCCACAAGTTGCAATACCTCCCCAAAGGAACAATTTCGCCTCAAAATGCCGAAAAGTTGCAATACCCCCCGAAAGGAACAATTTCGCCTCAAAATGGCCAAAAATTGTAATACCCCCCAAAGGAACAATTTCACTTCAATATGGCCAAAAGTTGCAATACCCCCCAAAGGAACAATTTCTCCTCAAAATGCTGAAAAGTTGCAATACCCCCCGAAAGGAACAATTTCACTTCAAAATGGCCAAAAGTTGCAATACCCCCCAAAGGAAAGGAACAATTTCGCCTCAAAATGGCAAAAAATTGCAATACCCCCCCTAAGGAAAGGAACAATTTCGCCTCAAAATGGCCAAAAATTGCAATACCCCCCCAAAGGAACAATTTTGCTTCAATATAGCCAAAAGTTGCAATACCCCTCCAAAGGAACAATTTCGCCTCAAAATGCCAAAAAATTGCAAAACCCCCCCAAAGGAACAATTTCGCCTCAAAATGCCGAAAAGTTGCAATACCCCCCGAAAGGAACAATTTCGCTTCAAAATGGCCAAAAGTTGCAATACCCCCCCAAAGGAACAATTTCGCTTCAAAATGGCCAAAAGTTGCAATACCCCCCCAAAGGAAAAATTTTGCCTCAAAATGGCAAAAAATTGCAATACCCCCCCAAAGGAACAATTTCGCCTCAAAATGCCGAAAAGTTGCAATACCCCCCGAAAGGAACAATTTCGCTTCAAAATGGCCAAAAGTTGCAATACCCCCCCAAAGGAACAATTTCGCCTCAAAATGGCAAAAAATTGCAATACCCTCCCAAAGGAACAATTTCGCCTCAAAATGCGGAAAAGTTGCAATACCCCCCCAAAGGAACAATTTCGCTTCAAAATGGCCAAAAGTTGCAATACCCCCCGAAAGGAACAATTTCGCTTCAAAATGGCCAAAACAAGCAAAACCCCCCCAAAGCAACAATTTTGCCTCAAAATGAAAAAAAAATTGCAATACCCCCCCAAAGGAACAATTTCACCTCAAAATGCCGAAAAGTTGCAATACCCCCCGAAAGGAACAATTTCGCTTCAAAATGGCCAAAAGTTGCAATACCCCCCCAAAAGAACAATTTCGCTTCAAAATGCCGAAAAGTTGCAATACCCCCCGAAAGGAACAATTTCGCTTCAAAATGGCCAAAAGATGCAATACCCCCCCAAAGGAACAATTTCGCCTCAAAATGACCAAAAGTTGCAATACCCCCCCAAAGGAAAGATTTCGCCTCCAAATGTCAAAAAATTGCAATACCCCCCCAAATGAACAATTTCGCCTCAAAATGCCGAAAAGTTGCAATACCTCCCGAAAGGAACAATTTCGCTTCAAAATGGCCAAAAGTTGCAATACCCCCCCAAAGGAACAATTTCGCCTCAAAATGCCGAAAAGTTGCAATACCCCCCGAAAGGAACAAATTCGCTTCAAAATGGCCAAAAGTTGCAATACCCCCCCAGGAACAATTTTGCCTCAAAATGGCAAAAAATTGCAATACCCCCCCAAAGGAACAATTTCGCCTCAAAATGCCAAAAAGTTGCAATACCCCCCAAAAGGAACAATTTCGCTTCAAAATGGCCAAAAGTTGCAATACCCCCCCAGGAACAATTTCGCCTCAAAATGGCAAAAAATTGCAATACCCCCCCAAAGGAACAATTTCGCCTCAAAATGCCGAAAAGTTGCAATACCCCCCGAAAGGAACAATTTCGCTTCAAAATGGACAAAAGTTGCAATACCCCCCCAAAGGAACAATTTCACCTCAAAATGGCAAAAAATTGGAATACCCCCCCAAAGGAAAGGAACAATTTCGCCTCAAAATGGCCAAAAATTGCAATACCCCCCAAAGGAACAATTTCGCCTCAAAATGGCAAAAAATTGCAAACCCCCCCCAAAGGAACAATTTCGCCTCAAAATGCCGAAAAGTTGCAATACCCCCCGAAAGGAACAATTTCGCTTCAAAATGGCCAAAAGTTGCAATACCCCCCAAAGGAACAATTTCGCCTCAAAATGCTGAAAAGTTGCAATACCCCCCGAAAGGAACAATTTCGCTTCAAAATGGCCAAAAGAAGCAAAACCCCCCCAAAGCAACAATTTCGCCTCAAAATGAAAAAAAAATTGCAATACCCCCCCAAAGGAACAATTTCGCTTCAAAATGGCCAAAAGTTGCAATACCCCCCCAAAGGAACAATTTCACCTCAAAATGGCAAAAAATTGCAACACCCTTCCAAAGGAAAGGAACAATTTCGCCTCAAAATGGCCAAAAATTGCAATACCCCCCCAAAGGAACAATTTCGCTTCAATATGGCCAAAAGTTGCAATACCCACCCAATCTATGCAAGCCACCAGTGTGCAGTTTTACCATCCAGCCATCACCTCCTCCATATTTGGAAATGAGTGTGAATGGCTCCACCTGCACCTGTGTTGCCTCCACCTAGTGGGGGTTTAGCTGTATCCTGCTGGAGTAGTAGTAGTCTTTAGGCCTGAGCAATATACAGCTGCAATTCCATCTTGCTGTAAGTAATGATATTTTCTTTTTGCTTTTTTATATCATATGTAGTGTAGGGACCTACAAGCATGAGGTTCCCGTGACGAGGGTTGTAGGCTTACGTCTTATGGCCATATCGCTAACAAAAAACCTCAAAAACTTTTTTGTACAGGATACAGCCAGGCCCCTTTTTATTAGGCCTTGCTATCAGAGTTTCTGTCCCTACGTAGCGCGCAGTGGGGGTACGGCTTGGCAGCCCGCCTGATCTAATAGTATGGGCGTCACCTAATAGGCTGCGGGTTTGTGACTGTGCGTCTGCTAGTGTGAACAGTGCTCTATGCAAGCCACCAGTGTGCAGTTTTACCATCCAGCCATCACCTCCTCCATATTTGGGAGTGCGTGTGAATGGCTCCACCTGCACCTGTGTTGCCTCCACCTAGTGGGGGTTTAGCTGTATCCTGCTGGAGTAGTAGTAGTCTTTTGGCCTGAGCAATATACAGCTGCAATTCCATCTTGCTGTAATTAATGATATTTTCTTTTTGCTTTTTTATATCATATGTAGTGTAGGGACCTACAAGCATGAGGTTCCCGTGACGAGGGTTGTAGGCTTACGTCTTATGGCCATAACGCTAACAAAAAACCTCAAAAACTTTTTTGTACAGGATACAGCCAGGCCCCTTTTTGTTAGGCCTTGCTATCAGAGTTTCTGTCCCTACGTAGCGCGCAGTGGGGGTACGGCTTGGCAGCCCGCCTGATCTAATAGTATGGGCGTCACCTAATAGGCTGCGGGTTTGTGACTGTGCGTCTGCTAGTGTGAACAGTGCTCTATGCAAGCCACCAGTGTGCAGGTTTACCATCCAGCCATCACCTCCTCCATATTTGGGAGTGCGTGTGAATGGCTCCACCTGCACCTGTGTTGCCTCCACCTAGTGGGGGTTTAGCTCTATCCTGCTGGAGTAGTAGTAGTCTTTTGGCCTGAGCAATATACAGCTGCAATTCCATCTTGCTGTAAGTAATGATATTTTCTTTTTGCTTTTTTATATCATATGTAGTGTAGGGACCTACAAGCATGAGGTTCCCGTGACGAGGGTTGTAGGCTTACGTCTTATGGCCATAACGCTAACAAAAAACCTCAAAAACTTTTTTGTACAGGATACAGCCAGGCCCCTTTTTGTTAGGCCTTGCTATCAGAGTTTCTGTCCCTACGTAGCGCGCAGTGGGGGTACGGCTTGGCAGCCCGCCTGATCTAATAGTATGGGCGTCACCTAATAGGCTGCGGGTTTGTGACTGTGCGTCTGCTAGTGTGAACAGTGCTCTATGCAAGCCACCAGTGTGCAGTTTTACCATCCAGCCATCACCTCCTCCATATTTGGGAGTGCGTGTGAATGGCTCCACCTGCACCTGTGTTGCCTCCACCTAGTGGGGGTTTAGCTGTATCCTGCTGGAGTAGTAGTAGTCTTTTGGCCTGAGCAATATACAGCTGCAATTCCATCTTGCTGTAAGTAATGATATTTTCTTTTTGCTTTTTTATATCATATGTAGTGTAGGGACCTACAAGCATGAGGTTCCCGTGACGAGGGTTGTAGGCTTACGTCTTATGGCCATAACGCTAACAAAAAACCTCAAAAACTTTTTTGTACAGGATACAGCCAGGCCCCTTTTTGTTAGGCCTTGCTATCAGAGTTTCTGTCCCTACGTAGCGCGCAGTGGGGGTACGGCTTGGCAGCCCGCCTGATCTAATAGTATGGGCGTCACCTAATAGGCTGCGGGTTTGTGACTGTGCGTCTGCTAGTGTGAACAGTGCTCTATGCAAGCCACCAGTGTGCAGTTTTACCATCCAGCCATCACCTCCTCCATATTTGGGAGTGCGTGTGAATGGCTCCACCTGCACCTGTGTTGCCTCCACCTAGTGGGGGTTTAGCTGTATCCTGCTGGAGTAGTAGTAGTCTTTTGGCCTGAGCAATATACAGCTGCAATTCCATCTTGCTGTAAGTAATGATATTTTCTTTTTGCTTTTTTATATAAACCCCCCCAAAGGAACAATTTCGCCTCAAAATGCCGAAAAGTTGCAATACCCCCCGAAAGGAACAATTTCGCTTCAAAATGGCCAAAAGTTGCAATACCCCCCCAAAGGAACAATTTCGCCTCAAAATGGCAAAAAATTGCAATACCCTCCCAAAGGAACAATTTCGCCTCAAAATGCCGAAAAGTTGCAATACCCCCCCAAAGGAACAATTTCGCCTCAAAATGGCCAAAAATTGCAATACCCCCCGAAAGGAACAATTTCGCTTCAAAATGGCCAAAAGTTGCAATACCTCCCCAAAGGAACAATTTCTCCTCAAAATGCCGAAAAGTTGCAATACCCCCCGAAAGGAACAATTTCGCTTCAAAATGGTCAAAAGTTGCAATACCCCCCCAAAGAAACAATTTCGCTTCAATATGGCCAAAAGTTGCAATACCCCCCCAAAGAAACAATTTCGCCTCAAAATGGCAAAAAATTGAAATCCCCCCCCCTAAGGAACAATTTCGCTTCAAAATGGCCAAAAGTTGCAATACCCTCCAAAAGGAACAATTTCGCCTCAAAATGGCCAAAAATTGCAATACCCCCCCAAAAGGAACAATTTCGCTTCAATATAGCCAAAAGTTGCAATTCCCCCAAAAGGAACAATTTCGCCTCAAAATGGCAAAAAATTGCAAAACCCCCCCAAAGGAACAATTTCGCCTCAAAATGCCGAAAAGTTGCAATACCCCCCGAAAGGAACAATTTCGCTTCAAAATGGCCAAAAGTTGCAATACCCCCCAAAGGAACAATTTCGCTTCAAAATGGCCAAAAGTTGCAATACCCCCCCAAAGGAAAAATTTCGCCTCAAAATGAAAAAAAAATTGCAATACCCCCCGAAAGGAACAATTTCGCTTCAAAATGGCCAAAAGTTGCAATACCCCCACAAAAGGAACAATTTCGCCTCAAAATGGCAAAAAATTGCAATAACCCCCAAAGGAACAATTTCGCCTCAAAATGCTGAAAATTGCAATACCCTCGAAAGGAACAATTTTGCTTCAAAATGGCCAAAAGTTGCAATACCCCCCAAAGGAACAATTTCGCCTCAAAATGGCAAAAAATTGCAATACCCCCCCAAAAGGTACAATTTCGCTTCAAAATGGCCAAAAGTTGCAATACCACCCCAAAGGAACAATTTCGCCTCAAAATGCCGAAAAGTTGCAATACCCCTCGAAAGGAACAATTTCGCTTCAAAATGGCCAAAATTTGCAATACCCCCCCAAAGTAACAATTTCGCCTCAAAATGGCAAAAAATTGCAATACCCCCCCAAAGGAACAATTTCGCTTCAAAATGGCCAAAAGTTGCAATACCCCCCAAAGGAACAATTTCGCCTCAAAATGGAAAAAAAATTGCAATACCCCCCAAAGGAACAATTTCGCCTCAAAATGCCGAAAAGTTGCAATACCCCCCGAAAGGAACAATTTCGCTTCAAAATGGCCAAAAGTTGCAATACCCCCCCCAAAGGAACAATTTCGCCTCAAAATGGAAAAAAAATTGCAATACCCCCCAAACGAACAATTTCGCCTCAAAATGCCGAAAAGTTGCAATACCCCCCGAAAGGAACAATTTCGCTTCAAAATGGCCAAAAGTTGCAATACCCCCCAAAAGTAACAATTTCGCCTCAAAATGGCAAAAAATTGCAATACCCCCCCAAAGGAACAATTTCGCTTCAAAATGGCGAAAGTTGCAATACCCCCCAAAGGAACAAATTCGCCACAAAATGGCAAAAAATTGCAATACCCCCCCAAAGGAACAATTTCGCTTCAAAATGGGCAAAAGTTGCAATACCCCCGAAAGGAACAATTTCGCTTCAAAATGGCCAAAAGTTGCAATACCCCCCCAAAGGAACAACTTCGCCTCCAAATGGCAAAAAATTGCAATACCCTCCCAAAGGAACAATTTCACCTCAAAATGCCGAAAAGTTGCAATACCCCCCCAAAGGAACAATTTCGCTTCAAAATGGCCAAAAGTTGCAATACCCCCCGAAAGGAACAATTTCGCTTCAAAATGGCCAAAAGATGCAAAACCCCCCCAAAGCAACAATTTCGCCTCAAAATGAAAAAAAAATTGCAATACCCCCCAAAGGAACAATTTCGCTTCAAAATGCCGAAAAGTTGCAATACCCCCCCAAAGGAACAATTTCGCCTCAAAATGGAAAAAAAATTGCAATACCCCCCAAAGGAACAATTTCACCTCAAAATGCCGAAAAGTTGCAATACCCCCCGAAAGGAACAATTTCGCTTCAAAATGGCCAAAAGTTGCTATACCCCCCAAAGGAACAATTTCGCTTCAAAATGCCGAAAAGTTGCAATACCCCCCAAAAGGAACAATTTCGCTTCAAAATGGCCAAAAGATGCAATACCCCCCCAAAGCAACAATTTCGCCTCAAAATGTCAAAAAATTGCAATACCCCCCCAAAGGAACAATTTCGCCTCAAAATGGCCAAAAATTGCAATACCCCCCGAAAGGAACAATTTCGCTTCAAAATGGCCAAAAGATGCAATACCCCCCCAAAGCAACAATTTCACCTCAAAATGCCGAAAAGTTGCAATACCCCCCGAAAGGAACAATTTCGCCTCAAAATGGCCAAAAATTGTAATACCCCCCCAAAGGAACAATTTCGCTTCAATATGGCCAAAAGTTGCAATACCCCCCCAAAGGAACAATTTCTCCTCAAAATGCTGAAAAGTTGCAATACCCCCCGAAAGGAACAATTTCGCTTCAAAATGGCCAAAAGTTGCAATACCCCCCCAAAGGAAAGGAACAATTTTGCCTCAAAATGGCAAAAAATTGCAATACCCCCCCTAAGGAAAGGAACAATTTCGCCTCAAAATGGCCAAAAATTGCAATATCCCCCCAAAGGAACAATTTTGCTTCAATATGGCCAAAAGTTGCAATACCCCTCCAAAGGAACAATTTCGCCTCAAAATGCCAAAAAATTGCAAAACCCCCCCAAAGGAACAATTTCGCCTCAAAATGGCAAAAAATTGCAATACCCCCCCAAAGGAACAATTTCGCCACAAAATGGCAAAAAATTGCAATACCCCCCAAAGGAACAATTTCGCTTCAAAATGGCCAAAAGTTGCAATACCCCCCCAAAGGAACAATTTCGCCTCAAAATGAAAAAAAAATTGCAATACCCCCCCAAAGGAACAATTTCGACTCAAAATGCCGAAAAGTTGCAATACCCCCGAAAGGAACAATTTCGCTTCAAAATGGCCAAAAGTTGCAATACCCCCCCAAAGGAACAATTTCGCCTCAAAATGGCAAAAAATTGCAATACCCTCCCAAAGGAACAATTTCGCCTCAAAATGCCGAAAAGTTGCAATACCCCCCCAAAAGGTACAATTTCGCTTCAAAATGGCCAAAAGTTGCAATACCCCCCCAAAGGAACAATTTCGCCTCAAAATGGAAAAAAAATTGCAATACCCCCCCAAAGGAACAATTTCGCCTCAAAATGCCGAAAAGTTGCAATACCCCTTGAAAGGAACAATTTCGCTTCAAAATGGCCAAAAGTTGCAATACCCCCCCAAAGGAACAATTTCACCTCAAAACGAAAAAAAAATTGCAATACCCCCAAAAGGAACAATTTCGCCTCAAAATGCCGAAAAGTTGCAATACCCCCCCAAAGGAACAATTTCGCTTCAAAATGGCCAAAAGTTGCAATACCCCCCCAAAGGAAAAATTTCGCCTCAAAATGAAAAAAAAATTGCAATACCCCCCCAAAGGAACAATTTCGCCTCAAAATGCCGAAAAGTTGCAATACCCCCCGAAAGGAACAATTTCGCTTCAAAATTGCCAAAAGTTGCAATACCCCCCCAAAGGAACAATTTCGCCTCAAAATGGCAAAAAATTACAATACCCCCCAAAAGGAACAATTTCACTTCAAAATGGCCAAAAGTTGCAATACCCCCCCAAAGGAACAATTTCGCCTGAAAATGGCAAAAATTTGCAATACCCCCCAAGGCACAATTTCGCTTCAAAATGGCCAAAAGTTGCAATACCCCCCCAAAGGAACAATTTCGCCTCAAAATGCCGAAAAGTTGCAATACCCCCCCAAAGGAACAATTTCGCTTCAAAATGGCCAAAAGTTGCAATACCCCCCCAAAGGAAAAATTTCACCTCAAAATGGCAAAAAATTGCAATACCCCACAAAGGAACAATTTCGCCTCAAAATGCCGAAAAGTTGCAATACCCCCCCAAAGAAACAATTTCGCTTCAAAATGGCCAAAAGTTGCAATACCCCCCAAAGGAACAATTTCGCCTCAAAATGGCAAAAAATTGCAATACCCTCCCAAAGGAACAATTTCGCCTCAAAATGCCGAAAAGTTGCAATACCCCCCCAAAAGGTACAATTTCGCTTCAAAATGGCCAAAAGTTGCAATACCCCCCCAAAGGAACAATTTCGCCTGAAAATGGCAAAAAATTGCAATACCCCCCAAGGAACAATTTCGCTTCAAAATGGCCAAAAGTTGCAATACCCCCCCAAAGGAACAATTTTGCCTCAAAATGCCGAAAAGTTGCAATACCCCCCGAAAGGAACAATTTCGCTTCAAAATGGCCAAAAGTTGCAATACCCCCCCAAAGGAAAAATTTCACCTCAAAATGGCAAAAAATTGCAATACCCCACAAAGGAACAATTTCGCCTCAAAATGCCGAAAAGTTGCAATACCCCCCCAAAGAAACAATTTCGCTTCAAAATGGCCAAAAGTTGCAATACCCCCCAAAGGAACAATTTCGCCTCAAAATGGCAAAAAATTGCAATACCCTCCCAAAGGAACAATTTCGCCTCAAAATGCCGAAAAGTTGCAATACCCCCCCAAAAGGTACAATTTCGCTTCAAAATGGCCAAAAGTTGCAATACCCCCCCAAAGGAACAATTTCGCCTCAAAATGGAAAAAAAATTGCAATACCCCCCAAAGGAACAATTTCGCCTCAAAATGCCGAAAAGTTGCAATACCCCTCGAAAGGAACAATTTCGCTTCAAAATGGCCAAAAGTTGCAATACCCCCCCAAAGGAACAATTTCACCTCAAAACGGAAAAAAAATTGCAATACCCCCAAAAGGAACAATTTCGCCTCAAAATGCCGAAAAGTTGCAATACCCCCCCAAAGGAACAATTTCGCTTCAAAATGGCCAAAAGTTGCAATACCCCCCCAAAGGAAAAATTTCGCCTCAAAATGAATAAAAAATTGCAATACCCCCCCAAAGGAACAATTTCGCCTCAAAATGCCGAAAAGTTGCAATACCCCCCGAAAGGAACAATTTCGCTTCAAAATGGCCAAAAGTTGCAATACCCCCCCAAAGGAAAAATTTCACCTCAAAATGGCAAAAAATTGCAATACCCCACAAAGGAACAATTTCGCCTCAAAATGCCGAAAAGTTGCAATACCCCCCAAAGAAACAATTTCGCTTCAAAATGGCCAAAAGTTGCAATACCCCCCAAAGGAACAATTTCGCCTCAAAATGGCAAAAAATTGCAATACCCTCCCAAAGGAACAATTTCGCCTCAAAATGCCGAAAAGTTGCAATACCCCCCCAAAAGGTACAATTTCGCTTCAAAATGGCCAAAAGTTGCAATACCCCCCCAAAGGAACAATTTCGCCTCAAAATGGAAAAAAAATTGCAATACCCCCCAAAGGAACAATTTCGCCTCAAAATGCCGAAAAGTTGCAATACCCCTCGAAAGGAACAATTTCGCTTCAAAATGGCCAAAAGTTGTAATACCCCCCCAAAGGAACAATTTCACCTCAAAACGGAAAAAAAATTGCAATACCCCCAAAAGGAACAATTTCGCCTCAAAATGCCGAAAAGTTGCAATACCCCCCCAAAGGAACAATTTCGCTTCAAAATGGCCAAAAGTTGCAATACCCCCCCAAAGGAAAAATTTCGCCTCAAAATGAAAAAAAAATTGCAATACCCCCCCAAAGGAACAATTTCGCCTCAAAATGCCGAAAAGTTGCAATACCCCCCGAAAGGAACAATTTCGCTTCAAAATTGCCAAAAGTTGCAATACCCCCCCAAAGGAAAAATTTCACCTCAAAATGGCAAAAAATTGCAATACCCCACAAAGGAACAATTTCGCCTCAAAATGGCCAAAAATTGCAATACCCCCCGAAAGGAACAATTTCGCTTCAAAATGGCCAAAAGTTGCAATACCTCCCCAAAGGAACAATTTCTCCTCAAAATGCCGAAAAGTTGCAATACCCCCCGAAAGGAACAATTTCGCTTCAAAATGGCCAAAAGTTGCAATACCCCCCCCAAAGAAACAATTTCGCTTCAAAATGGCCAAAAGTTGCAATACCCTCCAAAAGGAACAATTTCGCCTCAAAATGGCAAAAAATTGCAATACCCCCCCAAAGGAAAGGAACAATTTCGCCTCAAAATGGCCAAAAATTGCAATACCCCCCCAAAAGGAACAATTTCGCTTCAATATAGCCAAAAGTTGCAATTCCCCCAAAAGGAACAATTTCGCCTCAAAATGGCAAAAAATTGCAAAACCCCCCCAAAGGAACAATTTCGCCTCAAAATGCCGAAAAGTTGCAATACCCCCCGAAAGGAACAATTTCGCTTCAAAATGGCCAAAAGTTGCAATACCCCCCAAAGGAACAATTTCGCTTCAAAATGGCCAAAAGTTGCAATACCCCCCCAAAGGAAAAATTTCGCCTCAAAATGAAAAAAAAATTGCAATACCCCCCGAAAGGAACAATTTCGCTTCAAAATGGCCAAAAGTTGCAATACCCCCCCAAAGGAACAATTTCGCCTCAAAATGGCAAAAAATTGCAATAACCCCCAAAGGAACAATTTCGCCTCAAAATGCTGAAAATTGCAATACCCTCGAAAGGAACAATTTTGCTTCAAAATGGCCAAAAGTTGCAATACCCCCCAAAGGAACAATTTCGCCTCAAAATGGCAAAAAACTGCAATACCCCCCCAAAAGGTACAATTTCGCTTCAAAATGGCCAAAAGTTGCAATACCACCCCAAAGGAAAAATTTCGCCTCAAAATGGAAAAAAAATTGCAATACCCCCCCAAAGGAACAATTTCGCCTCAAAATGCCGAAAAGTTGCAATACCCCTCGAAAGGAACAATTTCGCTTCAAAATGGCCAAAATTTGCAATACCCCCCCAAAGTAACAATTTCGCCTCAAAATGGCAAAAAATTGCAATACCCCCCCAAAGGAACAATTTCGCTTCAAAATGGCCAAAAGTTGCAATACCCCCCAAAGGAACAATTTCGCCTCAAAATGGAAAAAAAATTGCAATACCCCCCAAAGGAACAATTTCGCCTCAAAATGCCGAAAAGTTGCAATACCCCCCGAAAGGAACAATTTCGATTCAAAATGGCCAAAAGTTGCAATACCCCCCCAAAGGAACAATTTCGCCTCAAAATGGAAAAAAAATTGCAATACCCCCCAAACGAACAATTTCGCCTCAAAATGCCGAAAAGTTGCAATACCCCCCGAAAGGAACAATTTCGCTTCAAAATGGCCAAAAGTTGCAATACCCCCCAAAAGTAACAATTTCGCCTCAAAATGGCAAAAAATTGCAATACCCCCCCAAAGGAACAATTTCGCTTCAAAATGGCGAAAGTTGCAATACCCCCCAAAGGAACAAATTCGCCACAAAATGGCAAAAAATTGCAATACCCCCCCAAAGGAACAATTTCGCTTCAAAATGGCCAAAAGTTGCAATACCCCCGAAAGGAACAATTTCGCTTCAAAATGGCCAAAAGTTGCAATACCCCCCCAAAGGAACAACTTCGCCTCCAAATGGCAAAAAATTGCAATACCCTCCCAAAGGAACAATTTCACCTCAAAATGCCGAAAAGTTGCAATACCCCCCCAAAGGAACAATTTCGCTTCAAAATGGCCAAAAGTTGCAATACCCCCCGAAAGGAACAATTTCGCTTCAAAATGGCCAAAAGATGCAAAACCCCCCCAAAGCAACAATTTCGCCTCAAAATGCCGAAAAGTTGCAATACCCCCCGAAAGGAACAATTTCGCCTCAAAATGGCCAAAAATTGTAATACCCCCCCAAAGGAACAATTTCGCTTCAATATGGCCAAAAGTTGCAATACCCCCCCAAAGGAACAATTTCTCCTCAAAATGCTGAAAAGTTGCAATACCCCCCGAAAGGAACAATTTCGCTTCAAAATGGCCAAAAGTTGCAATACCCCCCCAAAGGAAAGGAACAATTTTGCCTCAAAATGGCAAAAAATTGCAATACCCCCCCTAAGGAAAGGAACAATTTCGCCTCAAAATGGCCAAAAATTGCAATATCCCCCCAAAGGAACAATTTCGCTTCAATATGGCCAAAAGTTGCAATACCCCTCCAAAGGAACAATTTCGCCTCAAAATGCCAAAAAATTGCAAAACCCCCCCAAAGGAACAATTTCGCCTCAAAATGGCAAAAAATTGCAATACCCCCCAAAGGAACAATTTCGCCACAAAATGGCAAAAAATTGCAATACCCCCCAAAGGAACAATTTCGCTTCAAAATGGCCAAAAGTTGCAATACCCCCCCAAAGGAACAATTTCGCCTCAAAATGAAAAAAAAATTGCAATACCCCCCCAAAGGAACAATTTCGACTCAAAATGCCGAAAAGTTGCAATACCCCCGAAAGGAACAATTTCGCTTCAAAATGGCCAAAAGTTGCAATACCCCCCCAAAGGAACAATTTCGCCTCAAAATGGCAAAAAATTGCAATACCCTCCCAAAGGAACAATTTCGCCTCAAAATGCCGAAAAGTTGCAATACCCCCCCAAAAGGTACAATTTCGCTTCAAAATGGCCAAAAGTTGCAATACCCCCCCAAAGGAACAATTTCGCCTCAAAATGGAAAAAAAATTGCAATACCCCCCCAAAGGAACAATTTCGCCTCAAAATGCCGAAAAGTTGCAATACCCCTCGAAAGGAACAATTTCGCTTCAAAATGGCCAAAAGTTGCAATACCCCCCCAAAGGAACAATTTCACCTCAAAACGAAAAAAAAATTGCAATACCCCCAAAAGGAACAATTTCGCCTCAAAATGCCGAAAAGTTGCAATACCCCCCCAAAGGAACAATTTCGCTTCAAAATGGCCAAAAGTTGCAATACCCCCCCAAAGGAACAATTTCGCCTCAAAATGCCGAAAAGTTGCAATACCCCCCCAAAGGAACAATTTCGCTTCAAAATGGCCAAAAGTTGCAATACCCCCCCAAAGGAAAAATTTCACCTCAAAATGGCAAAAAATTGCAATACCCCACAAAGGAACAATTTCGCCTCAAAATGCCGAAAAGTTGCAATACCCCCCCAAAGAAACAATTTCGCTTCAAAATGGCCAAAAGTTGCAATACCCCCCAAAGGAACAATTTCGCCTCAAAATGGCAAAAAATTGCAATACCCTCCCAAAGGAACAATTTCGCCTCAAAATGCCGAAAAGTTGCAATACCCCCCCAAAAGGTACAATTTCGCTTCAAAATGGCCAAAAGTTGCAATACCCCCCCAAAGGAACAATTTCGCCTGAAAATGGCAAAAAATTGCAATACCCCCCAAGGAACAATTTCGCTTCAAAATGGCCAAAAGTTGCAATACCCCCCCAAAGGAACAATTTCGCCTCAAAATGCCGAAAAGTTGCAATACCCCCCGAAAGGAACAATTTCGCTTCAAAATGGCCAAAAGTTGCAATACCCCCCCAAAGGAAAAATTTCACCTCAAAATGGCAAAAAATTGCAATACCCCACAAAGGAACAATTTCGCCTCAAAATGCCGAAAAGTTGCAATACCCCCCCAAAGAAACAATTTCGCTTCAAAATGGCCAAAAGTTGCAATACCCCCCAAAGGAACAATTTCGCCTCAAAATGGCAAAAAATTGCAATACCCTCCCAAAGGAACAATTTCGCCTCAAAATGCCGAAAAGTTGCAATACCCCCCCAAAAGGTACAATTTCGCTTCAAAATGGCCAAAAGTTGCAATACCCCCCCAAAGGAACAATTTCGCCTCAAAATGGAAAAAAAATTGCAATACCCCCCAAAGGAACAATTTCGCCTCAAAATGCCGAAAAGTTGCAATACCCCTCGAAAGGAACAATTTCGCTTCAAAATGGCCAAAAGTTGCAATACCCCCCCAAAGGAACAATTTCACCTCAAAACGGAAAAAAAATTGCAATACCCCCAAAAGGAACAATTTCGCCTCAAAATGCCGAAAAGTTGCAATACCCCCCCAAAGGAACAATTTCGCTTCAAAATGGCCAAAAGTTGCAATACCCCCCCAAAGGAAAAATTTCACCTCAAAATGGCAAAAAATTGCAATACCCCACAAAGGAACAATTTCGCCTCAAAATGGCAAAAAATTGCAATACCCCCCCAAAGGAACAATTTCACTTCAAAATGGCCAAAAGTTGCAATACCCCCCCAAAGGAACAATTTCGCCTGAAAATGGCAAAAAATTGCAATACCCCCCAAGGAACAATTTCGCTTCAAAATGGCCAAAAGTTGCAATACCCCCCCAAAGGAACAATTTCGCCTGAAAATGGCAAAAAATTGCAATACCCCCCAAGGAACAATTTCGCTTCAAAATGGCCAAAAGTTGCAATACCCCCCCAAAGGAAAAATTTCGCCTCAAAATGAAAAAAAATTGCAATACCCCCCCCAAAGGAACAATTTCGCCTCAAAATGCCGAAAAGTTGCAATACCCCTCGAAAGGAACAATTTCGCTTCAAAATGGCCAAAAGTTGCAATACCCCCCCAAAGGAACAATTTCACCTCAAAACGGAAAAAAAATTGCAATACCCCCAAAAGGAACAATTTCGCCTCAAAATGCCGAAAAGTTGCAATACCCCCCCAAAGGAACAATTTCGCTTCAAAATGGCCAAAAGTTGCAATACCCCCCCAAAGGAAAAATTTCGCCTCAAAATGAAAAAAATAATTGCAATACCCCCCCAAAGGAACAATTTCGCCTCAAAATGCCGAAAAGTTGCAATACCCCCCGAAAGGAACAATTTCGCTTCAAAATTGCCAAAAGTTGCAATACCCCCCCAAAGGAAAAATTTCACCTCAAAATGGCAAAAAATTGCAATACCCCACAAAGGAACAATTTCGCCTCAAAATGGCAAAAAATTGCAATACCCCCCCAAAGGAACAATTTCACTTCAAAATGGCCAAAAGTTGCAATACCCCCCCAAAGGAACAATTTCGCCTGAAAATGGCAAAAAATTGCAATACCCCCCAAGGAACAATTTCGCTTCAAAATGGCCAAAAGTTGCAATAACCCCCCAAAGGAACAATTTCGCCTCAAAATGCCGAAAAGTTGCAATACCCCCCCAAAGGAACAATTTCGCTTCAAAATGGCCAAAAGTTGCAATACCCCCCCAAAGGAAAAATTTCGCCTCAAAATGAAAAAAAATTGCAATACCCCCCCCAAAGGAACAATTTCGCCTCAAAATGCCGAAAAGTTGCAATACCCCCCGAAAGGAACAATTTCGCTTCAAAATGGCCAAAAGTTGCAATACCCCTCCAAAGGAAAAATTTCACCTCAAAATGGCAAAAAATTGCAATACCCCACAAAGGAACAATTTCGCCTCAAAATGCCGAAAAGTTGCAATACCCCCCCAAAGAAACAATTTCGCTTCAAAATGGCCAAAAGTTGCAATACCCCCCCAAAGGTACAATTTCGCTTCAAAATGGCCAAAAGTTGCAATACCCGCCCAAAGGAACAATTTCGCCTCAAAATGCCGAAAAGTTGCAATACCCCCCGAAAGGAACAATTTCGCTTCAAAATGGCGAAAAGATGCAATACCCCCCAAAGCAACAATTTCGCCTCAAAATGGCAAAAAATTGCAATACCCTCCCAAAGGAACAATTTCGCCTCAAAATGCCGAAAAGTTGCAATACCCCCCCAAAAGGTACAATTTTGCTTCAAAATGGCCAAAAGTTGCAATACCCCCCCAAAGGAACAATTTCGCCTCAAAATGGAAAAAAAATTGCACTACCCCCCCAAAGGAACAATTTCGCCTCAAAATGCCGAAAAGTTGCAATACCCCTCGAAAGGAACAATTTCGCTTCAAAATGGCCAAAAGTTGCAATACCCCCCCAAAGGAACAATTTCACCTCAAAACGGAAAAAAAATTGCAATACCCCCAAAAGGAACAATTTCGCCTCAAAATGCCGAAAAGTTGCAATACCCCCCCAAAGGAACAATTTCGCTTCAAAATGGCCAAAAGTTGCAATACCCCCCCAAAGGAAAAATTTCGCCTCAAAATGAAAAAAAAATTGCAATACCCCCCCAAAGGAACAATTTCGCCTCAAAATGCCGAAAAGTTGCAATACCCCCCGAAAGGAACAATTTCGCTTCAAAATTGCCAAAAGTTGCAATACCCCCCCAAAGGAAAAATTTCACCTCAAAATGGCAAAAAATTGCAATACCCCACAAAGGAACAATTTCGCCTCAAAATGGCAAAAAATTGCAATACCCCCCCAAAGGAATAATTTCACTTCAAAATGGCCAAAAGTTGCAATACCCCCCCAAAGGAACAATTTCGCCTGAAAATGGCAAAAAATTGCAATACCCCCCAAGGAACAATTTCGCTTCAAAATGGCCAAAAGTTGCAATACCCCCCCAAAGGAACAATTTCGCCTCAAAATGCCGAAAAGTTGCAATACCCCCCCAAAGGAACAATTTCGCTTCAAAATGGCCAAAAGTTGCAATACCCCCCCAAAGGAAAAATTTCGCCTCAAAATGAAAAAAAATTGCAATACCCCCCCCAAAGGAACAATTTCGCCTCAAAATGCCGAAAAGTTGCAATACCCCCCGAAAGGAACAATTTCGCTTCAAAATGGCCAAAAGTTGCAATACCCCCCCAAAGGAAAAATTTCACCTCAAAATGGCAAAAAATTGCAATACCCCACAAAGGAACAATTTCGCCTCAAAATGCCGAAAAGTTGCAATACCCCCCCAAAGAAACAATTTCGCTTCAAAATGGCCAAAAGTTGCAATACCCCCCCAAAGGTACAATTTCGCTTCAAAATGGCCAAAAGTTGCAATACCCGCCCAAAGGAACAATTTCGCCTCAAAATGCCGAAAAGTTGCAATACCCCCCGAAAGGAACAATTTCGCTTCAAAATGGCGAAAAGATGCAATACCCCCCAAAGCAACAATTTCGCCTCAAAATGGCAAAAAATTGCAATACCCCCCCAAAGGAACAATTTCGCTTCAAAATGGCCAAAAGTTGCAATACCCCCCCAAAGGAACAATTTCACCTCAAAATGGCAAAAAATTGCAATACCCTCCCAAAGGAAAAATTTCGCCTCAAAATGCCGAAAAGTTGCAATACCCCCCTAAAGGAACAATTTCACTTCAAAATGGCCAAAAGTAGCAATACCCCCCCAAAGGAACAATTTCGCTTCAAAATGGCCAAAAGTTGCAATACCCCCCCAAAGGAACAATTTCGCCTCAAAATGGCAAAAAATTGCAATACCCCCCCAAAGGAACAATTTCGCCTCAAAATGCCGAAAAGTTGCAATACCCCCCCCAAAGGAAAAATTTCGCCTCAAAATGAAAAAAAAATTGCAATACCCCCCCAAAGGAACAATTTCGCCTCAAAATGCCGAAAAGTTGCAATACCCCCCGAAAGGAACAATTTCGCTTCAAAATGGCCAAAAGTTGCAATAACCCCCCAAAGGAACAATTTCGCTTCAAAATGGCCAAAAGTTGCAATACCCCCTTAAAGGAACAATTTCGTTTCAAAATGGCCAAAAGTTGCAATACCCCCCCAAAGAAACAATTTCGCCTCAAAATGGCAAAAAATTGCAATACCCCCCCAAAGGAACAATTTCGCCTCAAAATGCCGAAAAGTTGCAATACCCCCCAAAGGAACAATTTCGCTTCAAAATGGCCAAAAGTTGCAATACCCCCCCAAAGGAACAATTTCGCCTCAAAATGCCGAAAAGTTGCAATACCCCTCGAAAGGAACAATTTCGCTTCAAAATGGCCAAAAGATGCAATACCCCCCCAAAGCAACAATTTCGCCTCAAAATGGCAAAAAATTGCAATACCCCCCCAAAGGAACAAATTCGCTTCAAAATGGCCAAAAGTTGCAATACCCCCCCAAAGGAACAATTTCGTTTCAAAATATCCAAAAGTTGCAATACCCCCCCAAAGGAACAATTTCGCCTCAAAATGGCAAAAAATTGCAATACCCCCCCAAAGGAACAATTTCGCCTCAAAATGCCGAAAAGTTGCAATACCCCCCCAAAGGAACAATTTCGCTTCAAAATGGCCAAAAGTTGCAATACCCAACCAAAGGAACAATTTCGTTTCAAAATGGCCAAAAGTTGCAATACCCCCCCAAAGGAACAATTTCGCCTCAAAATGGCAAAAAATTGCAATACCCCCCCAAAGGAACAATTTCGCCTCAAAATGCCGAAAAGTTGCAATACCCCCCAAAGGAATAATTTCGCTTCAAAATGGCCAAAAGTTGCAATACCCCCCCAAAGGAACAATTTCGCCTCAAAATGCCGAAAAGTTGCAATACCCCCCGAAAGGAACAATTTCGCTTCAAAATGGCCAAAAGTTGCAATACCCCCCCAAAGGAACAATTTCGCCTCAAAACGAAAAAAAAATTGCAATACCCCCCAAAGGAACAATTTCGCCTCAAAATGCCGAAAAGTTTCAATACCCCCCGAAAGGAACAATTTCGCTTCAAAATGGCCAAAAGTTGCAATACCCCCCCAAAGGAACAATTTCGCTTCAAAATGGCCAAAAGTTGCAATACCCCCCCAAAGGAAAAATTTCGCCTCAAAATGAAAAAAAAATTGCAATACCCCCCCAAAGGAACAATTTTGCCTCAAAATGCTGAAAAGTTGCAATACCCCCCGAAAGGAACAATTTCGCTTCAAAATGGCCAAAAGTTGCAATACCCCCCCAAAGGAACAATTTCACCTCAAAATGGCAAAAAATTGCAATACCCCCCCAAAGGAACAATTTCGCCTCAAAATGCCGAAAAGTTGCAATACCCCCCCAAAGGAACAATTTCGCTTCAAAATGGCCAAAAGTTGCAATACCCCCCCAAAGGAACAATTTCGCCTCAAAATGGCAAAAAATTGCAATACCCCCCCAAAGGAACAATTTCGCTTCAAAATGGCCAAAAGTTGCAATACCCCCCCAAAGGAACAATTTCGCCTCAAAATGGCAAAAAATTGCAATACACTCCCAAAGGAACAATTTCGCCTCAAAATGCCGAAAAGTTGCAATACCCCCCCAAAGGAACAATTTCGCCTCAAAATGCCGAAAAGTTGCAATACCCCCCCAAAGCAACAATTTCGCCTCAAAATGCCGAAAAGTTGCAATACCCCCCCAAAGGAACAATTTCGCCTCAAAACGAAAAAAAAATTGCAATACCCCCTAAAGGAACAATTTCGCCTCAAAATGCCGAAAAGTTGCAATACCCCCCAAAAGGAACAATTTCGCTACAAAATGGCCAAAAGTTGCAATACCCCCCAAAGGAACAATTTCGCCTCAAAATGCCGAAAAGTTGCAATACCCCTCCAAAGGAACAATTTCGCTTCAAAATGGCCAAAAGTTGCAATACCCCCCCAAAGGAACAATTTCGCCTCAAAATGGCAAAAAATTGCAATACCCCCCCAAAGGAACAATTTCGCTTCAAAATGGCCAAAAGTTGCAATACCCCCCCAAAGGAACAATTTCGCCTGAAAATGGCAAAAAACTTGCAAAACCCCCCAAGGAACAATTTCGCTTCAAAATGGCCAAAAGTTGCAATACCCCCCAAAGGAACAATTTCGCCTCAAAATGCCGAAAAGTTGCAATACCCCCCGAAAGGAACAATTTCGCTTTAAAATGGCCAAAAGTTGCAATACCCCCCCAAAGGAACAATTTCGCCTCAAAATGGCAAAAAATTGCAATACCCCCCCAAAGGAACAATTTCGCCTCAAAATGCCGAAAAGTTGCAATACCCCCCCAAAGGAACAATTTCGCCTCAAAATGGCAAAAAATTGCAATACCCCCCCAAAGGAACAATTTCGCTTCAAAATGGCCAAAAGTTGCAATACCCCCCCAAAGGAACCATTTCGCCTCAAAATGCCGAAAAGTTGCAATACCCCCCCAAAGGAACAATTTCGCCTCAAAATGCCGAAAAGTTGCAATACCCCCCGAAAGGAACAATTTCGCCTCAAAATGGAAAAAAAATTGCAATACCCCCCGAAAGGAACAATTTCGCTTCAAAATGGCCAAAAGTTGCAATACCCCCCCCCAAAGGAACAAGTTCGCCTCAAAATGGCAAAAAATTGCAATACCCCCCCAAAGGAACAATTTCGCCTCAAAATGCTGAAAAGTTGCAATACCCCCCCAAGGAACAATTTCGCTTCAAAATGGCCAAAAGTTGCAATACCCCCCCAAAGGAAAAATTTCGCCTCAAAATGAAAAAAAATTGCAATACCCCCCCAATGGAACAATTTCGCCTCAAAATGCCGAAAAGTTGCAATACCCCCCGAAAGGAACAATTTCGCTTCAAAATGGCCAAAAGTTGCAATACCCCCCCAAAGGAACAATTTCACCTCAAAATAGCAAAAAATTGCAATACCCTCCCAAAGGAAAAATTTCGCCTCAAAATGCCGAAAAGTTGCAATACCCCCCCAAAGGAACAATTTCGCTTCAAAATGGCCAAAAGTTGCAATACCCCCCCAAAGGAAAAATTTCGCCTCAAAATGAAAAAAAAATTGCAATACCCCCCCAAAGGAACAATTTTGCCTCAAAATGCCGAAAAGTTGCAATACCCCCCGAAAGGAACAATTTCGCTTCAAAATGGCCAAAACTTGCAATACCCCCCCAAAGGAACAATTTCACCTCAAAATGGCAAAAAATTGCAATACCCCCCCAAAGGAACAATTTCGCCTCAAAATGCCGAAAAGTTGCAATACCCCCCCAAAGGAACAATTTCGCCTCAAAATGCCGAAAAGTTGCAATACCCCCCCAAAGGAACAATTTCGCTTCAAAATGGCCAAAAGTTGCAATACCCCCCCAAAGGAACAATTTCGCCTCAAAATGGCAAAAAATTGCAATACCACCCCAAAGGAACAATTTCACTTTAAAATGGCCAAAAGTTGCAATATCCCCCCAAAGGAACAATTTCGCCTCAAAATGGCAAAAAATTGCAATACCCCCCTCAAAGGAACAATTTCGCCTCAAAATGCCGAAAAGTTGCAATACTCACCCAAAGGAACAATTTCGCCTCAAAATGCCGAAAAGTTGCAATACCCCCCCAAAGGAACAATTTCGCTTCAAAATGGCCAAAAGTTGCAATACCCCCCCAAAGGAAAAATTTCGCCTCAAAATGAAAAAAAAATTGCAATACCCCCCCAAAGGAACAATTTCGCCTCAAAATGCCGAAAAGTTGCAATACCCCCCCAAAGGAACAATTTCGCCTCAAAATGCCGAAAAGTTGCAATACCCCCCCAAAGGAACAATTTCGCTTCAAAATGGCCAAAAGTTGCAATACCCCCCCAAAGGAACAATTTCGCTTCAAAATGGCCAAAAGTTGCAATACCCCCCAAAAAGAACAGTTTCGCCTCAAAATGCCGAAAAGTTGCAATACCCCCCGAAAGGAACAATTTCGCTTCAAAATGGCCAAAAGTTGCAATACCCCCCCAAAGGAACAATTTCGCCTCAAAATGGCAAAAAATTGCAATACCCCCCCAAAGGAACAATTTCACCTCAAAATGCCGAAAAGTTGCAATACCCCCCGAAAGGAACAATTTCGCTTCAAAATGGCCAAAAGATGCAATACCCCCCCAAAGCAACAATTTCACCTCAAAATGGCAAAAAATTGCAATACCCCCCCAAAGGATCAATTTCGCCTCAAAATATCCAAAAATTGTAATACCTCCCAAAGGAACAATTTCGCCTCAAAATAGAAAAAAAATTGCAATACCCCCCCAAAGGAACAATTTCGCCTTAAAATGCCGAAAAGTTGCAATACCCCCCGAAAGGAACAATTTCGCTTCAAAATGGCCAAAAGTTGCAATACCCCCCCAAAGGAACAATTTCGCCTCAAAATGTCAAAAAATTGCAATACCCCCCCAAAGGAACAATTTCACCTCAAAATGCCGAAAAGTTGCAATACCCCCCGAAAGGAACAATATCGCTTCAAAATGGCCAAAAGATGCAATACCCCCCCAAAGCAACAATTTCACCTCAAAATGGCAAAAAATTGCAATACCCCCCTCAAAGGAACAATTTCGCCTCAAAATGCCGAAAAGTTGCAATACCCCCCAAAGGAACAATTTCGCCTCAAAATGCCGAAAAGTTGCAATACCCCCCGAAAGGAACAATTTCGCTTCAATATAACCAAAAGTTGCAATACCCCCCCAAAAGAACAATTTCGCCTTAAATGGAAAAAAAATTGCAAAACCCCCCGAAGGAACAATTTCGCCTCAAAATGCCGAAAAGTTGCAATACCCCCCGAAAGGAACAATTTCGCTTCAAAATGGCCAAAAGTTGCAATACCCCCCCAAAGGAACAATTTCACCTCAAAATGGCAAAAAATTGCAATACCCCCCCCAAAGGAACAATTTCGCCTCAAAATGCCGAAATGTTGCAATACCCCCCCAAAGGAACAATTTCGCTTCAAAATGGCCAAAAGATGCAATACCCCTCCAAAGGAACAATTTCGCCTCAAAATGCCGAAAAGTTGCAATACCCCCCGAAAGGAACAATTTCGCTTCAAAATGGCCAAAAGTTGCAATACCCCCCCAAAGGAACAATTTCGCCTCAAAATGTCAAAAAATTGCAATACCCCCCCAAAGGAACAATTTTGCCTCAAAATATCCAAAAATTGTAATACCCCCCCAAAGGAACAATTTCGCCTCAAAATAGAAAAAAAATTGCAATACCCCCCAAAGGAACAATTTCGCCTCAAAATGGCAAAAAATTGCAATACCCCCCCAAAGTAACAATTACGCTTCAAAATGGTTAAAAGTTGCAATACCCCTTAAAGGAACAATATCACCTCAAAATGGCAAAAAATTGCAATACCCTCCCAAAGGAAAAATTTCGCCTCAAAATGCCAAAAGTTGCAATACTCCCCCAAAGGAACAATTTCGCCTCAAAATGGCAAAAAATTGCAATACCCCCCATAGGAACAATTTCGCTTCAAAATGGCCAAAAGATGCAATACCCTCCCAAAGCAACAATTTCGTCTCAAAATGGAAAAAAATTTCAATACCCCCCCAAAGGAACAATTTCGCCTCAAAATGCTGAAAAGTTGCAATACCCCCCCAAGGAACAATTTCGCTTCAAAATGACCAAAAGTTGCAATACCCCCCCAAAGGAAAAATTTCGCCTCAAAATGAAAAAAAATTGCAATACCCCCCCAATGGAACAATTTCGCCTCAAAATGCCGAAAAGTTGCAATACCCCCCGAAAGGAACAATTTCGCTTCAAAATGGCCAAAAGTTGCAATACCCCCCCAAAGGAACAATTTCACCTCAAAATAGCAAAAAATTGCAATACCCTCCCAAAGGAAAAATTTCGCCTCAAAATGCCGAAAAGTTGCAATACCCCCCCAAAGGAACAATTTCGCTTCAAAATGGCCAAAAGTTGCAATACCCCCCCAAAGGAAAAATTTCGCCTCAAAATGAAAAAAAAATTGCAATACCCCCCCAAAGGAACAATTTTGCCTCAAAATGCCGAAAAGTTGCAATATCCCCCGAAAGGAACAATTTCGCTTCAAAATGGCCAAAACTTGCAATACCCCCCCAAAGGAACAATTTCACCTCAAAATGGCAAAAAATTGCAATACCCCCCCAAAGGAACAATTTCGCCTCAAAATGCCGAAAAGTTGCAATACCCCCCCAAAGGAACAATTTCGCCTCAAAATGCCGAAAAGTTGCAATACCCCCCCAAAGGAACAATTTCGCTTCAAAATGGCCAAAAGTTGCAATACCCCCCCAAAGGAACAATTTCGCCTCAAAATGGCAAAAAATTGCAATACCACCCCAAAGGAACAATTTCACTTTAAAATGGCCAAAAGTTGCAATATCCCCCCAAAGGAACAATTTCGCCTCAAAATGGCAAAAAATTGCAATACCCCCTCAAAGGAACAATTTCGCCTCAAAATGCCGAAAAGTTGCAATACTCACCCAAAGGAACAATTTCGCCTCAAAATGCCGAAAAGTTGCAATACCCCCCCAAAGGAACAATTTCGCTTCAAAATGGCCAAAAGTTGCAATACCCCCCCAAAGGAAAAATTTCGCCTCAAAATGAAAAAAAAATTGCAATACCCCCCCAAAGGAACAATTTTGCCTCAAAATGCCGAAAAGTTGCAATACCCCCCCAAAGGAACAATTTCGCCTCAAAATGCCGAAAAGTTGCAATACCCCCCCAAAGGATCAATTTCGCTTCAAAATGGCCAAAAGTTGCAATACCCCCCCAAAGGAACAATTTCGCTTCAAAATGGCCAAAAGTTGCAATACCCCCCAAAAAGAACAATTTCGCCTCAAAATGCCGAAAAGTTGCAATACCCCCCGAAAGGAACAATTTCGCTTCAAAATGGCCAAAAGTTGCAATACCCCCCCAAAGGAACAATTTCGCCTCAAAATGGCAAAAAATTGCAATACCCCCCCAAAGGAACAATTTCACCTCAAAATGCCGAAAAGTTGCAATACCCCCCGAAAGGAACAATTTCGCTTCAAAATGGCCAAAAGATGCAATACCCCCCAAAGCAACAATTTCACCTCAAAATGGCAAAAAATTGCAATACCCCCCCAAAGGATCAATTTCGCCTCAAAATATCCAAAAATTGTAATACCCCCCCAAAGGAACAATTTCGCCTCAAAATAGAAAAAAAATTGCAATACCCCCCCAAAGCAACAATTTCACCTCAAAATGGCAAAAAATTGCAATACCCCCCTCAAAGGAACAATTTCGCCTCAAAATGCCGAAAAGTTGCAATACCCCCCAAAGGAACAATTTCGCCTCAAAATGCCGAAAAGTTGCAATACCCCCCGAAAGGAACAATTTCGCTTCAATATAACCAAAAGTTGCAATACCCCCCCAAAAGAACAATTTCGCCTTAAATGGAAAAAAAATTGCAAAACCCCCCGAAGGAACAATTTCGCCTCAAAATGCCGAAAAGTTGCAATACCCCCCGAAAGGAACAATTTCGCTTCAAAATGGCCAAAAGTTGCAATACCCCCCCAAAGGAACAATTTCACCTCAAAATGGCAAAAAATTGCAATACCCCCCCCAAAGGAACAATTTCGCCTCAAAATGCCGAAAAGTTGCAATACCCCCCCAAAGGAACAATTTCGCTTCAAAATAGCCAAAAGATGCAATACCCCTCCAAAGGAACAATTTCGCCTCAAAATGCCGAAAAGTTGCAATACCCCCCGAAAGGAACAATTTCGCTTCAAAATGGCCAAAAGTTGCAATACCCCCCCAAAGGAACAATTTCGCCTCAAAATGTCAAAAAATTGCAATACCCCCCCAAAGGAACAATTTTGCCTCAAAATATCCAAAAATTGTAATACCCCCCCAAAGGAACAATTTCGCCTCAAAATAGAAAAAAAATTGCAATACCCCCCAAAGGAACAATTTCGCCTCAAAATGGCAAAAAATTGCAATACCCCCCCAAAGTAACAATTACGCTTCAAAATGGTTAAAAGTTGCAATACCCCTTAAAGGAACAATATCACCTCAAAATGGCAAAAAATTGCAATACCCTCCCAAAGGAAAAATTTCGCCTCAAAATGCCAAAAGTTGCAATACTCCCCCAAAGGAACAATTTCGCCTCAAAATGGCAAAAAATTGCAATACCCCCCATAGGAACAATTTCGCTTCAAAATGGCCAAAAGATGCAATACCCTCCCAAAGCAACAATTTCGTCTCAAAATGGAAAAAAATTTCAATACCCCCCCAAAGGAACAATTTCGCCTCAAAATGCCGAAAAGTTGCAATACCCCCCGAAAGGAACAATTTCGCTTCAAAATGGCCAAAAGTTGCAATACCCCCCCAAAGGAACAATTTCGCCTCAAAATGCCGAAAAGTTGCAATACCCCCCGAAAGGAACAATTTCGCTTCAAAATGGCCAAAAGTTGCAATACCCCCCCAAAGGAACAATTTCGCCTCAAAATGGCAAAAAATTGCAATACCACCCCAAAGGAACAATTTCGCTTTAAAATGGCCAAAAGTTGCAATACCCCCCCAAAGGAAAAATTTCGCCTGAAAATGAAAAAAAAATTGCAATACCCCCCCAAAGGAACAATTTCGCCTCAAAATGCCGAAAAGTTGCAATACCCCCCCAAAGGAACAATTTCGCCTCAAAATGCCGAAAAGTTGCAATACCCCCCAAAGGACCAATTTCGCTTCAAAATGGCCAAAAGTTGCAATACCCCCCAAAGGAACAATTTCGCTTTAAAATGGCCAAAAGTTGCAATACCCCCCCAAAGGAACAATTTCGCCTCAAAATGGCAAAAAATTGCAATACCCCCCTCAAAGGAACAATTTCGCCTCAAAATGCCGAAAAGTTGCAATACCCACCCAAAGGAACAATTTCGCCTCAAAATGCCGAAAAGTTGCAATACCCCCCCAAAGGAACAATTTCGCTTCAAAATGGCCAAAAGTTGCAATACCCCCCCAAAGGAAAAATTTCGCCTCAAAATGAAAAAAAAATTGCAATACCCCCCCAAAGGAACAATTTCGCCTCAAAATGCCGAAAAGTTGCAATACCCCCCCAAAGGAACAATTTCGCCTCAAAATGCCGAAAAGTTGCAATACCCCCCCAAAGTAACAATTTCGCTTCAAAATGGCCAAAAGTTGCAATACCCCCCCAAAGGAACAATTTCGCTTCAAAATGGCCAAAAGTTGCAATACCCCCCAAAAAGAACAATTTCGCCTCAAAATGCCGAAAAGTTGCAATACCCCCCGAAAGGAACAATTTCGCTTCAAAATGGCCAAAAGTTGCAATACCCCCCCAAAGGAACAATTTCGCCTCAAAATGGCAAAAAATTGCAATACCCCCCCAAAGGAACAATTTCACCTCAAAATGCCGAAAAGTTGCAATACCCCCCGAAAGGAACAATTTCGCTTTAAAATGGCCAAAAGATGCAATACCCCCCCAAAGCAACAATTTCACCTCAAAATGGCAAAAAATTGCAATACCCCCCTCAAAGGAACAATTTTGCCTCAAAATATCCAAAAATTGTAATACCCCCCCAAAGGAACAATTTCGCCTCAAAATAGAAAAAAAATTGCAATACCCCCCCAAAGGAACAATTTCGCCTTAAAATGCCGAAAAGTTGCAATACCCCCCGAAAGGAACAATTTCGCTTCAAAATGGCCAAAAGTTGCAATACCCCCCCAAAGGAACAATTTCGCCTCAAAATGTCAAAAAATTGCAATACCCCCCTCAAAGGAACAATTTCGCCTCAAAATGCCGAAAAGTTGCAATACCCCCCGAAAGGAACAATTTCGCTTCAAAATGGCCAAAAGATGCAATACCCCCCAAAGCAACAATTTCACCTCAAAATGGCAAAAAATTGCAATACCCCCCCAAAGGATCAATTTCGCCTCAAAATATCCAAAAATTGTAATACCCCCCCAAAGGAACAATTTCGCCTCAAAATAGAAAAAAAATTGCAATACCCCCCCAAAGCAACAATTTCACCTCAAAATGGCAAAAAATTGCAATACCCCCCTCAAAGGAACAATTTCGCCTCAAAATGCCGAAAAGTTGCAATACCCCCCAAAGGAACAATTTCGCCTCAAAATGCCGAAAAGTTGCAATACCCCCCGAAAGGAACAATTTCGCTTCAATATAACCAAAAGTTGCAATACCCCCCCAAAAGAACAATTTCGCCTTAAATGGAAAAAAAATTGCAAAACCCCCCGAAGGAACAATTTCGCCTCAAAATGCCGAAAAGTTGCAATACCCCCCGAAAGGAACAATTTCGCTTCAAAATGGCCAAAAGTTGCAATACCCCCCCAAAGGAACAATTTCACCTCAAAATGGCAAAAAATTGCAATACCCCCCCCAAAGGAACAATTTCGCCTCAAAATGCCGAAAAGTTGCAATACCCCCCCAAAGGAACAATTTCGCTTCAAAATAGCCAAAAGATGCAATACCCCTCCAAAGGAACAATTTCGCCTCAAAATGCCGAAAAGTTGCAATACCCCCCGAAAGGAACAATTTCGCTTCAAAATGGCCAAAAGTTGCAATACCCCCCCAAAGGAACAATTTCGCCTCAAAATGTCAAAAAATTGCAATACCCCCCCAAAGGAACAATTTTGCCTCAAAATATCCAAAAATTGTAATACCCCCCCAAAGGAACAATTTCGCCTCAAAATAGAAAAAAAATTGCAATACCCCCCAAAGGAACAATTTCGCCTCAAAATGGCAAAAAATTGCAATACCCCCCCAAAGTAACAATTACGCTTCAAAATGGTTAAAAGTTGCAATACCCCTTAAAGGAACAATATCACCTCAAAATGGCAAAAAATTGCAATACCCTCCCAAAGGAAAAATTTCGCCTCAAAATGCCAAAAGTTGCAATACTCCCCCAAAGGAACAATTTCGCCTCAAAATGGCAAAAAATTGCAATACCCCCCATAGGAACAATTTCGCTTCAAAATGGCCAAAAGATGCAATACCCTCCCAAAGCAACAATTTCGTCTCAAAATGGAAAAAAATTTCAATACCCCCCCAAAGGAACAATTTCGCCTCAAAATGCCGAAAAGTTGCAATACCCCCCGAAAGGAACAATTTCGCTTCAAAATGGCCAAAAGTTGCAATACCCCCCCAAAGGAACAATTTCGCCTCAAAATGCCGAAAAGTTGCAATACCCCCCGAAAGGAACAATTTCGCTTCAAAATGGCCAAAAGTTGCAATACCCCCCAAAGGAACAATTTCGCCTCAAAATGGCAAAAAATTGCAATACCACCCCAAAGGAACAATTTCGCTTTAAAATGGCCAAAAGTTGCAATACCCCCCCAAAGGAAAAATTTCGCCTGAAAATGAAAAAAAAATTGCAATACCCCCCCAAAGGAACAATTTCGCCTCAAAATGCCGAAAAGTTGCAATACCCCCCCAAAGGAACAATTTCGCCTCAAAATGCCGAAAAGTTGCAATACCCCCCAAAGGACCAATTTCGCTTCAAAATGGCCAAAAGTTGCAATACCCCCCAAAGGAACAATTTCGCTTTAAAATGGCCAAAAGTTGCAATACCCCCCCAAAGGAACAATTTCGCCTCAAAATGGCAAAAAATTGCAATACCCCCCTCAAAGGAACAATTTCGCCTCAAAATGCCGAAAAGTTGCAATACCCACCCAAAGGAACAATTTCGCCTCAAAATGCCGAAAAGTTGCAATACCCCCCCAAAGGAACAATTTCGCTTCAAAATGGCCAAAAGTTGCAATACCCCCCCAAAGGAAAAATTTCGCCTCAAAATGAAAAAAAAATTGCAATACCCCCCCAAAGGAACAATTTCGCCTCAAAATGCCGAAAAGTTGCAATACCCCCCCAAAGGAACAATTTCGCCTCAAAATGCCGAAAAGTTGCAATACCCCCCCAAAGTAACAATTTCGCTTCAAAATGGCCAAAAGTTGCAATACCCCCCCAAAGGAACAATTTCGCTTCAAAATGGCCAAAAGTTGCAATACCCCCCAAAAAGAACAATTTCGCCTCAAAATGCCGAAAAGTTGCAATACCCCCCGAAAGGAACAATTTCGCTTCAAAATGGCCAAAAGTTGCAATACCCCCCCAAAGGAACAATTTCGCCTCAAAATGGCAAAAAATTGCAATACCCCCCCAAAGGAACAATTTCACCTCAAAATGCCGAAAAGTTGCAATACCCCCCGAAAGGAACAATTTCGCTTTAAAATGGCCAAAAGATGCAATACCCCCCCAAAGCAACAATTTCACCTCAAAATGGCAAAAAATTGCAATACCCCCCTCAAAGGAACAATTTTGCCTCAAAATATCCAAAAATTGTAATACCCCCCCAAAGGAACAATTTCGCCTCAAAATAGAAAAAAAATTGCAATACCCCCCCAAAGGAACAATTTCGCCTTAAAATGCCGAAAAGTTGCAATACCCCCCGAAAGGAACAATTTCGCTTCAAAATGGCCAAAAGTTGCAATACCCCCCCAAAGGAACAATTTCGCCTCAAAATGTCAAAAAATTGCAATACCCCCCTCAAAGGAACAATTTCGCCTCAAAATGCCGAAAAGTTGCAATACCCCCCAAAGGAACAATTTCGCCTCAAAATGCCGAAAAGTTGCAATACCCCCCCAAAGGAACAATTTTGCCTCAAAATGCCGAAAAGTTGCAATACCCCCCCAAAGGAACAATTTCGCCTCAAAATGCCGAAAAGTTGCAATACCCCCCCAAAGGAACAATTTCGCCTCAAAATGGCTAAAAGTTGCAATACCCCCCAAAGGAAGAATTTCGCCGCAAAATGGGAAAAAATTGCAATACCCCCCAAAGGAACAATTTCGCTTCAAAATGGCCAAAAGATGCAATACCCCCCCAAAGCAACAATTTCGCCTCAAAATGGCCAAAAGTTGCAATACCCCCCAAAGGAACAATTTCGCTTCAAAATGGCCAAAAGATGCAATACCCCCCAAAGCAACAATTTTGCCTCAAAATGGCAAAAAATTGCAATACCCCCCCAAAGGAACAATTTCGCCTCAAAATGACGAAAAGTTGCAATACCCCCCGAAAGGAACAATTTCGCTTCAAAATGGCCAAAAGTTGCAATACCCCCCCAAAGGAACAATTTCGCCTCAAAATGCCGAAAAGTTGCAATACCCCCCGAAAGGAACAATTTCGCTTCAAAATGGCCAAAAGTTGCAATACCCCCCCAAAGGAACAATTTCGCCTCAAAATGGCAAAAAATTGCAATACCCCCCCAAAGGAAAAATTTCGCCTCAAAATGAAAAAAAAATTGCAATGCCCCCCCAAAGGAACAATTTCGCTTCAAAATGCCGAAAAGTTGCAATACCCCCCGAAAGGAACAATTTCGCTTCAAAATGGCCAAAAGTGGCAATACCCCCCAAAGGAACAATTTCGGTTCAAAATGGCCAAAAGATGCAATACCCCCCCAAAGCAACAATTTCGCCTCAAAATGGCAAAAAATTGCAATACCCCCAAAGGAACAATTTCGCCTCAAAATGCCGAAAAGTTGCAATACCCCCGAAAGGAATAATTTCGCTTCAAAATGGCCAAAAGTTGCAATACCCCCCCAAAGGAACAATTTCGCCTCAAAATGCCGAAAAGTTGCAATTCCCCCCGAAAGGAACAATTTCGCTTCAAAATGGCCAAAAGTTGCAATACCCCCCCAAAGGAACAATTTCGCCTCAAAATGTCAAAAAATTGCAATAACCCCCCAAAGGAACAATTTCACCTCAAAATGCCGAAAAGTTGCAATACCCCCCGAAAGGAACAATTTCGCTTCAAAATGGCCAAAAGATGCAATACCCCCCAAAGCAACAATTTCACCTCAAAATGGCAAAAAATTGCAATACCCCCCCAAAGGAACAATTTCACCTCAAAATATCCAAAAATTGTAATACCCCCCCAAAGGAACAATTTCGCTTCAATATAACCAAAAGTTGCAATACCCCCCCAAAAGAACAATTTCGCCTTAAATGGAAAAAAAATTGCAAAACCCCCCGAAGGAACAATTTCGCCTCAAAATGCCGAAAAGTTGCAATACCCCCCGAAAGGAACAATTTCGCTTCAAAATGGCCAAAAGTTGCAATACCCCCCCAAAGGAACAATTTCACCTCAAAATGGCAAAAAATTGCAATACCCCCCCAAAGGAACAATTTCGCCTCAAAATGCCGAAAAGTTGCAATACCCCCCCAAGGAACAATTTCGCTTCAAAATGGCCAAAAGTTGCAATACCCCCCCAAGGAACAATTTCGCTTCAAAATGGCCAAAAGTTGCAATACCCCCCAAAAGAACAATTTCGCCTCAAAATGCCGAAAAGTTGCAATACCCCCCCAAAGGAACAATTTCGCTTCAAAATGGCCAAAAGATGCAATACCCCTCCAAAGGAACAATTTCGCCTCAAAATGCCGAAAAGTTGCAATACCCCCCGAAAGGAACAATTTCGCTTCAAAATGGCCAAAAATTGCAATACCCCCCCAAAGGAACAATTTCGCCTCAAAATATCCAAAAATTGTAATACCCCCCCAAGGAACAATTTCGCCTCAAAATAGAAAAAAAATTGCAATACCCCCCCAAAGGAACAATTTCGCCTCAAAATAGAAAAAAAATTGCAATACCCCCCAAAGGAACAATTTCGCTTCAAAATGGCCAAAAGTTGCAATACCCCCCCAAAGGAACAATTTCGCCTCAAAATGTCAAAAAATTGCAATACCCCCCCAAAGGAACAATTTCACCTCAAAATGCCGAAAAGTTGCAATACCCCCCGAAAGGAACAATATCGCTTCAAAATGGCCAAAAGATGCAATACCCCCCCAAAGCAACAATTTCACCTCAAAATGGCAAAAAATTGCAATACCCCCCTCAAAGGAACAATTTCGCCTCAAAATGCCGAAAAGTTGCAATACCCCCCAAAGGAACAATTTCACCTCAAAATGCCGAAAAGTTGCAATACCCCCCCAAAGGAACAATTTCGCTTCAAAATGGCCAAAAGTTGCAATACCCCCCAAAAGAACAATTTCGCCTCAAAATGCCGAAAAGTTGCAATACCCCCCCAAAGGAACAATTTCGCTTCAAAATGGCCAAAAGATGCAATACCCCTCCAAAGGAACAATTTCGCCTCAAAATGCCGAAAAGTTGCAATACCCCCCGAAAGGAACAATTTCGCTTCAAAATGGCCAAAAGTTGCAATACCCCCCCAAAGGAACAATTTCGACTCAAAATGTCAAAAAATTGCAATACCCCCCCAAAGGAACAATTTCGCCTCAAAATATCCAAAAATTGTAATACCCCCCCAAGGAACAATTTCGCCTCAAAATAGAAAAAAAATTGCAATACCCCCCAAAGGAACAATTTCGCCTTAAAATGCCGAAAAGTTGCAATACCCCCCGAAAGGAACAATTTCGCTTCAAAATGGCCAAAAGTTGCAATACCCCCCCAAAGGAACAATTTCGCCTCAAAATGTCAAAAAATTGCAATACCCCCCCAAAGGAACAATTTCACCTCAAAATGCCGAAAAGTTGCAATACCCCTCGAAAGGAACAATATCGCTTCAAAATGGCCAAAAGATGCAATACCCCCCCAAAGCAACAATTTCACCTCAAAATGGCAAAAAATTGCAATACCCCCCTCAAAGGAACAATTTCGCCTCAAAATGCCGAAAAGTTGCAATACCCCCCAAAGGAACAATTTCACCTCAAAATGCCGAAAAGTTGCAATACCCCCCCAAAAGAACAATTTCGCTTCAAAATGGCCAAAAGTTGCAATACCCCCCCAAAGGAACAATTTCGCCTCAAAATGCCGAAAAGTTGCAATACCCCCCGAAAGGAACAATTTCGCTTCAAAATGGCCAAAAGTTGCAATACCCCCCCAAAGGAACAATTTCACCTCAAAATGGCAAAAAATTGCAATACCCCCTTAAAGGAACAATTTCGCCTCAAAATGCCGAAAAGTTGCAATACCCCCCCAAAGGAACAATTTCGCTTCAAAATGGCCAAAAGTTGCAATACCCCCCCAAAGGAACAATTTCGCTTCAAAATGGCCAAAAGTTGCAATACCCCCCCAAAGGAACAATTTCGCCTCAAAATGGCAAAAAATTGCAATACCCCCCCAAAGTAACAATTACGCTTCAAAATGGTTAAAAGTTGCAATACCCCCTATAGGAACAATATCACCTCAAAATGGCAAAAAATTGCAATACCCTCCCAAAGGAAAAATTTCGCCTCAAAATGCCAAAAGTTGCAATACTCCCCCAAAGGAACAATTTCGCCTCAGAATGGCAAAAAATTGCAATACCCCCCATAGGAACAATTTCGCTTCAAAATGGCCAAAAGATGCAATACCCTCCCAAAGCAACAATTTCGTCTCAAAATGGAAAAAAATTGCAATACCCCCCCAAAGGAACAATTTCGCCTCAAAATGCCGAAAAGTTGCAATACCCCCCGAAAGGAACAATTTCGCTTCAAAATGGCCAAAAGTTGCAATACCCCCCCAAAGGAACAATTTCGCCTCAAAATGCCGAAAAGTTGCAATACCCCCCGAAAGGAACAATTTCGCTTCAAAATGGCCAAAAGTTGCAATACCCCCCCAAAGGAACAATTTCGCCTCAAAATGGCAAAAAATTGCAATACCACCCCAAAGGAACAATTTCGCTTTAAAATGGCCAAAAGTTGCAATACCCCCCCAAAGGAACAATTTCGCCTCAAAATGGCAAAAAATTGCAATACCCCCCTCAAAGGAACAATTTCGCCTCAAAATGCCGAAAAGTTGCAATACCCCCCCAAAGGAACAATTTCGCTTCAAAATGGCCAAAAGTTGCAATACCCCCCCAAAGGAAAAATTTCGCCTCAAAATGAAAAAAAAATTGCAATACCCCCCCAAAGGAACAATTTCGCCTCAAAATGCCGAAAAGTTGCAATACCCCCCCAAAGGAACAATTTCGCCTCAAAATGCCGAAAAGTTGCAATACCCCCCGAAAGGAACAATTTCGCTTCAAAATGGCCAAAAGTTGCAATACCCCCCCAAAGGAACAATTTCACCTCAAAATGGCAAAAAATTGCAATACCCTCCCAAAGGAAAAATTTCGCCTCAAAATGCCAAAAGTTGCAATACCCCCCCAAAGGAACAATTTCGCCTCAAAATGGCAAAAAATTGCAATACCCCCCAAAGGAACAATTTCGCTTCAAAATGGCCAAAAGATGCAATACCCTCCCAAAGCAACAAATTCGTCTCAAAATGGAAAAAAATTGCAATACCCCCCCAAAGGAACAATTTCGCCTCAAAATGCCGAAAAGTTGCAATACCCCCCGAAAGGAACACTTTCGCTTCAAAATGGCCAAAAGTTGCAATACCCCCCCAAAGGAACAATTTCGCCTCAAAATGCCGAAAAGTTGCAATACCCCCCGAAAGGAACAATTTCGCTTCAAAATGGCCAAAAGTTGCAATACCCCCCCAAAGGAAAAATTTCGCCTCAAAATGCCGAAAAGTTGCAATACCCCCCCAAAGGAACAATTTCGCCTCAAAATGCCGAAAAGTTGCAATACCCCCCCAAAGGAACAATTTCGCTTCAAAATGGCCAAAAGTTGCAATACCCCCCCAAAGGAAAAATTTCGCCTCAAAATGAAAAAAAAATTGCAATACCCCCCCAAAGGAACAATTTCGCCTCAAAATGCCGTAAAGTTGCAATGCCCCCCGAAAGGAACAATTTCGCTTCAAAATGGCCAAAATTTGCAATACCCCCCCAAAGGAACAATTTCGCTTCAAAATGGCCAGAAGTTGCAATACCCCACCAAAGGAACAATTTCGCCTCAAAATGGCAAAAAATTGCAATACCCCCCCAAAGGAACAATTTCGCCTCAAAATGCCGAAAAGTTGCAATACCCCCCCAAAGGAACAATTTCGCTTCAAAATGGCCAAAAGTTGCAATACCCCCCCAAAGGAACAATTTCGCCTCAAAATGCCGAAAAGTTGCAATACCCCCCGAAATTAACAATTTCGCTTCAAAATGGCCAAAAGTGGCAATACCCCCCCAAAGGAACAATTTCGGTTCAAAATGGCCAAAAGATGCAATACCCCCCCAAAGCAACAATTTCGCCTTAAAATGGCAGAAAATTGCAATACCCCCCAAAGGAACAATTTCGCCTCAAAATGCCGAAAAGTTGCAATACCCCCCGAAAGGAATAATTTCGCTTCAAAATGGCCAAAAGTTGCAATACCCCCCCAAAGGAACAATTTCGCCTCAAAATGCCGAAAAGTTGCAATACCCCCCGAAAGGAACAATTTCGCTTCAAAATGGCCAAAAGTTGCAATACCCCCCAAAGAAACAATTTCGCCTCAAAATGTCAAAAAATTGCAATACCCCCCCAAAGGAACAATTTCACCTCAAAATGCCGAAAAGTTGCAATACCCCCCGAAAGGAACAATTTCGCTTCAAAATGGCCAAAAGATGCAATACCCCCCAAAGCAACAGTTTCACCTCAAAATGGCAAAAAATTGCAATACCCCCCCAAAGGAACATTTTCGCCTCAAAATGTCAAAAAATTGCAATACCCCCCAAAGGAACAATTTCGCCTCAAAATGCCGAAAATTTGCAATACCCCCCGAAAGGAACAATTTCGCTTCAAAATGGCCAAAAGTTGCAATACCCCCCCAAAGGAACAATTTCACCTCAAAATGGCAAAACATTTCAATACCCCCCCAAAGGAACAATTTCGCTTCAAAATGGCCAAAAGTTGCAATACCCCCCCAAAGGAACAATTTCGCCTCAAAATGCCGAAAAGTTGCAATACCCCCCGAAAGGAACAATTTCGCTTCAAAATGGCCAAAAGTTGCAATACCCCCCCAAAGGAACAATTTCGCCTCAAAATGGCAAAAAATTGCAATACCCACCCAAAGGAACAATTTCACCTCAAAATGAAAAAAAAATTGCAATACCCCCCCAAAGGAACAATTTCGCCTCAAAATGCCGAAAAGTTGCAATACCCCCCCAAAGGAACAATTTCGCCTCAAAGTGCCGAAAAGTTGCAATACCCCCCCAAAGGAACAATTTCGCTTCAAAATGGCCAAAAGTTGCAATACCCCCCCAAAGGAACAATTTCGCTTCAAAATGGCCAAAAGTTGCAATACCCCCCAAAAAGAACAATTTCGCCTCAAAATGGCAAAAAATTGCAATACCCCCCCAAAGTAACAATTTCGCTTCAAAATGGTTAAAAGTTGCAATACCCCCCAAAAGGAACAATTTCACCTCAAAATGGCAAAAAATTGCAATACCCTCCCAAAGGAAAAATTTCGCCTCAAAATGCCAAAAGTTGCAATACCCCCCCAAAGGAACAATTTCGCCTCAAAATGGCAAAAAATTGCAATACCCCCCAAAGGAACAATTTCGCTTCAAAATGGCCAAAAGATGCAATACCCTCCCAAAGCAACAAATTCGTCTCAAAATGGAAAAAAATTGCAATACCCCCCCAAAGGAACAATTTCGCCTCAAAATGCCGAAAAGTTGCAATACCCCCCGAAAGGAACAATTTCGCTTCAAAATGGCAAAAAGTTGCAATACCCCCCCAAAGGAACAATTTCGACTCAAAATGTCAAAAAATTGCAATACCCCCCCAAAGGAACAATTTCGCCTCAAAATATCCAAAAATTGTAATACCCCCCCAAGGAACAATTTCGCCTCAAAATAGAAAAAAAATTGCAATACCCCCCAAAGGAACAATTTCGCCTTAAAATGCCGAAAAGTTGCAATACCCCCCGAAAGGAACAATTTCGCTTCAAAATGGCCAAAAGTTGCAATACCCCCCCAAAGGAACAATTTCGCCTCAAAATGTCAAAAAATTGCAATACCCCCCCAAAGGAACAATTTCACCTCAAAATGCCGAAAAGTTGCAATACCCCCCGAAAGGAACAATATCGCTTCAAAATGGCCAAAAGATGCAATACCCCCCCAAAGCAACAATTTCACCTCAAAATGGCAAAAAATTGCAATACCCCCCTCAAAGGAACAATTTCGCCTCAAAATGCCGAAAAGTTGCAATACCCCCCAAAGGAACAATTTCACCTCAAAATGCCGAAAAGTTGCAATACCCCCCCAAAAGAACAATTTCGCTTCAAAATGGCCAAAAGTTGCAATACCCCCCCAAAGGAACAATTTCGCCTCAAAATGCCGAAAAGTTGCAATACCCCCCGAAAGGAACAATTTCGCTTCAAAATGGCCAAAAGTTGCAATACCCCCCCAAAGGAACAATTTCACCTCAAAATGGCAAAAAATTGCAATACCCCCTTAAAGGAACAATTTCGCCTCAAAATGCCGAAAAGTTGCAATACCCCCCCAAAGGAACAATTTCGCTTCAAAATGGCCAAAAGTTGCAATACCCCCCCAAAGGAACAATTTCGCTTCAAAATGGCCAAAAGTTGCAATACCCCCCCAAAGGAACAATTTCGCCTCAAAATGGCAAAAAATTGCAATACCCCCCCAAAGTAACAATTACGCTTCAAAATGGTTAAAAGTTGCAATACCCCCTATAGGAACAATATCACCTCAAAATGGCAAAAAATTGCAATACCCTCCCAAAGGAAAAATTTCACCTCAAAATGCCAAAAGTTGCAATACTCCCCCAAAGGAACAATTTCGCCTCAGAATGGCAAAAAATTGCAATACCCCCCATAGGAACAATTTCGCTTCAAAATGGCCAAAAGATGCAATACCCTCCCAAAGCAACAATTTCGTCTCAAAATGGAAAAAAATTGCAATACCCCCCCAAAGGAACAATTTCGCCTCAAAATGCCGAAAAGTTGCAATACCCCCCGAAAGGAACAATTTCGCTTCAAAATGGCCAAAAGTTGCAATACCCCCCCAAAGGAACAATTTCGCCTCAAAATGCCGAAAAGTTGCAATACCCCCCGAAAGGAACAATTTCGCTTCAAAATGGCCAAAAGTTGCAATACCCCCCCAAAGGAACAATTTCGCCTCAAAATGGCAAAAAATTGCAATACCACCCCAAAGGAACAATTTCGCTTTAAAATGGCCAAAAGTTGCAATACCCCCCCAAAGGAACAATTTCGCCTCAAAATGGCAAAAAATTGCAATACCCCCCTCAAAGGAACAATTTCGCCTCAAAATGCCGAAAAGTTGCAATACCCACCCAAAGGAACAATTTCGCCTCAAAATGCCGAAAAGTTGCAATACCCCCCCAAAGGAACAATTTCGCTTCAAAATGGCCAAAAGTTGCAATACCCCCCCAAAGGAAAAATTTCGCCTCAAAATGAAAAAAAAATTGCAATACCCCCCAAAGGAACAATTTCGCCTCAAAATGCCGAAAAGTTGCAATACCCCCCCAAAGGAACAATTTCGCCTCAAAATGCCGAAAAGTTGCAATACCCCCCCAAAGGAACAATTTCGCTTCAAAATGGCCAAAAGTTGCAATACCCCCCCAAAGGAACAATTTCGCTTCAAAATGGCCAAAAGTTGCAATACCCCCCAAAAAGAACAATTTCGCCTCAAAATGGCAAAAAATTGCAATACCCCCCCAAAGTAACAATTTCGCTTCAAAATGGTTAAAAGTTGCAATACCCCCCCAAAGGAACAATTTCACCTCAAAATGGCAAAAAATTGCAATACCCTCCCAAAGGAAAAATTTCGCCTCAAAATGCCAAAAGTTGCAATACCCCCCCAAAGGAACAATTTCGCCTCAAAATGGCAAAAAATTGCAATACCCCCCAAAGGAACAATTTCGCTTCAAAATGGCCAAAAGATGCAATACCCTCCCAAACCAACAAATTCGTCTCAAAATGGAAAAAAATTGCAATACCCCCCCAAAGGAACAATTTCGCCTCAAAATGCCGAAAAGTTGCAATACCCCCCGAAAGGAACACTTTCGCTTCAAAATGGCCAAAAGTTGCAATACCCCCCCAAAGGAACAATTTCGCCTCAAAATGCCGAAAAGTTGCAATACCCCCCGAAAGGAACAATTTCGCTTCAAAATGGCCAAAAGTTGCAATACCCCCCCAAAGGAAAAATTTCGCCTCAAAATGCCGAAAAGTTGCAATACCCCCCCAAAGGAACAATTTCGCCTCAAAATGCCGAAAAGTTGCAATACCCCCCCAAAGGAACAATTTCGCTTCAAAATGGCCAAAAGTTGCAATACCCCCCCAAAGGAAAAATTTCGCCTCAAAATGAAAAAAAAATTGCAATACCCCCCCAAAGGAACAATTTCGCCTCAAAATGCCGTAAAGTTGCAATACCCCCCGAAAGGAACAATTTCGCTTCAAAATGGCCAAAATTTGCAATACCCCCCCAAAGGAACAATTTCGCTTCAAAATGGCCAGAAGTTGCAATACCCCCCCAAAGGAACAATTTCGCCTCAAAATGGCAAAAAATTGCAATACCCCCCCAAAGGAACAATTTCGCCTCAAAATGCCGAAAAGTTGCAATACCCCCCCAAAGGAACAATTTCGCTTCAAAATGGCCAAAAGTTGCAATACCCCCCCAAAGGAACAATTTCGCCTCAAAATGCCGAAAAGTTGCAATACCCCCCGAAATTAACAATTTCGCTTCAAAATGGCCAAAAGTGGCAATACCCCCCCAAAGGAACAATTTCGCCTCAAAATGCCGAAAAGTTGCAATACCCCCCGAAAGGAACAATTTCGCTTCAAAATGGCCAAAAGTTGCAATACCCCCCAAAGAAACAATTTCGCCTCAAAATGTCAAAAAATTGCAATACCCCCCCAAAGGAACAATTTCACCTCAAAATGCCGAAAAGTTGCAATACCCCCCGAAAGGAACAATTTCGCTTCAAAATGGCCAAAAGATGCAATACCCCCCAAAGCAACAGTTTCACCTCAAAATGGCAAAAAATTGCAATACCCCCCCAAAGGAACAATTTCGCCTCAAAATGTCAAAAAATTGCTATACCCCCCAAAGGAACAATTTCGCCTCAAAATGCCGAAAATTTGCAATACCCCCCGAAAGGAACAATTTCGCTTCAAAATGGCCAAAAGTTGCAATACCCCCCCAAAGGAACAATTTCACCTCAAAATGGCAAAACATTTCAATACCCCCCCCAATTAACAATTTCGCTTCAAAATGGCCAAAAGTTGCAATACCCCCCAAAAGAACAATTTCGCCTCAAAATGCCGAAAAGTTGCAATACCCCCCGAAAGGAACAATTTCGCTTCAAAATGGCCAAAAGTTGCAATACCCCCCCAAAGGAACAATTTCGCCTCAAAATGGCAAAAAATTGCAATACCCACCCAAAGGAACAATTTCACCTCAAAATGCCGAAAAGTTGCAATACCCCCGAAAGGAACAATTTCGCTTCAAAATGGCCAAAAGATGCAATACCCCCCAAAGCAACAATTTCACCTCAAAATATCCAAAAATTGTAATACCCCCCAAAGGAAAAATTTCGCCTCAAAATGAAAAAAAAATTGCAATACCCCCCCAAAGGAACAATTTCGCCTCAAAATGCCGAAAAGTTGCAATACCCCCCCAAAGGAACAATTTCGCCTCAAAGTGCCGAAAAGTTGCAATACCCCCCCAAAGGAACAATTTCGCTTCAAAATGGCCAAAAGTTGCAATACCCCCCCAAAGGAACAATTTCGCTTCAAAATGGCCAAAAGTTGCAATACCCCCCAAAAAGAACAATTTCGCCTCAAAATGGCAAAAAATTGCAATACCCCCCCAAAGTAACAATTTCGCTTCAAAATGGTTAAAAGTTGCAATACCCCCCCAAAGGAACAATTTCACCTCAAAATGGCAAAAAATTGCAATACCCTCCCAAAGGAAAAATTTCGCCTCAAAATGCCAAAAGTTGCAATACCCCCCCAAAGGAACAATTTCACCTCAAAATGGCAAAAAATTGCAATACCCCCCAAAGGAACAATTTCGCTTCAAAATGGCCAAAAGATGCAATACCCTCCCAAAGCAACAAATTCGTCTCAAAATGGAAAAAAATTGCAATACCCCCCCAAAGGAACAATTTCGCCTCAAAATGCCGAAAAGTTGCAATACCCCCCGAAAGGAACAACTTCGCTTCAAAATGGCCAAAAGTTGCAATACCCCCCCAAAGGAACAATTTCGCCTCAAAATGCCGAAAAATTGCAATACCACCCCAAAGGAACAATTTCGCTTTAAAATGGCCAAAAGTTGCAATACCCCCCCAAAGGAACAATTTCGGCTCAAAATGGCAAAAAATTGCAATACCCCCCTCAAAGGAACAATTTCGCCTCAAAATGCCGAAAAGTTGCAATACCCCCCCAAAGGAACAATTTCGCCTCAAAATGCCGAAAAGTTGCAATACCCCCCCAAAGGAACAATTTCGCTTCAAAATGGCCAAAAGTTGCAATACCCCCCCAAAGGAAAAATTTCGCCTCAAAATGAAAAAAAAATTGCAATACCCCCCCAAAGGAACAATTTCGCCTCAAAATGCCGTAAAGTTGCAATACCCCCCGAAAGGAACAATTTCGCTTCAAAATGGCCAAAATTTGCAATACCCCCCCAAAGGAACAATTTCGCTTCAAAATGGCCAGAAGTTGCAATACCCCCCCAAAGGAACAATTTCGCCTCAAAATGGCAAAAAATTGCAATACCCCCCCAAAGGAACAATTTCGCCTCAAAATGCCGAAAAGTTGCAATACCCCCCCAAAGGAACAATTTCGCTTCAAAATGGCCAAAAGTTGCAATACCCCCCCAAAGGAACAATTTCGCCTCAAAATGCCGAAAAGTTGCAATACCCCCCGAAATTAACAATTTCGCTTCAAAATGGCCAAAAGTGGCAATACCCCCCCAAAGGAACAATTTCGGTTCAAAATGGCCAAAAGATGCAATACCCCCCCAAAGCAACAATTTCGCCTTAAAATGGCAGAAAATTGCAATACCCCCCAAAGGAACAATTTCGCCTCAAAATGCCGAAAAGTTGCAATACCCCCCGAAAGGAATAATTTCGCTTCAAAATGGCCAAAAGTTGCAATACCCCCCCAAAGGAACAATTTCGCCTCAAAATGCCGAAAAGTTGCAATACCCCCCGAAAGGAACAATTTCGCTTCAAAATGGCCAAAAGTTGCAATACCCCCCAAAGAAACAATTTCGCCTCAAAATGTCAAAAAATTGCAATACCCCCCCAAAGGAACAATTTCACCTCAAAATGCCGAAAAGTTGCAATACCCCCTGAAAGGAACAATTTCGCTTCAAAATGGCCAAAAGATGCAATACCCCCCAAAGCAACAGTTTCACCTCAAAATGGCAAAAAATTGCAATACCCCCCCAAAGGAACAATTTCGCCTCAAAATGTCAAAAAATTGCAATACCCCCCAAAGGAACAATTTCGCCTCAAAATGCCGAAAATTTGCAATACCCCCCGAAAGGAACAATTTCGCTTCAAAATGGCCAAAAGTTGCAATACCCCCCCAAAGGAACAATTTCACCTCAAAATGGCAAAACATTTCAATACCCCCCCAAAGGAACAATTTTGCTTCAAAATGGCCAAAAGTTGCAATACCCCCCCAAAGGAACAATTTCACTTCAAAATGGCCAAAAGTTGCAATACCCCCCAAAAGAACAATTTCGCCTCAAAATGCCGAAAAGTTGCAATACCCCCCGAAAGGAACAATTTCGCTTCAAAATGGCCAAAAGTTGCAATACCCCCCCAAAGGAAAAATTTCGCCTCAAAATGCCGAAAAGTTGCAATACCCCCCGAAAGGAACAATTTCGCTTCAAAATGGCCAAAAGTTGCAATACCCCCCCAAAGGAACAATTTCGCCTCAAAATGGCAAAAAATTGCAATACCCCCCCAAAGGAACAATTTCACCTCAAAATGCCGAAAAGTTGCAATACCCCCGAAAGGAACAATTTCGCTTCAAAATGGCCAAAAGATGCAATACCCCCCAAAGCAACAATTTCACCTCAAAATATCCAAAAATTGTAATACCCCCCAAAGGAAAAATTTCGCCTCAAAATGAAAAAAAAATTGCAATACCCCCCCAAAGGAACAATTTCGCCTCAAAATGCCGAAAAGTTGCAATACCCCCCCAAAGGAACAATTTCGCCTCAAAATGCCGAAAAGTTGCAATACCCCCCCAAAGGAACAATTTCGCTTCAAAATGGCCAAAAGTTGCAATACCCCCCCAAAGGAACAATTTCGCTTCAAAATGGCCAAAAGTTGCAATACCCCCCAAAAAGAACAATTTCGCCTCAAAATGGCAAAAAATTGCAATACCCCCCCAAAGTAACAATTTCGCTTCAAAATGGTTAAAAGTTGCAATACCCCCCCAAAGGAACAATTTCACCTCAAAATGGCAAAAAATTGCAATACCCTCCCAAAGGAAAAATTTCGCCTCAAAATGCCAAAAGTTGCAATACCCCCCCAAAGGAACAATTTCGCCTCAAAATGGCAAAAAATTGCAATACCCCCCAAAGGAACAATTTCGCTTCAAAATGGCCAAAAGATGCAATACCCTCCCAAAGCAACAAATTCGTCTCAAAATGGAAAAAAATTGCAATACCCCCCCAAAGGAACAATTTCGCCTCAAAATGCCGAAAAGTTGCAATACCCCTCGAAAGGAACAACTTCGCTTCAAAATGGCCAAAAGTTGCAATACCCCCCCAAAGGAACAATTTCGCCTCAAAATGCCGAAAAGTTGCAATACCCCCCGAAAGGAACAATTTCGCTTCAAAATGGCCAAAAGTGGCAATACCCCCCAAAGGAACAATTTCGGTTCAAAATGGCCAAAAGATGCAATACCCCCCCAAAGCAACAATTTCGCCTCAAAATGGCAAAAAATTGCAATACCCCCAAAGGAACAATTTCGCCTCAAAATGCCGAAAAGTTGCAATACCCCCGAAAGGAATAATTTCGCTTCAAAATGGCCAAAAGTTGCAATACCCCCCCAAAGGAACAATTTCGCCTCAAAATGCCGAAAAGTTGCAATTCCCCCCGAAAGGAACAATTTCGCTTCAAAATGGCCAAAAGTTGCAATACCCCCCCAAAGGAACAATTTCGCCTCAAAATGTCAAAAAATTGCAATAACCCCCCAAAGGAACAATTTCACCTCAAAATGCCGAAAAGTTGCAATACCCCCCGAAAGGAACAATTTCGCTTCAAAATGGCCAAAAGATGCAATACCCGCCAAAGCAACAATTTCACCTCAAAATGGCAAAAAATTGCAATACCCCCCCAAAGGAACAATTTCACCTCAAAATATCCAAAAATTGTAATACCCCCCCAAAGGAACAATTTCGCTTCAATATAACCAAAAGTTGCAATACCCCCCCAAAAGAACAATTTCGCCTTAAATGGAAAAAAAATTGCAAAACCCCCCGAAGGAACAATTTTGCCTCAAAATGCCGAAAAGTTGCAATACCCCCCAAAAGGAACAATTTCGCTTCAAAATGGCCAAAAGTTGCAATACCCCCCCAAAGGAACAATTTCACCTCAAAATGGCAAAAAATTGCAATACCCCCCCAAAGGAACAATTTCGCCTCAAAATGCCGAAAAGTTGCAATACCCCCCCAAAGGAACAATTTTGCTTCAAAATGGCCAAAAGTTGCAATACCCCCCCAAAGGAACAATTTCGCTTCAAAATGGCCAAAAGTTGCAATACCCCCCAAAAGAACAATTTCGCCTCAAAATGCCGAAAAGTTGCAATACCCCCCCAAAGGAACAATTTCGCTTCAAAATGGCCAAAAGATGCAATACCCCTCCAAAGGAACAATTTCGCCTCAAAATGCCGAAAAGTTGCAATACCCCCCGAAAGGAACAATTTCGCTTCAAAATGGCCAAAAGTTGCAATACCCCCCCAAAGGAACAATTTCGCCTCAAAATATCCAAAAATTGTAATACCCCCCCAAGGAACAATTTCGCCTCAAAATAGAAAAAAAATTGCAATACCCCCCCAAAGGAACAATTTCGCCTTAAAATGCCGAAAAGTTGCAATACCCCCCGAAAGGAACAATTTCGCTTCAAAATGGCCAAAAGTTGCAATACCCCCCCAAAGGAACAATTTCGCCTCAAAATGTCAAAAAATTGCAATACCCCCCCAAAGGAACAATTTCACCTCAAAATGCCGAAAAGTTGCAATACCCCCCGAAAGGAACAATATCGCTTCAAAATGGCCAAAAGATGCAATACCCCCCAAAGCAACAATTTCACCTCAAAATGGCAAAAAATTGCAATACCCCCCTCAAAGGAACAATTTCGCCTCAAAATGCCGAAAAGTTGCAATACCCCCCCAAAGGAACAATTTCGCTTCAAAATGGCCAAAAGTTGCAATACCCCCCAAAAGAACAATTTCGCCTCAAAATTTTGAAAAGTTGCAATACCCCCCCAAAGGAACAATTTCGCTTCAAAATGGCCAAAAGATGCAATACCCCTCCAAAGGAACAATTTCGCCTCAAAATGCCGAAAAGTTGCAATACCCCCCGAAAGGAACATCTTCGCTTCAAAATGGCCAAAAGTTGCAATACCCCCCCAAAGGAACAATTTCGACTCAAAATGTCAAAAAATTGCAATACCCCCCCAAAGGAACAATTTCGCCTCAAAATATCCAAAAATTGTAATACCCCCCCAAGGAACAATTTCGCCTCAAAATGAAAAAAAAATTGCAATACCCCCCCAAAGGAACAATTTCGCCTCAAAATGCCGAAAAGTTGCAATACCCCCCCAAAGGAACAATTTCGCCTCAAAATGCCGAAAAGTTGCAATACCCCCCCAAAGGAACAATTTCGCTTCAAAATGGCCAAAAGTTGCAATACCCCCCCAAAGGAACAATTTCGCTTCAAAATGGCCAAAAGTTGCAATACCCCCCAAAAAGAACAATTTCGCCTCAAAATGGCAAAAAATTGCAATACCCCCCCAAAGTAACAATTTCGCTTCAAAATGGTTAAAAGTTGCAATACCCCCCCAAAGGAACAATTTCACCTCAAAATGGCAAAAAATTGCAATACCCTCCCAAAGGAAAAATTTCGCCTCAAAATGCCAAAAGTTGCAATACCCCCCCAAAGGAACAATTTCGCCTCAAAATGGCAAAAAATTGCAATACCCCCCAAAGGAACAATTTCGCTTCAAAATGGCCAAAAGATGCAATACCCTCCCAAAGCAACAAATTCGTCTCAAAATGGAAAAAAATTGCAATACCCCCCCAAAGGAACAATTTCGCCTCAAAATGCCGAAAAGTTGCAATACCCCCCGAAAGGAACAACTTCGCTTCAAAATGGCCAAAAGTTGCAATACCCCCCCAAAGGAACAATTTCGCCTCAAAATGCCGAAAAGTTGCAATACCCCCCGAAAGGAACAATTTCGCTTCAAAATGGCCAAAAGTGGCAATACCCCCCAAAGGAACAATTTCGGTTCAAAATGGCCAAAAGATGCAATACCCCCCCAAAGCAACAATTTCGCCTCAAAATGGCAAAAAATTGCAATACCCCCAAAGGAACAATTTCGCCTCAAAATGCCGAAAAGTTGCAATACCCCCGAAAGGAATAATTTCGCTTCAAAATGGCCAAAAGTTGCAATACCCCCCCAAAGGAACAATTTCGCTTCAAAATGGCCAAAAGATGCAATACCCCTCCAAAGGAACAATTTCGCCTCAAAATGCCGAAAAGTTGCAATACCCCCCGAAAGGAACAATTTCGCTTCAAAATGGCCAAAAGTTGCAATACCCCCCCAAAGGAACAATTTCACCTCAAAATGGCAAAAAATTGCAATACCCCCTTAAAGGAACAATTTCGCCTCAAAATGCCGAAAAGTTGCAATACCCCCCCAAAGGAACAATTTCGCTTCAAAATGGCCAAAAGTTGCAATACCCCCCCAAAGGAACAATTTCGCTTCAAAATGGCCAAAAGTTGCAATACCCCCCCAAAGGAACAATTTCGCCTCAAAATGGCAAAAAATTGCAATACCCCCCCAAAGTAACAATTACGCTTCAAAATGGTTAAAAGTTGCAATACCCCCTATAGGAACAATATCACCTCAAAATGGCAAAAAATTGCAATACCCTCCCAAAGGAAAAATTTCGCCTCAAAATGCCAAAAGTTGCAATACTCCCCCAAAGGAACAATTTCGCCTCAAAATGGCAAAAAATTGCAATACCCCCCATAGGAACAATTTCGCTTCAAAATGGCCAAAAGATGCAATACCCTCCCAAAGCAACAATTTCGTCTCAAAATGGAAAAAAATTGCAATACCCCCCAAAGGAACAATTTCGCCTCAAAATGCCGAAAAGTTGCAATACCCCCCGAAAGGAACAATTTCGCTTCAAAATGGCCAAAAGTTGCAATACCCCCCCAAAGGAACAATTTCGCCTCAAAATGCCGAAAAGTTGCAATACCCCCCGAAAGGAACAATTTCGCTTCAAAATGGCCAAAAGTTGCAATACCCCCCCAAAGGAACAATTTCGCCTCAAAATGGCAAAAAATTGCAATACCACCCCAAAGGAACAATTTCGCTTTAAAATGGCCAAAAGTTGCAATACCCCCCCAAAGGAACAATTTCGCCTCAAAATGGCAAAAAATTGCAATACCCCCCTCAAAGGAACAATTTCGCCTCAAAATGCCTAAAAGTTGCAATACCCACCCAAAGGAACAATTTCGCCTCAAAATGCCGAAAAGTTGCAATACCCCCCCAAAGGAACAATTTCGCTTCAAAATGGCCAAAAGTTGCAATACCCCCCCAAAGGAAAAATTTCGCCTCAAAATGAAAAAAAAATTGCAATACCCCCCTCAAAGGAACAATTTCGCCTCAAAATGCCGAAAAGTTGCAATACCCCCCCAAAGGAACAATTTCGCCTCAAAATGCCGAAAAGTTGCAATACCCCCCCAAAGGAACAATTTCGCTTCAAAATGGCCAAAAGTTGCAATACCCCCCCAAAGGAACAATTTCGCTTCAAAATGGCCAAAAGTTGCAATACCCCCCAAAAAGAACAATTTCGCCTCAAAATGGCAAAAAATTGCAATACCCCCCAAAGTAACAATTTCGCTTCAAAATGGTTAAAAGTTGCAATACCCCCCCAAAGGAACAATTTCACCTCAAAATGGCAAAAAATTGCAATACCCTCCCAAAGGAAAAATTTCGCCTCAAAATGCCAAAAGTTGCAATACCCCCCCAAAGGAACAATTTCGCCTCAAAATGGCAAAAAATTGCAATACCCCCCAAAGGAACAATTTCGCTTCAAAATGGCCAAAAGATGCAATACCCTCCCAAAGCAACAAATTCGTCTCAAAATGGAAAAAAATTGCAATACCCCCCCAAAGGAACAATTTCGCCTCAAAATGCCGAAAAGTTGCAATACCCCCCGAAAGGAACAACTTCGCTTCAAAATGGCCAAAAGTTGCAATACCCCCCCAAAGGAACAATTTCGCCTCAAAATGCCGAAAAGTTGCAATACCCCCCGAAAGGAACAATTTCGCTTCAAAATGGCCAAAAGTGGCAATACCCCCCAAAGGAACAATTTCGGTTCAAAATGGCCAAAAGATGCAATACCCCCCCAAAGCAACAATTTCGCCTCAAAATGCCGAAAAGTTGCAATACCCACCCAAAGGAACAATTTCGCCTCAAAATGCCGAAAAGTTGCAATACCCCCCCAAAGGAACAATTTCGCTTCAAAATGGCCAAAAGTTGCAATACCCCCCCAAAGGAAAAATTTCGCCTCAAAATGAAAAAAAAATTGCAATACCCCCCCAAAGGAACAATTTCGCCTCAAAATGCCAAAAAGTTGCAATACCCCCCCAAAGGAACAATTTCGCCTCAAAATGCCGAAAAGTTGCAATACCCCCCCAAAGGAACAATTTCGCTTCAAAATGGCCAAAAGTTGCAATACCCCCCCAAAGGAACAATTTCGCTTCAAAATGGCCAAAAGTTGCAATACCCCCCAAAAAGAACAATTTCGCCTCAAAATGGCAAAAAATTGCAATACCCCCCCAAAGTAACAATTTCGCTTCAAAATGGTTAAAAGTTGCAATACCCCCCCAAAGGAACAATTTCACCTCAAAATGGCAAAAAATTGCAATACCCTCCCAAAGGAAAAATTTCGCCTCAAAATGCCAAAAGTTGCAATACCCCCCCAAAGGAACAATTTCGCCTCAAAATGGCAAAAAATTGCAATACCCCCCAAAGGAACAATTTCGCTTCAAAATGGCCAAAAGATGCAATACCCTCCCAAAGCAACAAATTCGTCTCAAAATGGAAAAAATTTGCAATACCCCCCCAAGGAACAATTTCGCCTCAAAATGCCGAAAAGTTGCAATACCCCCCGAAAGGAACAACTTCGCTTCAAAATGGCCAAAAGTTGCAATACCCCCCCAAAGGAACAATTTCGCCTCAAAATGCCGAAAAGTTGCAATACCCCCCGAAAGGAACAATTTCGCTTCAAAATGGCCAAAAGTGGCAATACCCCCCAAAGGAACAATTTCGGTTCAAAATGGCCAAAAGATGCAATACCCCCCCAAAGCAACAATTTCGCCTCAAAATGCCGAAAAGTTGCAATACCCACCCAAAGGAACAATTTCGCCTCAAAATGCCGAAAAGTTGCAATACCCCCCAAAGGAACAATTTCACCTCAAAATGCCGAAAAGTTGCAATACCCCCCCAAAAGAACAATTTCGCTTCAAAATGGCCAAAAGTTGCAATACCCCCCCAAAGGAACAATTTCGCCTCAAAATGCCGAAAAGTTGCAATACCCCCCGAAAGGAACAATTTCGCTTCAAAATGGCCAAAAGTTGCAATACCCCCCCAAAGGAACAATTTCACCTCAAAATGGCAAAAAATTGCAATACCCCCTTAAAGGAACAATTTCGCCTCAAAATGCCGAAAAGTTGCAATACCCCCCCAAAGGAACAATTTCGCTTCAAAATGGCCAAAAGTTGCAATACCCCCCCAAAGGAACAATTTCGCTTCAAAATGGCCAAAAGTTGCAATACCCCCCCAAAGGAACAATTTCGCCTCAAAATGGCAAAAAATTGCAATACCCCCCCAAAGTAACAATTACGCTTCAAAATGGTTAAAAGTTGCAATACCCCCTATAGGAACAATATCACCTCAAAATGGCAAAAAATTGCAATACCCTCCCAAAGGAAAAATTTCGCCTCAAAATGCCAAAAGTTGCAATACTCCCCCAAAGGAACAATTTCGCCTCAAAATGGCAAAAAATTGCAATACCCCCCATAGGAACAATTTCGCTTCAAAATGGCCAAAAGATGCAATACCCTCCCAAAGCAACAATTTCGTCTCAAAATGGAAAAAAATTGCAATACCCCCCCAAAGGAACAATTTCGCCTCAAAATGCCGAAAAGTTGCAATACCCCCCGAAAGGAACAATTTCACTTCAAAATGGCCAAAAGTTGCAATACCCCCCCAAAGGAACAATTTCGCCTCAAAATGCCGAAAAGTTGCAATACCCCCCGAAAGGAACAATTTCGCTTCAAAATGGCCAAAAGTTGCAATACCCCCCCAAAGGAACAATTTCGCCTCAAAATGGCAAAAAATTGCAATACCACCCCAAAGGAACAATTTCGCTTTAAAATGGCCAAAAGTTGCAATACCCCCCCAAAGGAACAATTTCGCCTCAAAATGGCAAAAAATTTCAATACCCCCCTCAAAGGAACAATTTCGCCTCAAAATGCCGAAAAGTTGCAATACCCACCCAAAGGAACAATTTCGCCTCAAAATGCCGAAAAGTTGCAATACCCCCCCAAAGGAACAATTTCGCTTCAAAATGGCCAAAAGTTGCAATACCCCCCCAAAGGAAAAATTTCGCCTCAAAATGAAAAAAAAATTGCAATACCCCCCCAAAGGAACAATTTCGCCTCAAAATGCCGAAAAGTTGCAATACCCCCCCAAAGGAACAATTTCGCCTCAAAATGCCGAAAAGTTGCAATACCCCCCCAAAGGAACAATTTCGCTTCAAAATGGCCAAAAGTTGCAATACCCCCCCAAAGGAACAATTTCGCTTCAAAATGGCCAAAAGTTGCAATACCCCCCAAAAAGAACAATTTCGCCTCAAAATGCCGAAAAGTTGCAATACCCACCCAAAGGAACAATTTCGCCTCAAAATGCCGAAAAGTTGCAATACCCCCCCAAAGGAACAATTTCGCTTCAAAATGGCCAAAAGTTGCAATACCCCCCCAAAGGAAAAATTTCGCCTCAAAATGAAAAAAAAATTGCAATACCCCCCCAAAGGAACAATTTCGCCTCAAAATGCCGAAAAGTTGCAATACCCCCCCAAAGGAACAATTTCGCCTCAAAATGCCGAAAAGTTGCAATACCCCCCCAAAGGAACAATTTCGCTTCAAAATGGCCAAAAGTTGCAATACCCCCCCAAAGGAACAATTTCGCTTCAAAATGGCCAAAAGTTGCAATACCCCCCAAAAAGAACAATTTCGCCTCAAAATGGCAAAAAATTGCAATACCCCCCCAAAGTAACAATTTCGCTTCAAAATGGTTAAAAGTTGCAATACCCCCCCAAAGGAACAATTTCACCTCAAAATGGCAAAAAATTGCAATACCCTCCCAAAGGAAAAATTTCGCCTCAAAATGCCAAAAGTTGCAATACCCCCCCAAAGGAACAATTTCGCCTCAAAATGGCAAAAAATTGCAATACCCCCCAAAGGAACAATTTCGCTTCAAAATGGCCAAAAGATGCAATACCCTCCCAAAGCAACAAATTCGTCTCAAAATGGAAAAAAATTGCAATACCCCCCCAAGGAACAATTTCGCCTCAAAATGCCGAAAAGTTGCAATACCCCCCGAAAGGAACAACTTCGCTTCAAAATGGCCAAAAGTTGCAATACCCCCCCAAAGGAACAATTTCGCCTCAAAATGCCGAAAAGTTGCAATACCCCCCGAAAGGAACAATTTCGCTTCAAAATGGCCAAAAGTGGCAATACCCCCCAAAGGAACAATTTCGGTTCAAAATGGCCAAAAGATGCAATACCCCCCCAAAGCAACAATTTCGCCTCAAAATGCCGAAAAGTTGCAATACCCACCCAAAGGAACAATTTCGCCTCAAAATGCCGAAAAGTTGCAATACCCCCCCAAAAGAACAATTTCGCTTCAAAATGGCCAAAAGTTGCAATACCCCCCCAAAGGAACAATTTCGCCTCAAAATGCCGAAAAGTTGCAATACCCCCCGAAAGGAACAATTTCGCTTCAAAATGGCCAAAAGTTGCAATACCCCCCCAAAGGAACAATTTCACCTCAAAATGGCAAAAAATTGCAATACCCCCTTAAAGGAACAATTTCGCCTCAAAATGCCGAAAAGTTGCAATACCCCCCCAAAGGAACAATTTCGCTTCAAAATGGCCAAAAGTTGCAATACCCCCCCAAAGGAACAATTTCGCTTCAAAATGGCCAAAAGTTGCAATACCCCCCCAAAGGAACAATTTCGCCTCAAAATGGCAAAAAATTGCAATACCCCCCCAAAGTAACAATTACGCTTCAAAATGGTTAAAAGTTGCAATACCCCCTATAGGAACAATATCACCTCAAAATGGCAAAAAATTGCAATACCCTCCCAAAGGAAAAATTTCGCCTCAAAATGCCAAAAGTTGCAATACTCCCCCAAAGGAACAATTTCGCCTCAAAATGGCAAAAAATTGCAATACCCCCCATAGGAACAATTTCGCTTCAAAATGGCCAAAAGATGCAATACCCTCCCAAAGCAACAATTTCGTCTCAAAATGGAAAAAAATTGCAATACCCCCCCAAAGGAACAATTTCGCCTCAAAATGCCGAAAAGTTGCAATACCCCCCGAAAGGAACAATTTCACTTCAAAATGGCCAAAAGTTGCAATACCCCCCCAAAGGAACAATTTCGCCTCAAAATGCCGAAAAGTTGCAATACCCCCCGAAAGGAACAATTTCGCTTCAAAATGGCCAAAAGTTGCAATACCCCCCCAAAGGAACAATTTCGCCTCAAAATGGCAAAAAATGCAATACCACCCCAAAGGAACAATTTCGCTTTAAAATGGCCAAAAGTTGCAATACCCCCCCAAAGGAACAATTTCGCCTCAAAATGGCAAAAAATTTCAATACCCCCCTCAAAGGAACAATTTCGCCTCAAAATGCCGAAAAGTTGCAATACCCACCCAAAGGAACAATTTCGCCTCAAAATGCCGAAAAGTTGCAATACCCCCCCAAAGGAACAATTTCGCTTCAAAATGGCCAAAAGTTGCAATACCCCCCCAAAGGAAAAATTTCGCCTCAAAATGAAAAAAAAATTGCAATACCCCCCCAAAGGAACAATTTCGCCTCAAAATGCCGAAAAGTTGCAATACCCCCCCAAAGGAACAATTTCGCCTCAAAATGCCGAAAAGTTGCAATACCCCCCCAAAGGAACAATTTCGCTTCAAAATGGCCAAAAGTTGCAATACCCCCCCAAAGGAACAATTTCGCTTCAAAATGGCCAAAAGTTGCAATACCCCCCAAAAAGAACAATTTCGCCTCAAAATGGCAAAACATTGCAATACCCCCCCAAAGTAACAATTTCGCTTCAAAATGGTTAAAAGTTGCAATACCCCCCCAAAGGAACAATTTCACCTCAAAATGGCAAAAAATTGCAATACCCTCCCAAAGGAAAAATTTCGCCTCAAAATGCCAAAAGTTGCAATACCCCCCCAAAGGAACAATTTCGCCTCAAAATGGCAAAAAATTGCAATACCCCCCAAAGGAACAATTTCGCTTCAAAATGGCCAAAAGATGCAATACCCTCCCAAAGCAACAAATTCGTCTCAAAATGGAAAGAAATTGCAATACCCCCCAAAGGAACAATTTCGCCTCAAAATGCCGAAAAGTTGCAATACCCCCCGAAAGGAACACTTTCGCTTCAAAATGGCCAAAAGTTGCAATACCCCCCCAAAGGAACAATTTCGCCTCAAAATGCCGAAAAGTTGCAATACCCCCCGAAAGGAACAATTTCGCTTCAAAATGGCCAAAAGTTGCATTACCCCCACAAAGGAACAATTTCGCCTCAAAATGGCAAAAAATTGCAATACCACCCCAAAGGAACAATTTCGCTTTAAAATGGCCAAAAGTTGCAATACCCCCCCAAAGGAACAATTTCGCCTCAAAATGGCAAAAAATTGCAATACCCCCCTCAAAGGAACAATTTCGCCTCAAAATGCCGAAAAGTTGCAATACCCCCCCAAAGGAACAATTTCGCTTCAAAATGGCCAAAAGTTGCAATACCCCCCCAAAGGAAAAATTTCGCCTCAAAATGAAAAAAAAATTGCAATACCCCCCTCAAAGGAACAATTTCGCCTCAAAATGCCGAAAAGTTGCAATACCCCCCCAAAGGAACAATTTCGCTTCAAAATGGCCAAAAGTTGCAATACCCCCCCAAAGGAAAAATTTCGCCTCAAAATGAAAAAAAAATTGCAATACCCCCCCAAAGGAACAATTTCGCCTCAAAATGCCGTAAAGTTGAAATACCCCCCGAAAGGAACAATTTCGCTTCAAAATGGCCAAAATTTGCAATACCCCCCCAAAGGAACAATTTCGCTTCAAAATGGCAAAACATTTCAATACCCCCCCAAAGGAACAATTTCGCTTCAAAATGGCCAAAAGTTGCAATACCCCCCCAAAGGAACAATTTCACTTCAAAATGGCCAAAAGTTGCAATACCCCCCAAAAGAACAATTTCGCCTCAAAATGCCGAAAAGTTGCAATACCCCCCGAAAGGAACAATTTCGCTTCAAAATGGCCAAAAGTTGCAATACCCCCCCAAAGGAACAATTTCGCCTCAAAATGCCGAAAAGTTGCAATACCCCCCGAAAGGAACAATTTCGCTTCAAAATGGCCAAAAGTTGCAATACCCCCCCAAAGGAACAATTTCGCCTCAAAATGGCAAAAAATTGCAATACCCCCCCAAAGGAACAATTTCACCTCAAAATGCCGAAAAGTTGCAATACCCCCGAAAGGAACAATTTCGCTTCAAAATGGCCAAAAGATGCAATACCCCCCCAAAGCAACAATTTCACCTCAAAATATCCAAAAATTGTAATACCCCCCAAAGGAACAATTTCGCCTCAAAATAGAAAAAAAATTGCAATACCCCCCCAAAGGAACAATTTCGCCTTAAAATGCCGAAAAGTTGCAATACCCCCCGAAAGGAACAATTTCGCTTCAAAATGGCCAAAAGTTGCAATACCCCCCAAAGGAACAATTTCACCTCAAAATGGCAAAAAATTGCAATACCCCCCCCAAAGGAACAATTTCGCCTCAAAATGTCGAAAAGTTGCAATACCCCCCGAAAGGAACAATTTCGCTTCAAAATGGCCAAAAGATGCAATACCTCCCCAAAGGAACAATTTCGCCTCAAAATATCCAAAAATTGTAATACCCCCCCAAAGGAACAATTTCGCCTCAAAATGGAAAAAAAATTGCAATACCCCCCCAAAGGAACAATTTCGCCTCAAAATGCCGAAAAGTTGCAATACCCCCCCAAAGGAACAATTTCGCTTCAAAATGGCCAAAAGTTGCAATACCCCCCCAAAGGAAAAATTTCGCCTCAAAATGAAAAAAAAATTGCAATACCCCCCAAAGGAACAATTTTGCCTCAAAATGCCGAAAAGTTGCAATACCCCCCGAAAGAATCAATTTCGCTTCAAAATGGCCAAAAGTTGCAATACCCCCCCAAAGGAACAATTTCACCTCAAAATGGCAAAAAATTGCAATGCCCCCCCAAAGGAACAATTTCGCCTCAAAATGCCGAAAAGTTGCAATACCCCCCCAAAGGACAATTTCGCTTCAAAATGGCCAAAAGTTGCAATACCCCCCCAAAGGAACAATTTCGCCTCAAAATGGCAAAAAATTGCAATACCCCCCAAAGGAACAATTTCGCCTCAAAATGCCGAAAAGTTGCAATATCCCCCCAAAGGAACAATTTCGCATCAAAATGCCGAAAAGTTGCAAAACCCCCCGAAAGAAACAATTTCGCTTCAAAATGGCCAAAAGTTGCAATACCCCCCCAAAGGAACAATTTCGCTTCAAAATGGCCAAAAGTTGCAATACCCCCCCAAAGGAAAAATTTCGCCTCAAAATGAAAAAAAAATTGAAATACCCCCCCAAAGGAACAATTTCGCCTCAAAATGCCGAAAAGTTGCAATACCCCCGAAAGGAACAATTTCGCTTCAAAATGGCCAAAAGTTGCAATACCCCCCCAAAGGAACAATTTCACCTCAAAATGGCAAAAAATTGCAATACCCCCCAAAAGGAACAATTTCGCCTCAAAATGCTGAAAAGTTGCAATACCCCCCCAAAGGAACAATTTCGCTTCAAAATGGCCAAAAGTTGCAATACCCCCACCAAAGGAACAATTTCGCCTCAAAATGGCAAAAAGTTGCAATACCCCCCCAAGGAACAATTTCGCTTCAAAATGGTTAAAAGTTGCAATACCCCCCCAAAGGAACAATTTCGCCTCAAAATGCCGAAAAGTTGCAATACTCCCCGAAAGGAACAATTTCGCTTCAAAATGGCCAAAAGTTGCAATACCCCCCCAAAGGAACAATTTCGCCTCAAAATGAAAAAAAAATTGCAATACCCCCCCAAAGGATCAATTTCGCCTCAAAATGCCGAAAAGTTGCAATACCCCCCCAAAGGAACAATTTCGCTTCAAAATGGCCAAAAGTTGCAATACCCCCCAAAGGAACAATTTCGCATCAAAATGCCGAAAAATTGCAATACCCCCCCAAAGGATCAATTTCGCCTCAAAATGCCGAAAAGTTGCAATACCCCCCAAAGGAACAATTTCGCTTCAAAATGGCCAAAAGTTGCAATACCCCCCCAAAGGAACAATTTCGCTTCAAAATGGCCAAAAGTTGCAATACCCCCCCAAAGGAACAATTTCGCCTCAAAATGCTGAAAAGTTGCAATACCCCCCCAAAGGAACAAATTCGCTTCAAAATGGCCAAAAGTTGCAATACCCCCCCAAAGGAACAATTTCGCCTCAAAATGGCAAAAAATTGAAATACCCCCCCAAAGGAACAATTTCGCCTCAAAATGGCAAAAAATTGCAATACCTCCCCAAAGGAACAATTTCGCTTCAAAATGGCCAAAAGTTGCAATACCCACCCAAAGGAAAAATTTCGCCTCAAAATGAAAAAAAATTGCAATACCCCCCCAAAGGAACAATTTCGCTTCAAAATGGCCAAAAGTTGCAATACCCCCCCAAAGGAACAATTTCGCCTCAAAATGCCGAAAAGTTGCAATACCCCCCGAAAGGAACAATTTCGCTTCAAAATGGCCAAAAGTTGCAATACCCCCCAAAGGAAAAATTTCGCCTCAAAATGGCAAAAAATTGCAATACCCCCCCAAAGGAACAATTTCGCCTCAAAATGCCGAAAAGTTGCAATACCCCCCCAAAGGAACAATTTCGCTTCAAAATGGCCAAAAGTTGCAATACCCCCCCAAAGGAACAATTTCGCCTCAAAATGCTGAAAAGTTGCAATACCCCCCCAAAGGAACAAATTCGCTTCAAAATGGCCAAAAGTTGCAATACCCCCCCAAAGGAACAATTTCGCTTCAAAATGGCCAAAAGTTGCAATACCCCCCCAAAGGAACAATTTCGCCTCAAAATGGCAAAAAGTTGCAATACCCCCCCAAAGGAACAATTTCGCCTCAAAATGCCGAAAAGTTGCAATACCCCCCCAAAGGAACAATTTCGCTTCAAAATGTCCAAAAGTTGCAATACCCCCCCAAAGGAACAATTTCGCCTCAAAATGGCAAAAAATTACAATACCCTCCCAAAGGAACAATTTCGCTTCAAAATGGCCAAAAGTTGCAATACCCCCCCAAAGGAACAATTTCGCCTCAAAATGGCAAAAAATTGCAATACCCCCCCAAAGGAACAATTTCGCTTCAAAATGGCCAAAAGTTGCAATACCCCCCCAAAGGAAAAATTTGGCCTCAAAATGGCAAAAAAATTGCAATACCCTCCCAAAGGAAAAATTTGGCCTCAAAATGCCGAAAAGTTGCAATACCCCCCAAAGGAACAATTTCGCCTCAAAATGCCGAAAAGTTGCAATACCCCCCCAAAGGAACAATTTCGCCTCAAAATGGCAAAAAATTGCAATACCCTCCCAAAGGAACAATTTCGCCTCAAAATATCCAAAAATTGTAATACCCACCCAAAGGAACAATTTCGCCTCAAAATATTAAAAAAAATTGCAATACCCCCCCAAAAGAACAATTTCGCCTCAAAATGCCGAAAAGTTGCAATACCCCCCGAAAGGAACAATTTCGCTTCAAAATGGCCTAAAGTTGCAATACCCCCCCAAAGGAACAATTTCGCCTCAAAATGGCAAAAAATTGCAATACCCCCCCAAAAGAACAATTTCGCCTCAAAATGCCGAAAAGTTGCAATACCCCCCCAAAGGAACAATTTCGCTTCAAAATGGCCAAAAGTTGCAATACCCCCCCAAAGGAAAAATTTCGCCTCAAAATGAAAAAAAATTGCAATACCCCCCCAAAGGAACAATTTTGCCTCAAAATGCCGAAAAGTTGCAATACCCCCCGAAAGGAACAATTTCGCTTCAAAATGGCCAAAAGTTGCAATACCCCCCCAAAGGAACAATTTCACCTCAAAATGCCGAAAAGTTGCTATACCCCCCAAAGGACAATTTCGCTTCAAAATGGCCAAAAGTTGCAATACCCCCCCAAAAGAACAATTTCGCCTCAAAATGGCAAAAAATTGCAATACCCCCCCAAAGGAACAATTTCGCCTCAAAATGCCGAAAAGTTCTAATACCCCCCCAAAGGAACAATTTCGCATCAAAATGCCGAAAAGTTGCAATAACCCCCGAAAGGAACAATTTCGCTTAAAAATGGCCAAAAGTTGCAATACCCCCCCCAAAGGAACAATTTCGCTTCTAAACGGCCAAAAGTTGCAATACCCCCCCAAAGGAACAATTTCGCCTCAAAATGGCAAAAAATTGCAATACCCCCCCAAAGGAACAATTTCGCCTCAAAATGCCGAAAAGTTGCAATACCCCCCCAAAGGAACAATTTCGCTTCAAAATGGCCAAAAGTTGCAATACCCCCCCAAAGGAACAATTTCGCCTCAAAATGGCAAAAAATTGCAATACCCCCCAAAGGAACAATTTCGCCTCAAAATGCCGAAAAGTTGCAATACCCCTCCAAAGGAACAATTTCGCTTCAAAATGGCCAAAAGTTGCAATACCCCCCCCAAAGGAACAATTTCGCTTCAAAATGGCCAAAAGTTGCAATACCCCCCCAAAGGAACAATTTCGCCTCAAAATGGCAAAAAATTGCAATACCCCCCCAAAGGAACAATTTCGCCTCAAAATGCCGAAAAGTTGCAATACCCCCCAAAGGAACAATTTCGCTTCAAAATGGCCAAAAGTTGCAATACCCCCCCAAAGGAACAATTTCGCATCAAAATGGCAAAAAATTGCAATACCCCCCCAAAGTAACAATTTCGCTTCAAAATGGCCAAAAGTTGCAATACCCCCCCAAAGGAACAATTTCACCTCAAAATGGCAAAAAATTGCAATACCCTCCCAAAGGAAAAATTCCGCCTCAAAATGCCGAAAAGTTGCAATACCCCCCCAAAGTAACAATTTCGCCTCAAAATGCCGAAAAGTTGCAATACCCCCCGAAAGGAACAATTTCGCTTCAAAATGGCCAAAAGTTGCAATACCCCCCCAAAGGAACAATTTCACCTCAAAATGGCAAAAAATTGCAATACCCGCCCCCAAGGAACAATTTCGCCTCAAAATGCCGAAAAGTTGCAATACCCCCCAAAGGAACAATTTTGCTTCAAAATGGCCAAAAGTTGCAATACCCCCCCAAAGGAACAATTTCGCTTCAAAATGGCCAAAAGTTGCAATACCCCCCAAAAGAACAATTTTGCCTCAAATTGCCGAAAAGTTGCAATACCCCCCGAAAGGAACAATTTCGCTTCAAAATGGCCTAAAGTTGCAATACCCCCCAAAGGAACAATTTCGCCTCAAAATGGCAAAAAATTGCAATACCCCCCCAAAAGAACAATTTCGCCTCAAAATGCCGAAAAGTTGCAATACCCCCCCAAAGGAACAATTTCGCTTCAAAATGGCCAAAAGTTGCAATACCAACCAAAGGAAAAATGTTGCCTCAAAATGAAAAAAAAATTGCAATACCCCCCCAAAGGAACAATTTCGCCTCAAAATGCCGAAAAGTTGCAATACCCCCCCAAAGGAACAATTTTGCTTCAAAATGGCCAAAAGTTGCAATACCCCCCCAAAGGAACAATTTCGCTTCAAAATGGCCAAAAGTTGCAATACCCCCCCAAAAGAACAATTTCGCCTCAAAATGCCGAAAAGTTGCAATACCCCCCGAAAGGAACAATTTCGCTTCAAAATGGCCTAAAGTTGCAATACCCCCCCAAAGGAACAATTTCGCCTCAAAATGGCAAAAAATTGCAATACCCCCCCAAAAGAACAATTTCGCCTCAAAATGCCGAAAAGTTGCAATACCCCCCCAAAAGAACAATTTCGCCTCAAAATGCCGAAAAGTTGCAATACCCCCCGAAAGGAACAATTTCGCTTCAAAATGGCCTAAAGTTGCAATACCCCCCCAAAGGAACAATTTCGCCTCAAAATGGCAAAAAATTGCAATACCCCCCCAAAAGAACAATTTCGCCTCAAAATGCCGAAAAGTTGCAATACCCCCCCAAAGGAACAATTTCGCTTCAAAATGGCCAAAAGTTGCAATACCCCCCCAAAGGAAAAATTTTGCCTCAAAATGAAAAAAAATTGCAATACCCCCCCAAAGGAACAATTTTGCCTCAAAATGCCGAAAAGTTGCAATACCCCCCCAAAGGAACAATTTCGCTTCAAAATGGCCAAAAGTTGCAATACCCCCCCAAAGGAACAATTTTGCCTCAAAATAGAAAAAAAATTGCAATATCCCCCCAAAGGAACAATTTCGCCTCAAAATGCCGAAAAGTTGCAATACCCCCCCAAAGGAACAATTTTGCTTCAAAATGGCCAAAAGTTGCAATACCCCCCCAAAGGAACAATTTCGCTTCAAAATGGCCAAAAGTTGCAATACCCCCCCAAAAGAACAATTTCGCCTCAAAATGCCGAAAAGTTGCAATACCCCCCGAAAGGAACAATTTCGCTTCAAAATGGCCTAAAGTTGCAATACCCCCCCAAAGGAACAATTTCGCCTCAAAATGGCAAAAAATTGCAATACCCCCCCAAAAGAACAATTTCGCCTCAAAATGCCGAAAAGTTGCAATACCCCCCCAAAGGAACAATTTCGCTTCAAAATGGCCAAAAGTTGCAATACCCCCCAAAGGAAAAATTTCGCCTCAAAATGAAAAAAAATTGCAATACCCCCCCAAAGGAACAATTTTGCCTCAAAATGCCGAAAAGTTGCAATACCCCCCGAAAGGAACAATTTCGCTTCAAAATGGCCAAAAGTTGCAATACCCCCCCAAAGGAACAATTTCACCTCAAAATGCCGAAAAGTTGCTATACCCCCCAAAGGACAATTTCGCTTCAAAATGGCCAAAAGTTGCAATACCCCCCCAAAAGAACAATTTCGCCTCAAAATGGCAAAAAATTGCAATACCCCCCCAAAGGAACAATTTCGCCTCAAAATGCCGAAAAGTTGCAATACCCCCCCAAAGGAACAATTTCGCATCAAAATGCCGAAAAGTTGCAAAAACCCCCGAAAGGAACAATTTCGCTTAAAAATGGCCAAAAGTTGCAATACCCCCCCCAAAGGAACAATTTCGCTTCTAAACGGCCAAAAGTTGCAATACCCCCCCAAAGGAACAATTTCGCCTCAAAATGGCAAAAAATTGCAATACCCCCCCCAAAGGAACAATTTCGCCTCAAAATGCCGAAAAGTTGCAGTACCCCCCCAAAGGAACAATTTCGCTTCAAAATGGCCAAAAGGTGCAATACCCCCCCAAAGGAACAATTTCGCCTCAAAATGGCAAAAAATTGCAATACCCCCCCAAAGGAACAATATCGCCTCAAAATGCCGAAAAGTTGCAATACCCCTCCAAAGGAACAATTTCACTTCAAAATGGCCAAAAGTTGCAATACCCCCCCCCCAAAGGAACAATTTCGCTTCAAAATGGCCAAAAGTTGCAATACCCCCCCAAAGGAACAATTTCGCCTCAAAATGGCAAAAAATTGCAATACCCCCCCAAAGGAACAATTTCGCCTCAAAATGCCGAAAAGTTGCAATACCCCCCAAAGGAACAATTTCGCTTCAAAATGGCCAAAAGTTGCAATACCCCCCCAAAGGAACAATTTCGCCTCAAAATGGCAAAAAATTGCAATACCCCCCCAAAGGAACAATTTCGCTTCAAAATGGCCAAAAGTTGCAATACCCCCCCAAAGGAACAATTTCACCTCAAAATGGCAAAAAATTGCAATACCCTCCCAAAGGAAAAATTCCGCCTCAAAATGCCAAAAAGTTGCAATACCCCCCCAAAGTAACAATTTCGCCTCAAAATGCCGAAAAGTTGCAATACCCCCTGAAAGGAACAATTTCGCTTCAAAATGGCCAAAAGTTGCAATACCCCCCCAAAGGAACAATTTCACCTCAAAATGGCAAAAAATTGCAATACCCCCCCAAGGAACAATTTCGCCTCAAAATGCCGAAAAGTTGCAATACCCCCCCAAAGGAACAATTTTGCTTCAAAATGGCCAAAAGTTGCAATACCCCCCCAAAGGAACAATTTCGCCTCAAAATGGCAAAAAATTGCAATACCCCCCCAAAGGAACAATTTCGCATCAAAATGCCGAAAAGTTGCAATAACCCCCGAAAGGAACAATTTCGCTTAAAAATGACCAAAAGTTGCAATACCCCCCCAAAGGAACAATTTCGCTTCTAAACGGCCAAAAGTTGCAATACCCCCCCAAAGGAACAATTTCGCCTCAAAATGGCAAAAAATTGCAATACCCCCCAAAGGAACAATTTCGCCTCAAAATGCCGAAAAGTTGCAATACCCCCCCAAAGGAACAATTTCGCTTCAAAATGGCCAAAAGTTGCAATAACCCCCAAAGGAAAAATTTCGCTTCAAAATGGCCATAAGTTGCAATACCCCCCCAAAGGAACAATTTCGCCTCAAAATGGCAAAAAATTGCAATACCCCCCCAAAGGAACAATTTCGCCTCAAAATGGCCAAAAGTTACAATACCCCCCCAAAGGAACAATTTCGCTTCAAAATGGCCAAAAGTTGCAATACCCCCCCAAAGGAACAATTTCGCCTCAAAATGGCAAAAAATTGCAATACCCCCCCAAAGGAACAATTTCGCCTCAAAATGCCGAAAAGTTGCAATACCCCTCCAAAGGAACAATTTCGCTTCAAAATGGCCAAAAGTTGCAATACCCCCCAAAGGAAAAATTTCGCTTCAAAATGGCCAAAAGTTGCTATACCCCCCAAAGAACAATTTCGCCTCAAAATGGCAAAAAATTGCAATACCCCCCCAAAGGAACAATTTTGCATCAAAATGCCGAAAAGTTGCAATAACCCCCGAAAGGAACAATTTCGCTTAAAAATGGCCAAAAGTTGCAATACCCCCCCAAAGGAACAATTTCGCTTCTAAACGGCCAAAAGTTGCAATACCCCCCCAAAGGAACAATTTCGCCTCAAAATGCCGAAAAGTTGCAATACCCCCCCAAAGGAACAATTTCGCTTCAAAATGGCCAAAAGTTGCAATAACCCCCAAAGGAAAAATTTCGCTTCAAAATGGCCATAAGTTGCAATACCCCCCCAAAGGAACAATTTCGCCTCAAAATGACAAAAAATTGCAATACCCCCCCAAAGGAACAATTTCGCCTCAAAATGGCCAAAAGTTACAATACCCCCCCAAAGGAACAATTTCGCTTCAAAATGGCCAAAAGTTGCAATACCCCCCCAAAGGAACAATTTCGCTTCAAAATGGCCAAAAGTTGCAATACTCCCCCAAAGGAACAATTTCGCCTCAAAATGCCGAAAAGTTGCAATACCCCCCCAAAGGAACAATTTCGCTTCAAAATGGCCAAAAGTTGCAATACCCCCCCAAAGGAACAATTTCGCCTCAAAATGGCAAAAAATTGCAATACCCCCCCAAAAGGAACAATTTCGCCTAAAAATGCAGAAAAGTTGCAATACCCCCCCAAAGGAATAATTTCGCTTCAAAATGGCCAAAAGTTGCAATACCCCCCCAAAGGAACAATTTCGCCTCAAAACGAAAAAAAAATTGCAATACCCCCCAAAGGAACAATTTCGCCTCAAAATGCCGAAAAGTTGCAATACCCCCCGAAAGGAACAATTTCGCTTCAAAATGGCCAAAAGTTGCAATACCCCCCCAAAGGAACAATTTCGCCTCAAAATGGCAAAAAATTGCAATACCCCCCCAAAGGAACAATTTCGCCTCAAAATGCCGAAAAGTTGCAATACCCCCCCAAAGGAACAATTTCGCTTCAAAATGGCCAAAAGTTGCAATACCCCCCAAAGGAAAAATTTCGCTTCAAAATGGCCAAAAGTTGCTATACCCCCCAAAGAACAATTTCGCCTCAAAATGGCAAAAAATTGCAATACCCCCCCAAAGGAACAATTTTGCATCAAAATGCCGAAAAGTTGCAATAACCCCCGAAAGGAACAATTTCGCTTAAAAATGGCCAAAAGTTGCAATACCCCCCCCAAAGGAACAATTTCGCTTCTAAACGGCCAAAAGTTGCAATACCCCCCCAAAGGAACAATTTCGCCTCAAAATGCCGAAAAGTTGCAATACCCCCCCAAAGGAACAATTTCGCTTCAAAATGGCCAAAAGTTGCAATAACCCCCAAAGGAAAAATTTCGCTTCAAAATGGCCATAAGTTGCAATACCCCCCCAAAGGAACAATTTCGCCTCAAAATGACAAAAAATTGCAATACCCCCCCAAAGGAACAATTTCGCCTCAAAATGGCCAAAAGTTACAATACCCCCCCAAAGGAACAATTTCGCTTCAAAATGGCCAAAAGTTGCAATACCCCCCCAAAGGAACAATTTCGCCTCAAAATGGCAAAAAATTGCAATACCCCCCAAAGGAACAATTTCGCCTCAAAATGCCGAAAAGTTGCAATACCCCTCCAAAGGAACAATTTCGCTTCAAAATGGCCAAAAGTTGCAATACCCCCCCCCAAAGGAACAATTTCGCTTCAAAATGGCCAAAAGTTGCAATACCCCCCAAAGGAACAATTTCGCCTCAAAATGGCAAAAAATTGCAATACCCCCCCAAAGGAACAATTTCGCCTCAAAATGCCGAAAAGTTGCAATACCCCCCAAAGGAACAATTTCGCTTCAAAATGGCCAAAAGTTGCAATACCCCCCCAAAGGAACAATTTCGCCTCAAAATGGCAAAAAATTGCAACACCCCCCCAAAAGAACAATTTCGCCTCAAAATGCCGAAAAGTTGCAATACCCCCCCAAAGGAACAATTTCACCTCAAAATGGCAAAAAATTGCAATACCCTCCCAAAGGAAAAATTCCGCCTCAAAATGCCGAAAAGTTGCAATACCCCCCCAAAGTAACAATTTCGCCTCAAAATGCCGAAAAGTTGCAATACCCCCCGAAAGGAACAATTTCGCTTCAAAATGGCCAAAAGTTGCAATACCCCCCCAAAGGAACAATTTCACCTCAAAATGGCAAAAAATTGCAATACCCCCCCCCCAAGGAACAATTTCGCCTCAAAATGCCGAAAAGTTGCAATACCCCCCCAAAGGAACAATTTTGCTTCAAAATGGCCAAAAGTTGCAATACCCCCCCAAAGGAACAATTTCGCTTCAAAATGGCCAAAAGTTGCAATACCCCCCCAAAAGAACAATTTCGCCTCAAAATGCCGAAAAGTTGCAATACCCCCCCGAAAGGAACAATTTCGCTTCAAAATGGCCTAAAGTTGCAATACCCCCCAAAGGAACAATTTCGCCTCAAAATGTCAAAAAATTGCAATACCCCCCCAAAAGAACAATTTCGCCTCAAAATGCCGAAAAGTTGCAATCCCCCCCCAAAGGAACAATTTCGCTTCAAAATGGCCAAAAGTTGCAATACCCCCCAAAGGAAAAATGTTGCCTCAAAATGAAAAAAAAATTGCAATACCCCCCCAAAGGAACAATTTTGCCTCAAATTGCCGAAAAGTTGCAATACCCCCCGAAAGGAACAATTTCGCTTCAAAATGGCCAAAAGTTGCAATACCCCCCCAAAGGAACAATTTCACCTCAAAATGCCGAAAAGTTGCTATACCCCCAAAGAACAATTTCGCCTCAAAATGGCAAAAAATTGCAATACCCCCCCAAAGGAACAATTTCGCATCAAAATGCCGAAAAGTTGCAATAACCCCCGAAAGGAACAATTTCGCTTAAAAATGGCCAAAAGTTGCAATACCCCCCCCAAAGGAACAATTTCGCTTCTAAACGGCCAAAAGTTGCAATACCCCCCCAAAGGAACAATTTCGCCTCAAAATGGCAAAAAATTGCAATACCCCCCAAAGGAACAATTTCGCCTCAAAATGCCGAACAGTTGCAATACCCCCCCAAAGGAACAATTTCGCTTCAAAATGGCCAAAAGTTGCAATAACCCCCAAAGGAAAAATTTCGCTTCAAAATGGCCAAAAGTTGCAATACCCCCCCAAAGGAACAATTTCGCCTCAAAATGGCAAAAAATTGCAATACCCCCCCAAAGGAACAATTTCGCCTCAAAATGGCCAAAAGTTACAATACCCCCCCAAAGGAACAATTTCGCTTCAAAATGGCCAAAAGTTGCAATACCCCCCCAAAGGAACTATTTCGCCTCAAAATGGCAAAAAGTTGCAATACCCCCCCAAAGGAACAATTTCGCCTCAAAATGCCGAAAAGTAGCAATACCCCCCGAAAGGAACAATTTCGCTTCAAAATGGCCAAAAGTTGCAATACCCCCCCAAAGGAACAATTTCGCCTCAAAATGGCAAAAAATTGCAATACCCCCCCAAAGGAACAAATTCGCCTCAAAATGCCGAAAGGTTGCAATACCCCCCAAAGGAACAATTTCGCTTCAAAATGGCCAAAAGTTGCAATACCCCCCCAAAGGAACAATTTCGCTTCAAAATGGCCAAAAGTTGCAATACCCCCCCAAAGGAACAATTTCGCCTCAAAATGGCAAAAAATTGCAATACCCCCCCAAAGGAACAATTTCGCCTCAAAATGCCGAAAAGTTGCAATACCCCCCAAAGGAACAATTTCGCTTCAAAATGGCGAAAAGTTGCAATACCCCCCCAAAGGAACAATTTCGCCTCAAAATGGCAAAAAATTGCAATACCCCCCCAAAGGAACAATTTCGCCTCAAAATGCCGAAAAGTTGCAATACCCCCCCAAAGGAACAATTTCGCTTCAAAATGGCCAAAAGTTGCAATACCCCCCCAAAGTAACAATTTCGCCTCAAAATGCCTTAAAGTTGCAATACCCCCCGAAAGGAAGAATTTCGCTTCAAAATGGCCAAAAGTTGCAATACCCCCCCAAGGAACAATTTCGCCTCAAAATGCCGAAAAGTTGCAATACCACCCGAAAGGAACAATTTCGCTTCAAAATGGCCAAAAGTTGCAATACCCCCCCAAAGGAACAATTTCGCCTCAAAATGGCAAAAAATATCAATACCCCCCAAAGGAACAATTTCGCCTCAAAATGCCGAAAAGTTGCAATACCCCCCCAAAGGAACAATTTCGCTTCAAAATGGCCAAAAGTTGCAATACTCCCCCAAAGGAACAATTTCGCCTCAAAATGCCGAAAAGTTGCAATACACCCCCAAAGGAACAATTTCGCTTCAAAATGGCCAAAAGTTGCAATACCCCCCCAAAGGAACAATTTCGCCTCAAAATGGCAAAAAATTGCAATACCCCCCCAAAAGGAACAATTTCGCCTAAAAATGCAGAAAAGTTGCAATACCCCGCCAAAGGAATAATTTCGCTTCAAAATGGCCAAAAGTTGCAATACCCCCCCAAAGGAACAATTTCGCCTCAAAACGAAAAAAAAATTGCAATACCCCCCCAAAGGAACAATTTCGCTTCAAAATGGCCAAAAGTTGCAATAACCCCCAAAGGAAAAATTTCGCTTCAAAATGGCCAAAAGTTGCAATACCCCCCCAAAGGAACAATTTCGCCTCAAAATGGCAAAAAATTGCAATACCCCCCCAAAGGAACAATTTCGCCTCAAAATGGCCAAAAGTTACAATACCCCCCCAAAGGAACAATTTCGCTTCAAAATGGCCAAAAGTTGCAATACCCCCCCAAAGGAACTATTTCGCCTCAAAATGGCAAAAAGTTGCAATACCCCCCCAAAGGAACAATTTCGCCTCAAAATGCCGAAAAGTAGCAATACCCCCCGAAAGGAACAATTTCGCTTCAAAATGGCCAAAAGTTGCAATACCCCCCAAAGGAACAATTTCGCCTCAAAATGGCAAAAAATTGCAATACCCCCCCAAAGGAACAAATTCGCCTCAAAATGCCGAAAAGTTGCAATACCCCCCAAAGGAACAATTTCGCTTCAAAATGGCCAAAAGTTGCAATACCCCCCCAAAGGAACAATTTCGCTTCAAAATGGCCAAAAGTTGCAATACCCCCCCAAAGGAACAATTTCGCCTCAAAATGGCAAAAAATTGCAATACCCCCCCAAAGGAACAATTTCGCCTCAAAATGCCGAAAAGTTGCAATACCCCCCAAAGGAACAATTTCGCTTCAAAATGGTGAAAAGTTGCAATACCCCCCCAAAGGAACAATTTCGCCTCAAAATGGCAAAAAATTGCAATACCCCCCCAAAGGAACAATTTCGCCTCAAAATGCCGAAAAGTTGCAATACCCCCCCAAAGGAACAATTTCGCTTCAAAATGGCCAAAAGTTGCAATACCCCCCCAAAGTAACAATTTCGCCTCAAAATGCCTTAAAGTTGCAATACCCCCCGAAAGGAAGAATTTCGCTTCAAAATGGCCAAAAGTTGCAATACCCCCCCAAGGAACAATTTCGCCTCAAAATGCCGAAAAGTTGCAATACCACCCGAAAGGAACAATTTCGCTTCAAAATGGCCAAAAGTTGCAATACCCCCCCAAAGGAACAATTTCGCCTCAAAATGGCAAAAAATATCAATACCCCCCAAAGGAACAATTTCGCCTCAAAATGCCGAAAAGTTGCAATACCCCCCCAAAGGAACAATTTCGCTTCAAAATGGCCAAAAGTTGCAATACTCCCCCAAAGGAACAATTTCGCCTCAAAATGCCGAAAAGTTGCAATACACCCCCAAAGGAACAATTTCGCTTCAAAATGGCCAAAAGTTGCAATACCCCCCCAAAGGAACAATTTCGCCTCAAAATGGCAAAAAATTGCAATACCCCCCCAAAAGGAACAATTTCGCCTAAAAATGCAGAAAAGTTGCAATACCCCGCCAAAGGAATAATTTCGCTTCAAAATGGCCAAAAGTTGCAATACCCCCCCAAAGGAACAATTTCGCCTCAAAACGAAAAAAAAATTGCAATACCCCCCCAAAGGAACAATTTCGCCTCAAAATGCCGAAAAGTTGCAATACCCCCCGAAAGGAACAATTTCGCTTCAAAATGGCCAAAAGTTGCAATACCCCCCCAAAGGAACAATTTCGCTTCAAAATGGCCAAAAGTTGCAATACCCCCCCAAAGGAAAAATTTCGCTTCAAAATGGCCAAAAGTTGCAATACCCCCCCAAAGGAACAATTTCGCCTTAAAATGGCAAAAAAATTGCAATACCCCCCCCAAAGGAACAATTTCGCTTCAAAATGGCCAAAAGTTGCAATACCCCCCCAAAGGAACAATTTCGCTTCAAAATGGCCAAAAGTTGCAATACCCCCCCAAAGGAACAATTTCGCCTCAAAATTGCAAAAAATTGCAATACCCCCCCAAAGGAACAATTTCGCTTCAAAATGGCCAAAAGTTGCAATACCCACCCAAAGGAACAATTTCGCCTCAAAATGGCAAAAAATTGCAATACCCCCCAAAGGAACAATTTCGCTTCAAAATGGCCAAAAGTTGCAATACCCCCCCAAAGGAACAATTTCACCTCAAAATGGAAAAAAATTGCAATACCCCCCCAAAGGAACAATTTCGCTTCAAAATGGCCAAAAGTTGCAATACCCCCCCAAAGGAACAATTTTGCCTCAAAATGGCAAAAAATTGCAATACCCCCCCAAAGGAACAATTTCGCCTCAAAATGCCGAAAAGTTGCAATACCCCCCCAAAGGAACAATTTCGCTTCAAAATGGCCAAAAGTTGCAATACTCCCCCAAAGGAACAATTTCACCTCAAAATGGCAAAAAATTGCAATACCCCCCAAAGGAACAATTTCGCCTCAAAATGCCGAAAAGTTGCAATACCCCCCCAAAGGAACAATTTCGCCTCAAAACGAAAAAAAAATTGCAATACCCCCCAAAGTAACAATTTCGCCTCAAAATGCCGAAAAGTTGCAATACCCCCCCAAAGGAACAATTTCGCTTCAAAATGGCCAAAAGTTGCAATACCCCCCCAAAGGAACAATTTCGCCTCAAAATGGCAAAAAATTGCAATACCCCCCCAAAGGAACAATTTCGCCTCAAAATGCCGAAAAGTTGCAATACCCCCCCAAAGGAACAATTTCGCTTCAAAATGGCCAAAAGTTGCAATACCCCCCCAAAGGAAAAATTTCGCCTCAAAATGAAAAAAAAATTGCAATACCCCCCCAAAGGAACAATTTCGCCTCAAAATGCCGAAAAGTTGCAATACCCCCCGAAAGGAACGATTTCGCTTCAAAATGGCCAAAAGTTGCAATACCCCCCCAAAGGAACAATTTCACCTCAAAATGGCAAAAAATTGCAATACCCCCCAAAGGAACAATTTCGCCTCAAAATGCCGAAAAGTTGCAATACCCCCTCAAAGGAACAATTTCGCTTCAAAATGGCCAAAAGTTGCAATACCCCCCCAAAGGAACAATTTCGCCTCAAAATGGCAAAAAATTGCAATACCCCTCCAAAGGAACAATTTCGCTTCAAAATGGCGAAAAGTTGCAATACCCCCCCAAAGGAACAATTTCGCTTCAAAATGGCCAAAAGTTGCAATACCCCCCCAAAGGAACAATTTCGCCTCAAAATGGCAAAAAATTGCAATACCCCCCCAAAGGAACAATTTCGCTTCAAAATGGCCAAAAGTTGCAATACCCCCCAAAGGAACAATTTCGCTTCAAAATGGCCAAAAGTTGCAATACCCCCCCAAAGGAACAATTTCGCCTCAAAATGGCAAAAAATTGCAATACCCCCCCAAAGGAACAATTTCGCTTCAAAATGGCCAAAAGTTGCAATACCCCCCCAAAGGAACAATTTCACCTCAAAATGGCAAAAAATTGCAATACCCTCCCAAAGGAAAAATTTCGCCTCAAAATGCCGAAAAGTTGCAATACCCCCCCAAAGGAACAATTTCGCTTCAAAATGGCCAAAAGTTGCAATACCCCCCCAAAGGAACAATTTCGCTTCAAAATGGCCAAAGGTTGCAATACCCCCCCAAAGGAACAATGTCGCTTCAAAATGGCCAAAAGTTGCAATACCCCCCCAAAGGAACAATTTCACCTCAAAATGGCAAAAAATTGCAATACCCCCCTAAAGTAACAATTTCGCCTCAAAATGCCGAAAAGTTGCAATACCCCCTCAAAGGAACAATTTCGCTTCAAAATGGCCAAAAGTTGCAATACCCCCCAAAGGAACAATTTCGCTTCAAAATGGCCAAAAGTTGCAATACCCCCCCGAAGGAACAATTTCGCTTCAAAATAGCCAAAAGTTGCAATACCCCCCAAAGGAACAATTTCGCTTCAAAATGGCCAAAAGTTGCAATACCCCCCTAAAGCAACAATTTCGCCTCAAATCGGCAAAAAATTGCAATACCCCCCAAAGGAACAATTTTGCTTCAAAATGGCCAAAAGTTGCAATACCCCCCCAAAGGAACAATTTCGCTTCAAAATGGCCAAAAGTTGCAATACCCCCCCAAAGGAACAATTTCACTTCAAAATAGCCAAAAGTTGCAATACCCCCCAAAGGAACAATTTCGCCTCAAAATGGCAAAAAATTGCATAACCCCCCCAAAGGAACAATTTCGCCTCAAAATGGCAAAAAATTGCAATACCCCCCCAAAGGAACAATTTCGCTTCAAAATGGCCAAAAGTTGCAATACCCCCCCAAAGGAACAATTTCGCCTCAAAACGAAAAAAAAATTGCAATACCCTCAAAAGGAACAATTTCGCCTCAAAATGCCGAAAAGTTGCAATACCCCCCGAAAAAAATAATTTCGCTTCAAAATGGACAAAAGTTGCAATACCCCCCCAAAGGAACAATTCCGCCTCAAAATGGCAAAAAAATGCAATACCCCCCCAAAGGAACAATTTCGCCTCAAAATGCCGAAAAGTTGCAATACCCCCCGAAAGGAACAATTTCGCTTCAAAATGGCCAAAAGTTGCAATACCCCCCAAAGGAACAATTTCACCTCAAAATGGCAAAAAATTGCAATACCCCCCCAAGGGAACAATTTCGCTTCAAAATGGCCAAAAGTTGCAATACCCCCCAAAGGAACAATTTCACCTCAAAATGGCAAAAAATTGCAATACCCCCCCAAGGGAACAATTTCGCTTCAAAATGGCCAAAAGTTGCAATACCCCCCAAAGGAACAATTTCACCTCAAAATGGCAAAAAATTGCAATACCCCCCCAAAGGAACAATTTCGCCTCAAAATTTCGAAAAGTTGCAATACCCCCCCAAAGGAACAATTTCGCTTCAAAATAACTAAAAATTGCAATACCCCCCCAAAGGAACAATTTCGCTTCAAAATGGCCAAAAGTTGCAATACCCCCCCAAAGGAACAATTTCACCTCAAAATAGCAAAAAATTGCAATACCCCCCAAAGGAAAAATTTCGCCTCAAAATGCCGAAAAGTTGCAATACCCCCCCAAAGTAACAATTTCGCCTCAAAATGCCGAAAAGTTGCAATACCCCCCGAAAGGAACAATTTCGCTTCAAAATGGCCAAAAGTTGCAATACCCCCCCAAGGAACAATTTCGCCTCAAAATGGCAAAAAATTGCAATACCCCCCCAAAGGAACAATTTCGCCTCAAAATGCCGAAAAGTTGCAATACCACCCGAAAGGAACAATTTCGCTTCAAAATGGCCAAAAGTTGCAATACCCCCCCAAAGGAACAATTTCGCCTCAAAATGGCAAAAAATATCAATACCCCCCAAAGGAACAATTTTGCCTCAAAATGCCGAAAAGTTGCAATACCCCCCCAAAGAATCAATTTCGCTTCAAAATGGCCAAAAGTTGCAATACCCCCCAAAGGAACAATTTCGCCTCAAAATGCCGAAAAGTTGCAATACCCCCCCAAAGGAACAATTTCGCTTCAAAATGGCCAAAAGTTGCAATACCCCCCCAAAGGAACAATTTCGCCTCAAAATGGCAAAAAATTGCAATACACCCCCCCAAAGGAACAATTTCGCCTCAAAATGCTGAAAAGTTGCAATACCCCCCGAAAGGCAAAATTTCGCTTCAAAATGGCCAAAAGTTGCAATACCCCCCCAAAGGAACAATTTCGCCTCAAAATGGCAAAAATTGCAATACCCCCCCAAAGGAACAATTTCGCTTCAAAATGGCCAAAAGTTGCAATACCCCCCAAAGGAACAATTTCGCTTCAAAATGGCCAAAAGTTGCAATACCCCCCAAAGGAACAATTTCGCCTCAAAATGGCAAAAAATTGCAATACCCCCCCAAAGGAACAATTTCGCTTCAAAATGGCCAAAAGTTGCAATACCCCCCCAAAGGAACAATTTCACCTCAAAATGGCAAAAAATTGCAATACCCTCCCAAAGGAAAAATTTCGCCTCAAAATGCCGAAAAGTTGCAATACCCCCCCAAAGGAACAATTTCGCTTCAAAATGGCCAAAAGTTGCAATACCCCCCCAAAGGAACAATTTCGCTTCAAAATGGCCAAAAGTTGCAATACCCCCCCAAAGGAACAATGTCGCCTCAAAATGCCGAAAAGTTGCAATACCCCCCGAAAGGAACAATTTCGCTTCAAAATGGCCAAAAGTTGCAATACCCCCCCAAAGGAACAATTTCACCTCAAAATGGCAAAAAATTGCAATACCCCCCTAAAGTAACAATTTCGCCTCAAAATGCCGAAAAGTTGCAATACCCCCTCAAAGGAACAATTTCGCTTCAAAATGGCCAAAAGTTGCAATACCCCCCAAAGGAACAATTTCGCTTCAAAATGGCCAAAAGTTGCAATACCCCCCCGAAGGAACAATTTCGCTTCAAAATGGCCAAAAGTTGCAATACGCCCCAAAGGAACAATTTCGCTTCAAAATGGCCAAAAGTTGCAATACCCCCCCCAAAGCAACAATTTCGCCTCAAATCGGCAAAAAATTGCAATACCCCCCAAAGGAACAATTTCGCTTCAAAATGGCCAAAAGTTGCAATACCCCCCCAAAGGAACAATTTCGCTTCAAAATGGCCAAAAGTTGCAATACCCCCCCAAAGGAACAATTTCACTTCAAAATAGCCAAAAGTTGCAATACCCCCCAAAGGAACAATTTCGCCTCAAAATGGCAAAAAATTGCAATACCACCCCAAAGGAACAATTTCGCCTCAAAATGGCAAAAAATTGCAATACCCCCCCAAAGGAACAATTTCGCTTCAAAATGGCCAAAAGTTGCAATACCCCCCCAAAGGAACAATTTCGCCTCAAAACGAAAAAAAAATTGCAATACCCTCCAAAGGAACAATTTCGCCTCAAAATGCCGAAAAGTTGCAATACCCCCCGAAAAAAATAATTTCGCTTCAAAATGGACAAAAGTTGCAATACCCCCCCAAAGGAACAATTTCGCCTCAAAATGGCAAAAAATTGCAATACCCCCCCAAAGGAACAATTTCGCCTCAAAATGCCGAAAAGTTGCAATACCCCCCGAAAGGAACAATTTCGCTTCAAAATGGCCAAAAGTTGCAATACCCCCCAAAGGAACAATTTCACCTCAAAATGGCAAAAAATTGCAATACCCCCCCAAGGGAACAATTTCGCTTCAAAATGGCCAAAAGTTGCAATACCCCCCCAAAGGAACAATTTCACCTCAAAATGGCAAAAAATTGCAATACCCCCCAAGGGAACAATTTCGCCTCAAAATGCCGAAAAGTTGCAATACCCCCCGAAAAAAATAATTTCGCTTCAAAATGGACAAAAGTTGCAATACCCCCCCCAAAGGAACAATTTCGCCTCAAAATGGCAAAAAATTGCAATACCCCCCCAAAGGAACAATTTCGCCTCAAAATGCCGAAAAGTTGCAATACCCCCCGAAAGGAACAATTTCGCTTCAAAATGGCCAAAAGTTGCAATACCCCCCAAAGGAACAATTTCACCTCAAAATGGCAAAAAATTGCAATACCCCCCCAAGGGAACAATTTCGCTTCAAAATGGCCAAAAGTTGCAATACCCCCCCAAAGGAACAATTTCACCTCAAAATGGCAAAAAATTGCAATACCCCTTAAGGGAACAATTTCGCTTCAAAATGGCCAAAAGTTGCAATACCCCTCAAAGGAACAATTTCGCCTCAAAATGTCGAAAAGTTGCAATACCCCCCCAAAGGAACAATTTCGCTTCAAAATAACTAAAAATTGCAATACCCCCCCAAAGGAACAATTTCGCTTCAAAATGGCCAAAAGTTGCAATACCCCCCCAAAGGAACAATTTCGCCTCAAAATGGCAAAAAATTGCAATACCCCCCCAAAGGAACAATTTCGCTTCAAAATGGCCAAAAGTTGCCATACCCCCCCAAAGGAACAATTTCACCTCAAAATAACAAAAAATTGCAATACCCTCCCAAAGGAAAAATTTCGCCTCAAAATGCCGAAAAGTTGCAATACCCCCCGAAAGGAACAGTTTCGCTTCAAAATGGCCAAAAGTTGCAATACCCCCCCAAAGGAACAATTTCGCCTCAAAATGCCGAAAAGTTGCAATACCCCTCGAAAGGAACAATTTCGCTTCAAAATGGCCAAAAGTTGCAATACCCCCCCAAAGGAACAATTTCACCTCAAAATGGCAAAAAATTGCAATACCCTCCCAAAGGAAAAATTTCGCCTTTAAAATGCCGAAAAGTTGCAATACCCCCCCAAAGTAACAATTTCGCCTCAAAATGCCGAAAAGTTGCAATACCCCCCGAAAGGAACAATTTCGCTTCAAAATGGCCAAAAGTTGCAACACCCCCCCAAGGAACAATTTCGCCTCAAAATGGCAAAAAATTGCAATACCCCCCCAAAGGAACAATTTCGCCTCAAAATGCCGAAAAGTTGCAATACCACCCGAAAGGAACAATTTCGCTTCAAAATGGCCAAAAGTTGCAATACCCCACCAAAGGAACAATTTCGCCTCAAAATGGCAAAAAATATCAATACCCCCCAAAGGAACAATTTTGCCTCAAAATGCCGAAAAGTTGCAATACCCCCCCAAAGAATCAATTTCGCTTCAAAATGGCCAAAAGTTGCAATACCCCCCAAAGGAACAATTTCGCCTCAAAATGCCGAATAGTTGCAATACCCCCCCAAAGGAACAATTTCGCTTCAAAATGGCCAAAAGTTGCAATACCCCCCCAAAGGAACAATTTCGCCTCAAAATGGCAAAAAATTGCAATACCCCCCCCCAAAGGAACAATTTCGCCTAAAAATGCCGAAAAGTTGAAATACCCCCCCAAAGGAATAATTTCGCTTCAAAATGGCCAAAAGTTGCAATACCCCCCCAAAGGAACAATTTCGCCTCAAAACGAAAAAAAAATTGCAATACCCCCCCAAAGGAACAATTTCGCCTCAAAATGCCGAAAAGTTGCAATACCCCCCGAAAGGAACAATTTCGCTTCAAAATGGCCAAAAGTTGCAATACCCCCCCAAAGGAACAATTTCGCCTCAAAATGGCAAAAAATTGCAATACCTCCCAAAGGAACAATTTCGCCTCAAAATGCCGAAAAGTTGCAATACCCCCTGAAAGGAACAATTTCGCTTCAAAATGGCCAAAAGTTGCAATACCCCCCCAAAGGAACAATTTCACCTCAAAATAGCAAAAAATTGCAATACCCCACCAAAGGAACAATTTCGCCTCAAAATGCCGAAAAGTTGCAATACCCCCTCAAAGGAACAATTTCGCTTCAAAATGGCCAAAAGTTGCAATACCCCCCAAAGGAACAATTTCGCCTCAAAATGGCAAAAAATTGCAATATCCCCCCAAAGGAACAATTTCGCTTCAAAATGGCCAAAAGTTGCAATACCCCCCGAAGGAACAATTTCGCTTCAAAATGGCCAAAAGTTGCAATACCCCCCCAAAGGAACAATTTCGCCTCAAAATGGCAAAAATATGCAATACCTCCCCAAAGGAACAATTTCGCTTCAAAATGGCCAAAAGTTGCAATACCCCCCCAAAGGAACAATTTCGCTTCAAAATGGCCAAAAGTTGCAATACCCCCCCAAAGGAGCAATTTCGCCTCAAAATGGCAAAAAATTGCAATACCCCCCCAAAGGAACAATTTCGCTTCAAAATGGCCAAAAGTTGCAATACCCCCCCAAAGGAACAATTTCACCTCAAAATGGCAAAAAATTGCAATACCCTCCCAAAAGAAAAATTTCGCCTCAAAATGCCGAAAAGTTGCAATACCCCCCCAAAGAAACAATTTCGCTTCAAAATGGCCAAAAGTTGCAATACCCCCCCAAAGGAACAATTTCGCTTCAAAATGGCCAAAAGTTGCAATACCCCCCCAAAGGAACAATTTCGCCTCAAAATGGCAAAAAATTGCAATACCCCCCAAAGGAACAATTTCGCTTCAAAATGGCCAAAAGATGCAATACCCCCCCAAAGCAACAATTTCGCCTCAAAATGGAAAAAAATTGCAATACCCCCCAAAGGAACAATTTCGCCTCAAAATGCCGAAAAGTTGCAATACCCCCCAAAAGGAACAATTTCGCTTCAAAATAGCCAAAAGTTGCAATACCCCCCAAAGGAACAATTTCGCTTCAAAATGGCCAAAAGTTGCAATACCCCCCCAAAGGAACAATTTCGCCTCAAAATGGCAAAAAATTGCAATACCCCCCAAAGGAACAATTTCGCTTCAAAATGGCCAAAAGATGCAATACCCCCCCAAAGCAACAATTTCGCCTCAAATCGGCAAAAAATTGCAATACCCCCCAAAGGAACAATTTCGCTTCAAAATGGCCAAAAGTTGCAATACCCCCCAAAGGAACAATTTCGCCTCAAAACGAAAAAAAAATTGCAATACCCCCCAAAGGAACAATTTCGCCTCAAAATGGCAAAAAATTGCAATACCCCTCCAAAGGAACAATTTCGCCTCAAAATGCCGAAAAGTTGCAATACCCCCCCAAAGGAACAATTTCGCCTCAAAACGAAAAAAAAATTGCAATACCCTCCAAAGGAACAATTACGCCTCAAAATGCCGAAAAGTTGCAATACCCCCCGAAAAAAATAATTTCGCTTCAAAATGGACAAAAGTTGCAATACCCCCCCAAAGTAACAATTTCACCTCAAAATGGCAAAAAATTGCAATTTTCCCCCAAGGGAACAATTTCGCTTCAAAATGGCCAAAAGTTGCAATACCCCCCCAGGAACAATTTCGCCTCAAAATGGCAAAAAATTGCAATACCCCCCAAAGGAACAATTTCCCCTCAAAATGCCGAAAAGTTGCAATACCCCCCGAAAGGAACAATTTCGCTTCAAAATGGCCAAAAGTTGCAATACCCCCCCAAAGGAACTATTTCGCTTCAAAATGCCGAAAAGTTGCAATACCCCCCGAAAGGAACAATTTCGCTTCAAAATGGCCAAAAGTTGCAATACCCCCCCAAAGGAACAATTTCACCTCAAAATGAAATAAAAATTGCAATACCCCCCCAAAGGAAAGGAACAATTTCGCTTCAAAATGGCCAAAAATTGCAATACCCCCCAAAGGAACAATTTCGCTTCAATATGGCCAAAAGTTGCAATACCCCCCCAAAGGAACAATTTCACCTCAAAATGGCAAAAAATTGCAAAACCCCCCCAAAGGAACAATTTCGCCTCAAAATGCCGAAAAGTTGCAATACCCCCCGAAAGGAACAATTTCGCTTCAAAATGGCCAAAAGTTGCAATACCCCCCCAAAGGAACAATTTCGCTTCAAAATAGCCAAAAGTTGCAATACCCCCAAAGGAAAAATTTCGCCTCAAAATGAAAAAAAAATTGCAATACCCCCCCAAAGGAACAATTTCGCCTCAAAATGCCGAAAAGTTGCAATACCCCCCGAAAGGAACAATTTCGCTTCAAAATGGCCAAAAGTTGCAATACCCCCCCAAAGGAACAATTTTACCTCAAAATGGCAAAAAATTGCAATACCCCCCCAAAGGAACAATTTCGCCTCAAAATGCTGAAAAGTTGCAATACCAACCCAAAGGAACAATTTCGCTTCAAAATGGCCAAAAGTTGCAATACCCCCCAAAGGAACAATTTCGCCTCAAAATGCTGAAAATTTGCAATACCCCCCGAAAGGAACAATTTCGCTTCAAAATGGCCAAAAGATGCAATACCCCCCAAAGCAACAATTTCGCCTCAAAATGAAAAAAAAATTGCAATACCCCCCAAAGGAACAATTTCGCTTCAAAATGCCGAAAAGTTGCAATACCCCCCCAAAGGTACAATTTCGCTTCAAAATGGCCAAAAATTGCAATACCCCCCAAAGGAACAATTTCGCCTCAAAATGAAGAAAAATTGCAATACCCCCCGAAAGGAACAATTTCGCTTCAAAATGGCCAAAAGTTGCAATACCCCCCCAAAGGAACAATTTCGCCTCAAAATGGCAAAAAATTGCAATACCATCCCAAAGGAACAATTTCGCTTCAAAATGGCCAAAAGTTGCAATACCCCCCCAAAGGAACAATTTCGCCTCAAAATGAAAAAAAAATTGCAATACCCCCCCAAAGGAACAATTTCGCCTCAAAATGGCAAAAAATTGCAATACCCCCCCAAAGGAACAATTTCGCCTCAAAATGCCGAAAAGTTGCAATACCCCCCAAAGGAACAATTTTGCTACAAAATGGCCAAAAGTTGCAATACCCCCTCAAAGGAACAATTTCGCCTCAAAATGCCGAAAAGTTGCAATACCCCCCGAAAGGAACAATTTCGCTTCAAAATGGCCAAAAGATGCAATACCCCCCAAAGCAACAATTTCGCCTCAAAATGAAAAAAAAATTGCAATACCCCCCCAAAGGAACAATTTCGCTTCAAAATGCCGAAAAGTTGCAATACCTCCCCAAAGGTAAAATTTCGCTTCAAAATGGCCAAAAATTGCAATACACCCCCAAAAGAACAATTTCACCTCAAAATGCTGAAAAGTTGAAATACCCCCCGAAAGGAACAATTTCGCTCCAAATTGGTCAAACGATGCAATACCCCCCAAAGGAACAATTTCACCTCAAAATGGCAAAAAATTGCAATACCCCCCCAAAGGAACAATTTCGCCTCAAAATGCCGAAAAGTTGCAATACCCCCCCAAAGGAACAATTTCGCTTCAAAATAACTAAAAATTGCAATACCCCCCCAAAGGAACAATTTCGCTTCAAAATGGCCAAAAGTTGCCATACCCCCCCAAAGGAACAATTTCACCTCAAAATGGCAAAAAATTGCAATACCCTCCCAAAGGAAAAATTTCGCCTCAAAATGTCGAAAAGTTGCAATACCCCCCCAAAGGAACAATTTCGCTTCAAAATGGCCAAAAGTTGCAATACCCCCCCCAAAGGAACAATTTCACTTCAAAATGGCCAAAAGTTGCAATACCCCCCCAAAGGAACAATTTCGCCTCAAAATGGCAAAAAATTGCAATACCCCCCCAATGGAACAATTTTGCTTCAAAATGGCCAAAAGATGCAATACCCCCCAAAGCAACAATTTCGCCTCAAAATGGCAAAAAATTGCAATACCCCTCGAAAGGAACAATTTCGCTTCAAAATGGCCAAAAGTTGCAATACCCCCCCAAAGGAACAATTTCGCCTCAAAATGGCAAAAAATTGCAATACCCCCAAAGGAACAATTTCGCCTCAAAATGCTGAAAAGTTGCAATACCCCCGAAAGGAACAATATTGCTTCAAAATGGCCAAAAGTTGCAATACCCCCCCAAAGGAACAATTTCGCCTCAAAATGGCAAAAAATTGCAATACCCCCCCAAAAGAACAATTTCGTTTCAAAATGCCGAAAAGTTGCAATACCCCCCCAAAAGGTACAATTTCGCTTCAAAATGGCCAAAATTTGCAATACCCCGCCAAAGGAACAATTTTGCCTCAAAATGCCGAAAAGTTGCAATACCCCCCGAAAGGAACAATTTCGCTTCAAAATGGCCAAAAGTTGCAATACCCCCCCAAAGGAACAATTTCGCCTCAAAATGGCAAAAAATTGCAATACCCCCCCAAAGGAACAATTTCGCTCCAAAATGGCCAAAAGTTGCAATACCCCCCAAAGGAACAATTTCGCCACAAAATGGCAAAAAATTGCAGTACCCCCCAAAGGAACAATTTCGCTTCAAAATGGTCAAAAGTTGCAATACCCCCCCAAAGGAACAATTTCGCCTCAAAATGAAAAAAAAATTGCAATACCCCCCCAAAGGATCAATTTCGCCTCAAAATGCCGAAAAGTTGCAATACCCCCCAAAGGAACAATTTCGCATCAAAATGGCTAAAAGTTGCAATACCCCCCAAAGGAACAATTTTGCATCAAAATGCCGAAAAGTTGCAATACCCCCCGAAAGGAACAATTTCGCTTCAAAATGGCAAAAAGTTGCAATACCCCCCCAAAGGAACAATTTCGCTTCAAAATGGCCAAAAGTTGCAATACCCCCCCAAAGGAACAATTTCGCCTCAAAATGGCAAAAAATTGAAATACCCCCCAAAGGAACAATTTCGCCTCAAAATGGCAAAAAATTGCAATACCCCCCCAAAGGAACAATTTCGCTTCAAAATGGCCAAAAGTTGCAATACCCCCCCAAAGGAACAATTTCGCCTCAAAATGAAAAAAAATTGCAATACCCCCCCAAAGGAACATTTTCACCTGAAAATGGCAAAAAATTGCAATACCCCCCAAAGGAACAATTTCGCCTCAAAATGCTGAAAAGTTGCAATACCCCCCCAAAGGAACAAATTCGCTTCAAAATGGCCAAAAGTTGCAATACCCCCCCAAAGGAACAATTTCGCTTCAAAATGGCCAAAAGTTGCAATACCCCCCAAAGGAACAATTTCGCCTCAAAATGGCAAAAAGTTGCAATACCCCCCCAAAGGAACAATTTCGCCTCAAAATGCCGAAAAGTTGCAATACCCCCCGAAAGGAACAATTTCGCTTCAAAATGGCCAAAAGTTGCAATACTCCCCCAAAGGAAAAATTTCGCCTCAAAATGGCAAAAAATTGCAATACCCCCCCAAAGGAACAATTTCGCCTCAAAATGCCGAAAAGTTGCAATACCCCCCCAAAGGAACAATTTCGCTTCAAAATGGCCAAAAGTTGCAATACCCCCCCAAAGGAACAATTTCGCCTCAAAATGGCAAAAAATTGCAATACCCCCCCAAAGGAACAATTTCGCTTCAAAATGGCCAAAAGTTGCAATACCCCCCCAAAGGAACAATTTTGCCTCAAAATGGCAAAAAATACCAATACCCCCCCAAAGGAACAATTTCGCTTCAAAATGGCCAAAAGTTGCAATACCCCCCCAAAGGAAAAATTTGGCCTCAAAATGGCAAAAAATTGCAATACCCTCCCAAAGGAAAAATTTGGCCTCAAAATGCCGAAAAGTTGCAATACCCCCCCAAAGGAACAATTTCGCCTCAAAATGCCGAAAAGTTGCAATACCCCCCAAAGGAACAATTTCGCCTCAAAATGGCAAAAAATTGCAATACCCCCCAAAAGGAACAATTTCGCCTCAAAATGCCGAAAAGTTGCAATACCCCCCCAAAGGAACAATTTCACTTCAAAATGGCCAAAAGTTGCAATACCCCCCCAAAGGAACAATTTCGCCTCAAAATGGCAAAAAATTGCAATACTCCCCCCAAAGGAACAGTTTCGCCTCAAAATGCCGAAAAGTTGCAATACCCCCCCAAAGGAACAATTTCGCCTCAAAACGAAAAAAAAATTGCAATACCCCCCAAAGGAACAATTTCGCCTCAAAATGCCGAAAAGTTGCAATACCCCCCGAAAGGAACAATTTCGCTTCAAAATGGCCAAAAGATGCAATACCCCCCAAAGCAACAATTTCACCTCAAAATGGCAAAAAATTGCAATACCCCCCAAAGGAACAATTTCGCCTCAAAATGCCGAAAAGTTGCAATACCCCCCCAAAGTGTCAATTTCGCTTCAAAATGGCCAAAAGTTGCAATACCCCCCAAAGGAACAATTTCGCCTCAAAATGCCGAAAAGTTGCAATACCCCCCCAAAGGAAAAATTTCGCTTCAAAATGGCAAAAAATTGCAATACCCCCCCAAAGGAACAATTTCGCCTAAAAATGCCGAAAAGTTGAAATACCCCCCCAAAGGAATAATTTCGCTTCAAAATGGCCAAAAGTTGCAATACCCCCCCAAAGGAACAATTTCGCCTCAAAACGAAAAAAAAATTGCAATACCCCCCCAAAGGAACAATTTCGCCTCAAAATGCCGAAAAGTTGCAATACCCCCTGAAAGGAACAATTTCGCTTCAAAATGGCCAAAAGTTGCAATACCCCCCCAAAGGAACAATTTAGCCTCAAAATGGCAAAAAATTGCAATACCCCCCCAAAGGAACAATTTCGCCTCAAAATGCCGAAAAGTTGCAATACCCCCCGAAAGGAACAATTTCGCTTCAAAATGGCCAAAAGTTGCAATACCCCCCCAAAGGAACAATTTCACCTCAAAATAGCAAAAAATTGCAATACCCCACCAAAGGAACAATTTCGCCTCAAAATGCCGAAAAGTTGCAATACCCCCTCAAAGGAACAATTTCGCTTCAAAATGGCCAAAAGTTGCAATACCCCCCCAAAGGAACAATTTCGCTTCAAAATGGCCAAAAGTTGCAATACCCCCCAAAGGAACAATTTCGCCTCAAAATGGCAAAAATTTGCAATATCCCCCCAAAGGAACAATTTCGCTTCAAAATTGCCAAAAGTTGCAATACCCCCCCAAAGGAACAATTTCGCTTCAAAATGGCCAAAAGTTGCAATACCCCCCCAAAGGAACAATTTCGCCTCAAAATGGCAAAAATATGCAATACCTCCCCAAAGGAACAATTTCGCTTCAAAATGGCCAAAAGTTGCAATACCCCCCCAAAGGAACAATTTCGCTTCAAAATGGCCAAAAGTTGCAATACCCCCCCAAAGGAACAATTTCGCCTCAAAATGGCAAAAAATTGCAATACCCCCCCAAAGGAACAATTTCGCTTCAAAATGGCCAAAAGTTGCAATACCCCCCCAAAGGAACAATTTCACCTCAAAATGGCAAAAAATTGCAATACCCTCCCAAAGGAAAAATTTCGCCTCAAAATGCCGAAAAGTTGCAATACCCCCCCAAAGAAACAATTTCGCTTCAAAATGGCCAAAAGTTGCAATACCCCCCCAAAGGAACAATTTCGCTTCAAAATGGCCAAAAGTTGCAATACCCCCCCAAAGGAACAATTTCGCCTCAAAATGGCAAAAAATTGCAATACCCCCCAAAGGAACAATTTCGCTTCAAAATGGCCAAAAGATGCAATACCCCCCCAAAGCAACAATTTCGCCTCAAAATGGAAAAAAATTGCAATACCCCCCAAAGGAACAATTTCGCCTCAAAATGCCGAAAAGTTGCAATACCCCCCGAAAGGAACAATTTCGCTTCAAAATAGCCAAAAGTTGCAATACCCCCCAAAGGAACAATTTCGCTTCAAAATGGCCAAAAGTTGCAATACCCCTCCCAAAGGAACAATTTCGCCTCAAAATGGCAAAAAATTGCAATACCCCCCAAAGGAACAATTTCGCTTCAAAATGGCCAAAAGATGCAATACCCCCCCAAAGCAACAATTTCGCCTCAAATCGGCAAAAAATTGCAATACCCCCCAAAGGAACAATTTCGCTTCAAAATGGCCAAAAGTTGCAATACCCCCCAAAGGAACAATTTCGCCTCAAAACGAAAAAAAAATTGCAATACCCCCCAAAGGAACAATTTCGCCTCAAAATGGCAAAAAATTGCAATACCCCTCCAAAGGAACAATTTCGCCTAAAAATGCCGAAAAGTTGAAATACCCCCCCAAAGGAATAATTTCGCTTCAAAATGGCCAAAAGTTGCAATACCCCCCCAAAGGAACAATTTCGCCTCAAAACGAAAAAAAAATTGCAATACCCCCCAAAGGAACAATTTCGCCTCAAAATGCCGAAAAGTTGCAATACCCCCTGAAAGGAACAATTTCGCTTCAAAATGGCCAAAAGTTGCAATACCCCCCCAAAGGAACAATTTCGCCTCAAAATGGCAAAAAATTGCAATACCCCCCCAAAGGAACAATTTCGCCTCAAAATGCCGAAAAGTTGCAATACCCCCCGAAAGGAACAATTTCGCTTCAAAATGGCCAAAAGTTGCAATACCCCCCCAAAGGAACAATTTCACCTCAAAATAGCAAAAAATTGCAATACCCCACCAAAGGAACAATTTCGCCTCAAAATGCCGAAAAGTTGCAATACCCCCTCAAAGGAACAATTTCGCTTCAAAATGGCCAAAAGTTGCAATACCCCCCCAAAGGAACAATTTCGCATCAAAATGGCCAAAAGTTGCAATACCCCCCAAAGGAACAATTTCGCCTCAAAATGGCAAAAAATTGCAATATCCCCCCAAAGGAACAATTTCGCTTCAAAATGGCCAAAAGTTGCAATACCCCCCCAAAGGAACAATTTCGCTTCAAAATGGCCAAAAGTTGCAATACCCCCCCAAAGGAACAATTTCGCCTCAAAATGGCAAAAATATGCAATACCTCCCCAAAGGAACAATTTCGCTTCAAAATGGCCAAAAGTTGCAATACCCCCCCAAAGGAACAATTTCGCTTCAAAATGGCCAAAAGTTGCAATACCCCCCCAAAGGAACAATTTCGCCTCAAAATGGCAAAAAATTGCAATACCCCCCCAAAGGAACAATTTCGCTTCAAAATGGCCAAAAGTTGCAATACCCCCCCAAAGGAACAATTTCACCTCAAAATGGCAAAAAATTGCAATACCCTCCCAAAGGAAAAATTTCGCCTCAAAATGCCGAAAAGTTGCAATACCCCCCCAAAGAAACAATTTCGCTTCAAAATGGCCAAAAGTTGCAATACCCCCCCAAAGGAACAATTTCGCTTCAAAATGGCCAAAAGTTGCAATACCCCCCCAAAGGAACAATTTCGCCTCAAAATGGCAAAAAATTGCAATACCCCCCAAAGGAACAATTTCGCTTCAAAATGGCCAAAAGATGCAATACCCCCCCAAAGCAACAATTTCGCCTCAAAATGGAAAAAAATTGCAATACCCCCCAAAGGAACAATTTCGCCTCAAAATGCCGAAAAGTTGCAATACCCCCCGAAAGGAACAATTTCGCTTCAAAATAGCCAAAAGTTGCAATACCCCCCAAAGGAACAATTTCGCTTCAAAATGGCCAAAAGTTGCAATACCCCTCCCAAAGGAACAATTTCGCCTCAAAATGGCAAAAAATTGCAATACCCCCCAAAGGAACAATTTCGCTTCAAAATGGCCAAAAGTTGCAATACCCCCCAAAGGAACAATTTCGCCTCAAAACGAAAAAAAAATTGCAATACCCCCCAAAGGAACAATTTCGCCTCAAAATGGCAAAAAATTGCAATACCCCTCCAAAGGAACAATTTCGCCTCAAAATGCCGAAAAGTTGCAATACCCCCCCAAAGGAACAATTTCGCCTCAAAACGAAAAAAAAATTGCAATACCCTCCAAAGGAACAATTACGCCTCAAAATGCCGAAAAGTTGCAATACCCCCCGAAAAAAATAATTTCGCTTCAAAATGGACAAAAGTTGCAATACCCCCCCAAAGTAACAATTTCACCTCAAAATGGCAAAAAATTGCAATTTTCCCCCAAGGGAACAATTTCGCTTCAAAATGGCCAAAAGTTGCAATACCCCCCAAAGGAACAATTTCACCTCAAAATGGCAAAAAATTGCAATACCCCCCAAAGGAACAATTTCGCCTCAAAATGCCGAAAAGTTGCAATACCCCCCCAAAGGAACAATTTCGCTTCAAAATAACTAAAAATTGCAATACCCCCCCAAAGGAACAATTTCGCTTCAAAATGGCCAAAAGTTGCCATACCCCCCCAAAGGAACAATTTCACCTCAAAATGGCAAAAAATTGCACTACCCTCCCAAAGGAAAAATTTCGCCTCAAAATGTCGAAAAGTTGCAATACCCCCCCAAAGGAACAATTTCGCTTCAAAATGGCCAAAAGTTGCAATACCCCCCCCAAAGGAACAATTTCGCTTCAAAATGGCCAATAGTTGCAATACCCCCCCAAAGGAACAATTTCGCCTCAAAATGGCAAAAAATTGCAATACCCCCCCAATGGAACAATTTTGCTTCAAAATTGCCAAAAGATGCAATACCCCCCCAAAGCAACAATTTCGCCTCAAAATGGCAAAAAATTGCAATACCCCTCGAAAGGAACAATTTCGCTTCAAAATGGCCAAAAGTTGCAATACCCCCCCAAAGGAACAATTTCGCCTCAAAATGGCAAAAAATTGCAATACCCCCAAAGGAACAATTTCGCCTCAAAATGCTGAAAAGTTGCAATACCCCCGAAAGGAACAATATTGCTTCAAAATGGCCAAAAGTTGCAATACCCCCCCAAAGGAACAATTTCGCCTCAAAATGGCAAAAAATTGCAATACCCCCCCAAAAGAACAATTTCGCTTCAATATGCCGAAAAGTTGCAATACCCCCCCAAAAGGTACAATTTCGCTTCAAAATGGTCAAAAGTTGCAATACCCCCCCAAAGGAACAATTTCGCCTCAAAATGAAAAAAAAATTGCAATACCCCCCCAAAGGATCAATTTCGCCTCAAAATGCCGAAAAGTTGCAATACCCCCCAAAGAAACAATTTCGCTTCAAAATGGCCAAAAGTTGCAATACCCCCCAAAGGAACAATTTTGCATCAAAATGCCGAAAAGTTGCAATACCCCCCGAAAGGAACAATTTCGCTTCAAAATGGCAAAAAGTTGCAATACCCCCCCAAAGGAACAATTTCGCTTCAAAATGGCCAAAAGTTGCAATACCCCCCCAAAGGAACAATTTCGCCTCAAAATGGCAAAAAATTGAAATACCCCCCCAAAGGAACAATTTCGCCTCAAAATGGCAAAAAATTGCAATACCCCCCCAAAGGAACAATTTCGCTTCAAAATGGCCAAAAGTTGCAATACCCCCCCAAAGGAACAATTTCGCCTCAAAATGAAAAAAAATTGCAATACCCCCCCAAAGGAACAATTTCGCCTCAAAATGCCGAAAAGTTGCAATACCCCCCGAAAGGAACAATTTCGCTTCAAAATGGCCAAAAGTTGCAATACCCCCCGAAAGGAACAATTTCAGTTCAAAATGGCCAAAAGTTGCAATACCCCCCCAAAGGAACATTTTCACCTGAAAATGGCAAAAAATTGCAATACCCCCCAAAGGAACAATTTCGCCTCAAAATGCTGAAAAGTTGCAATACCCCCCCAAAGGAACAAATTCGCTTCAAAATGGCCAAAAGTTGCAATACCCCCCCAAAGGAACAATTTCGCTTCAAAATGGCCAAAAGTTGCAATACCCCCCCAAAGGAACAATTTCGCCTCAAAATGGCAAAAAGTTGCAATACCCCCCCAAAGGAACAATTTCGCCTCAAAATGCCGAAAAGTTGCAATACCCCCCGAAAGGAACAATTTCGCTTCAAAATGGCCAAAAGTTGCAATACCCCCCCAAAGGAAAAATTTCGCCTCAAAATGGCAAAAAATTGCAATACCCCCCCAAAGGAACAATTTCGCCTCAAAATGCCGAAAAGTTGCAATACCCCCCCCAAAGGAACAATTTCGCTTCAAAATGGCCAAAAGTTGCAATACCCCCCCAAAGGAACAATTTCGCCTCAAAATGGCAAAAAATTGCAATACCCCCCCAAAGGAACAATTTCGCTTCAAAATGGCCAAAAGTTGCAATACCCCCCCAAAGGAACAATTTTGCCTCAAAATGCCAAAAAATACCAATACCCCCCCAAAGGAACAATTTCGCTTCAAAATGGCCAAAAGTTGCAATACCCCCCCAAAGGAAATATTTGGCCTCAAAATGGCAAAAAATTGCAATACCCTCCCAAAGGAAAAATTTGGCCTCAAAATGCCGAAAAGTTGCAATACCCCCCCAAAGGAACAATTTCGCCTCAAAATGCCGAAAAGTTGCAATACCCCCCAAAGGAACAATTTCGCCTCAAAATGGCAAAAAATTGCAATACCCTCCAAAAGGAACAATTTCGCCTCAAAATGCCGAAAAGTAGCAATACCCCCCCAAAGGAACAATTTCACTTCAAAATGGCCAAAAGTTGCAATACCCCCCCAAAGGAACAATTTCACCTCAAAATGGCAAAAAATTGCAATACCCCCCCCAAAGGAACAATTTCGCCTCAAAATATCCAAAAATTGTAATACTCCCCAAAGGAACAATTTCGCTTCAATATGGCCAAAAGTTGCAATACCCCCCCAAAGGAACAATTTCGCCTCAAAATGGAAAAAAAATTGCAATACCCCCCCAAAGGAACAATTTCGCCTCAAAATGCCGAAAAGTTGCAATACCCCGCGAAAGGAACAATTTCGCTTCAAAATGGCCAAAAGTTGCAATACCCCCCCCCCCCAAAGGAACAATTTCGCCTCAAAATGGCAAAAAATTGCAATACCCCCCCCAAAGGAACAATTTCGCTTCAAAATGGCCAAAAGTTGCAATACCCCCCCAAAGGAACAATTTCGCCTGAAAATGGCAAAAAATTGCAATACACCCCAAGGAACAATTTCGCTTCAAAATGGCCAAAAGTTGCAATACCCCCCCAAAGGAACAATTTCGCCTCAAAATGCCGAAAAGTTGCAATACCCCTCCAAAGGAACAATTTCGCTTCAAAATGGCCAAAAGTTGCAATACCCCCCAAAGGAAAAATTTCGCCTCAAAATGAAAAAAAAATTGCAATACCCCCCAAAGGAACAATTTCGCCTCAAAATGGCAAAAAATTGCAATACCCCTCCAAAGGAACAATTTCGCCTCAAAATGCCGAAAAGTTGCAATACCCCCCCAAAGGAACAATTTCGCCTCAAAACGAAAAAAAAATTGCAATACCCTCCAAAGGAACAATTACGCCTCAAAATGCCGAAAAGTTGCAATACCCCCCGAAAAAAATAATTTCGCTTCAAAATGGACAAAAGTTGCAATACCCCCCCAAAGTAACAATTTCACCTCAAAATGGCAAAAAATTGCAATTTTCCCCCAAGGGAACAATTTCGCTTCAAAATGGCCAAAAGTTGCAATACCCCCCAAAGGAACAATTTCACCTCAAAATGGCAAAAAATTGCAATACCCCCCAAAGGAACAATTTCGCCTCAAAATGCCGAAAAGTTGCAATACCCCCCCAAAGGAACAATTTCGCTTCAAAATAACTAAAAATTGCAATACCCCCCCAAAGGAACAATTTCGCTTCAAAATGGCCAAAAGTTGCCATACCCCCCCAAAGGAACAATTTCACCTCAAAATGGCAAAAAATTGCACTACCCTCCCAAAGGAAAAATTTCGCCTCAAAATGTCGAAAAGTTGCAATACCCCCCCAAAGGAACAATTTCGCCTCAAAATGGCAAAAAATTGCAATACCCCTCGAAAGGAACAATTTCGCTTCAAAATGGCCAAAAGTTGCAATACCCCCCCAAAGGAACAATTTCGCCTCAAAATGGCAAAAAATTGCAATACCCCCAAAGGAACAATTTCGCCTCAAAATGCTGAAAAGTTGCAATACCCCCGAAAGGAACAATATTGCTTCAAAATGGCCAAAAGTTGCAATACCCCCCCAAAGGAACAATTTCGCCTCAAAATGGCAAAAAATTGCAATACCCCCCCAAAAGAACAATTTCGCTTCAATATGCCGAAAAGTTGCAATACCCCCCCAAAAGGTACAATTTCGCTTCAAAATGGTCAAAAGTTGCAATACCCCCCCAAAGGAACAATTTCGCCTCAAAATGAAAAAAAAATTGCAATACCCCCCCAAAGGATCAATTTCGCCTCAAAATGCCGAAAAGTTGCAATACCCCCCAAAGAAACAATTTCGCTTCAAAATGGCCAAAAGTTGCAATACCCCCCAAAGGAACAATTTTGCATCAAAATGCCGAAAAGTTGCAATACCCCCCGAAAGGAACAATTTCGCTTCAAAATGGCAAAAAGTTGCAATACCCCCCCAAAGGAACAATTTCGCTTCAAAATGGCCAAAAGTTGCAATACCCCCCCAAAGGAACAATTTCGCCTCAAAATGGCAAAAAATTGAAATACCCCCCCAAAGGAACAATTTCGCCTCAAAATGGCAAAAAATTGCAATACCCCCCCAAAGGAACAATTTCGCTTCAAAATGGCCAAAAGTTGCAATACCCCCCCAAAGGAACAATTTCGCCTCAAAATGAAAAAAAATTGCAATACCCCCCAAAGGAACAATTTCGCCTCAAAATGCCGAAAAGTTGCAATACCCCCCGAAAGGAACAATTTCGCTTCAAAATGGCCAAAAGTTGCAATACCCCCCGAAAGGAACAATTTCAGTTCAAAATGGCCAAAAGTTGCAATACCCCCCCAAAGGAACATTTTCACCTGAAAATGGCAAAAAATTGCAATACCCCCCAAAGGAACAATTTCGCCTCAAAATGCTGAAAAGTTGCAATACCCCCCCAAAGGAACAAATTCGCTTCAAAATGGCCAAAAGTTGCAATACCCCCCAAAGGAACAATTTCGCTTCAAAATGGCCAAAAGTTGCAATACCCCCCCAAAGGAACAATTTCGCCTCAAAATGGCAAAAAGTTGCAATACCCCCCCAAAGGAACAATTTCGCCTCAAAATGCCGAAAAGTTGCAATACCCCCCGAAAGGAACAATTTCGCTTCAAAATGGCCAAAAGTTGCAATACCCCCCCAAAGGAAAAATTTCGCCTCAAAATGGCAAAAAATTGCAATACCCCCCCAAAGGAACAATTTCGCCTCAAAATGCCGAAAAGTTGCAATACCCCCCCCAAAGGAACAATTTCGCTTCAAAATGGCCAAAAGTTGCAATACCCCCCCAAAGGAACGATTTCGCCTCAAAATGGCAAAAAATTGCAATACCCCCCCAAAGGAACAATTTCGCTTCAAAATGGCCAAAAGTTGCAATACCCCCCCAAAGGAACAATTTTGCCTCAAAATGGCAAAAAATACCAATACCCCCCCAAAGGAACAATTTCGCTTCAAAATGGCCAAAAGTTGCAATACCCCCCCAAAGGAAATATTTGGCCTCAAAATGGCAAAAAATTGCAATACCCTCCCAAAGGAAAAATTTGGCCTCAAAATGCCGAAAAGTTGCAATACCCCCCCAAAGGAACAATTTCGCCTCAAAATGCCGAAAAGTTGCAATACCCCCCAAAGGAACAATTTCGCCTCAAAATGGCAAAAAATTGCAATACCCTCCAAAAGGAACAATTTCGCCTCAAAATGCCGAAAAGTAGCAATACCCCCCCAAAGGAACAATTTCACTTCAAAATGGCCAAAAGTTGCAATACCCCCCCAAAGGAACAATTTCACCTCAAAATGGCAAAAAATTGCAATACCCCCCCCCAAAGGAACAATTTCGCCTCAAAATATCCAAAAATTGTAATACTCCCCAAAGGAACAATTTCGCTTCAATATGGCCAAAAGTTGCAATACCCCCCCAAAGGAACAATTTCGCCTCAAAATGGAAAAAAAATTGCAATACCCCCCCAAAGGAACAATTTCGCCTCAAAATGCCGAAAAGTTGCAATACCCCGCGAAAGGAACAATTTCGCTTCAAAATGGCCAAAAGTTGCAATACCCCCCCCCCCAAAGGAACAATTTCGCCTCAAAATGGCAAAAAATTGCAATACCCCCCCCAAAGGAACAATTTCGCTTCAAAATGGCCAAAAGTTGCAATACCCCCCCAAAGGAACAATTTCGCCTGAAAATGGCAAAAAATTGCAATACACCCCAAGGAACAATTTCGCTTCAAAATGGCCAAAAGTTGCAATACCCCCCCAAAGGAACAATTTCGCCTCAAAATGCCGAAAAGTTGCAATACCCCTCCAAAGGAACAATTTCGCTTCAAAATGGCCAAAAGTTGCAATACCCCCCAAAGGAAAAATTTCGCCTCAAAATGAAAAAAAAATTGCAATACCCCCCAAAGGAACAATTTCGCCTCAAAATGCCGAAAAGTTGCAATACCCCCCCAAAGGAACAATTTCGCTTCAAAATGGCCAAAAGTTGCAATACCCCCCCAAAGGAACAATTTCGCCTGAAAATGGCAAAAAATTGCAATACCCCCAAGGAACAATTTCGCTTCAAAATGGCCAAAAGTTGCAATACCCCCCCAAAGGAATAATTTCGCTTCAAAATTCCCAAAAGTTGCAATACCCCCTCAAAGGAACAATTTCACCTCAAAATAGCAAAAAATTGCAATACCCTCCCAAAGGAAAAATTTCGCCTCAAAATGCCGAAAAGTTGCAATACCCCCCAAAGGAACAATTTCGCTTCAAAATGGCCAAAAGTTGCAATACCCCCCCAAAGGAACAATTTCGCTTCAAAATGGCTAAAAGTTGCAATACCCCCCCAAAGGAACAATTTCGCCTCAAAATTTAAAAAAATTGCAATACCCCCCAAAGGAACAATTTCGCTTCAAAATGGCCAAAAGTTGCAATACCCCCCCAAAGGAACAATTTCGCCTCAAAATGCTGAAAAGTTGCAATACCCCCCCAAAGGAACAATTTCGCCTCAAAATGCCGAAAAGTTGCAATGCCCCCGAAAAAAACAATTTCGCTTCAAAATGGCCAAAAGTTGCAATACCCCCCCAAAGGAACGATTTCGCCTCAAAATGGCAAAAAATTGCAATACCCCCCCAAAGGAACAATTTCGCTTCAAAATGGCCAAAAGTTGCAATACCCCCCCAAAGGAACAATTTTGCCTCAAAATGGCAAAAAATACCAATACCCCCCCAAAGGAACAATTTCGCTTCAAAATGGCCAAAAGTTGCAATACCCCCCCAAAGGAAATATTTGGCCTCAAAATGGCAAAAAATTGCAATACCCTCCCAAAGGAAAAATTTGGCCTCAAAATGCCGAAAAGTTGCAATACCCCCCCAAAGGAACAATTTCGCCTCAAAATGCCGAAAAGTTGCAATACCCCCCAAAGGAACAATTTCGCCTCAAAATGGCAAAAAATTGCAATACCCTCCAAAAGGAACAATTTCGCCTCAAAATGCCGAAAAGTAGCAATACCCCCCCAAAGGAACAATTTCACTTCAAAATGGCCAAAAGTTGCAATACCCCCCCAAAGGAACAATTTCACCTCAAAATGGCAAAAAATTGCAATACCCCCCCCCAAAGGAACAATTTCGCCTCAAAATATCCAAAAATTGTAATACTCCCCAAAGGAACAATTTCGCTTCAATATGGCCAAAAGTTGCAATACCCCCCCAAAGGAACAATTTCGCCTCAAAATGGAAAAAAAATTGCAATACCCCCCCAAAGGAACAATTTCGCCTCAAAATGCCGAAAAGTTGCAATACCCCGCGAAAGGAACAATTTCGCTTCAAAATGGCCAAAAGTTGCAATACCCCCCCCCCCAAAGGAACAATTTCGCCTCAAAATGGCAAAAAATTGCAATACCCCCCCCAAAGGAACAATTTCGCTTCAAAATGGCCAAAAGTTGCAATACCCCCCCAAAGGAACAATTTCGCCTGAAAATGGCAAAAAATTGCAATACACCCCAAGGAACAATTTCGCTTCAAAATGGCCAAAAGTTGCAATACCCCCCCAAAGGAACAATTTCGCTTCAAAATGCCGAAAAGTTGCAATACCCCCCCAAAGGAACAATTTCGCTTCAAAATGGCCAAAAGTTGCAATACCCCCCCAAAGGAACAATTTCGCCTGAAAATGGCAAAAAATTGCAATACCCCCAAGGAACAATTTCGCTTCAAAATGGCCAAAAGTTGCAATACCCCCCCAAAGGAATAATTTCGCTTCAAAATTCCCAAAAGTTGCAATACCCCCTCAAAGGAACAATTTCACCTCAAAATAGCAAAAAATTGCAATACCCTCCCAAAGGAAAAATTTCGCCTCAAAATGCCGAAAAGTTGCAATACCCCCCCAAAGGAACAATTTCGCTTCAAAATGGCCAAAAGTTGCAATACCCCCCCAAAGGAACAATTTCGCTTCAAAATGGCTAAAAGTTGCAATACCCCCCCAAAGGAACAATTTCGCCTCAAAATTTAAAAAAATTGCAATACCCCCCAAAGGAACAATTTCGCTTCAAAATGGCCAAAAGTTGCAATACCCCCCCAAAGGAACAATTTCGCCTCAAAATGCTGAAAAGTTGCAATACCCCCCCAAAGGAACAATTTCGCCTCAAAATGCCGAAAAGTTGCAATGCCCCCGAAAAAAACAATTTCGCTTCAAAATGGCCAAAAGTTGCAATACCCCCCCAAAGGAACAATTTCACCTCAAAATGCCGAAAAGTTGCAATACCCCCCGAAAGGAACAATTTCGCTTCAAAATGGCCAAAAGATGCAATACCCTCCCAAAGGAACAATTTCGCCTCAAAATGGCAAAAAATTGCAATACCCCCCCAAAGGAACAATTTCGCCTCAAAATGCCGAAAAGTTGCAATACCCCCCGAAAGGAACAATTTCCCTTCAAAATGGCCAAAAGCTGCAATACCCGCCAAAGCAACAATTTCACCTCAAAATGGCAAAAAATTGCAATACCCCCCCCAAAGGAACAATTTCCGCTCAAAATATCCAAAAATTGTAATACCCCCCAAAGGAACAATTTCGCTTCAATATGGCCAAAAGTTGCAATACCCCCCCAAAGGAACAATTTCGCCTTAAAAGGAAAAAAAATTGCAATACCCCCCCAAAGGAACAATTTCGCCTCAAAATGCCGAAAAGTTGCAATACCCCCTGAAAGGAACAATCTCGCTTCAAAATGGCCAAAAGTTGCAATACCCCCCCAAAGGAACAATTTCGCCTCAAAATGGCAAAAAATTGCAATACCCCCAACGGAACAATTTCACCTCAAAATGCCGAAAAGTTGCAATACCCCACGAAAGGAACAATTTCGTTTCAAAATGGCCAAAAGATGCAATACCCCCCAAGCAACAATTTCACCTCAAAATGGCAAAAAATTGCAATACCCCCCCAAAGGAACAATTTCGCCTCAAAATGGCAAAAAATTGCAATACCCCCCCAAAAGAATAATTTTGCCTCAAAATGCCGAAAAGTTGCAATACCCCCCGAAAGGAACAATTTCGCTTCAAAATGTCCAAAAGTTGCAATACCCCCCAAAGGAACAATTTCGCCTCAAAATGGCAAAAAATTGCAATACCCCCCCAAAAGAACAATTTCGCCTCAAAATGCCGAAAAGTTGCAATACCCCCCCAAAGGAACAATTTCGCTTCAAAATGGCCAAAAGTTGCAATACCCCCCCAAAGGAACAATTTCGCCTCAAAATGCCGAAAAGTTGCAATACCCCCCCAAAGGAACAATTTCGCCTCAAAATGCCGAAAAGTTGCAATGCCCCCCGAAAGGAACAATTTCGCTTCAAAATGGCCAAAAGTTGCAATACCCCCCCAAAGGAACAATTTCGCCTCAAAATGCCGAAAAGTTGCAATACCCCCCCAAAGGAACAATTTCGCCTCAAAATGCCGAAAAGTTGCAATACCCCCCCAAAGGAACAATTTCACCTCAAAATGCCGAAAAGTTGCAATACCCCCCGAAAGGAACAATTTCGCTTCAAAATGGCCAAAAGTTGCAATACCCCCCCAAAGGAACAATTTCGCCTCAAAATGGCAAAAAATTGCAATACCCCCCAAAGGAACAATTTCACCTCAAAATGCCGAAAAGTTGCAATACCCCCCGAAAGGAACAATTTCGTTTCAAAATGGCCAAAAGATGAAATACCCCCCCAAGCAACAATTTCACCTCAAAATGGCAAAAAATTGCAATACCCCCCCAAAGGAACAATTTCGCCTCAAAATGGCAAAAAATTGCAATACCCCCCGAAAGGAACAATTTCGCCTCAAAATGCCGAAAAGTTGCAATACCCCCCGAAAGGAACAATTTCGCTTCAAAATGGCCAAAAGTTGCAATACCCCCCCAAAGGAACAATTTCGCCTCAAAATGGCAAAAAATTGCAATACCCCCCCAAAAGAACAATGTCGCCTCAAAATGCCGAAAAGTTGCAATACCCCCCAAAGGAACAATTTCGCTTCAAAATGGCCAAAAGTTGCAATACCCCCCCAAAGGAAAAATTTCGCCTCAAAATGAAAAAAAAATTGCAATACCCCCCCAAAGGAACAATTTCGCCTCAAAATGCTGAAAAGTTGCAATACCCCCCCAAAGGAACAATTTCGCTTCAAAATGGCCAAAAGTTGCAATACCCCCCCAAAGGAACAATTTCGCCTCAAATGGCAAAAAATTGCAATACCCCCCCAAAGGAACAATTTCGCCTCAAAATGCCGAAAAGTTGCAATACCCCCCCGAAGGAACAATTTCGCTTCAAAATGGCCAAAAGTTGCAATACCCCCCCAAAGGAACAATTTCACCTCAAAACGAAAAAAAAATTGCAATACCCCCCAAAGGAACAATTTCGCATCAAAATGCAGAAAAGTTGCAATACCCCCCAAAAGGAACAATTTCGCTTCAAAATGGCCAAAAGTTGCAATACCCCCCAAAAGGAACAATTTCGCTTCAAAATGGCCAAAAGTTGCAATACCCCCCAAAGGAACAATTTCGCTTCAAAATGGCCAAAAGTTGCAATACCCCCCCAAAGGAACAATTTCGCCTCAAAATGGCATAAAATTGCAATACCCCCCCAAAGGAACAATTTCGCCTCAAAATGGCAAAAAATTGCAATACCCCCCCAAAGGAACAATTTCGCCTCAAAATGCCGAAAAGTTGCAATACCCCCCAAAGGAACAATTTCGCTTCAAAATGGAAAAAAGTTGCAATACCCCCCCAAAGGAAAAATTTCGCCTCAAAATGAAAAAAAAAATTGCAATACCCCCCCAAAGGAACAATTTCGCCTCAAAATGCCGAAAAGTTGCAATACCCCCCAAAGGAACAATTTCACTTCAAAATGGCCAAAAGTTGCAATACCCCCCCCAAAGGAACAATTTCGCCTCAAAATGGCCAAAAGTTGCAATACCCCCCCAAAGGAACAATTTCGCCTCAAAATGCCGAAAAGTTGCAATACCTCCCGAAAGGAACAATTTCGCTTCTAAATGGCCAAAAGTTGCAATACCCCCCCAAAGGAACAATTTCGCCTCAAAATTGCCAAAAGTTACAATACCCCCCCAAAGGAACAATTTCGCCTCAAAATGGCATAAAATTGCAATACCCCCCCAAAGGAACAATTTCGCCTCAAAATGGCAAAAAATTGCAATACCCCCCCAAAGGAACAATTTCGCCTCAAAATGCCGAAAAGTTGCAATACCCCCCCAAAGGAACAATTTCGCTTCAAAATGGCCAAAAGTTGCAATACCCCCCCCAAAGGAACAATTTCGCCTCAAAATGGCCAAAAGTTGCAATACCCCCCCAAAGGAACAATTTCGCCTCAAAATGCCGAAAAGTTGCAATACCTCCCGAAAGGAACAATTTCGCTTCTAAATGGCCAAAAGTTGCAATACCGCCCCAAAGGAACAATTTCACCTCAAAATGGCAAAAAATTGCAATACCCCCCCAAAGGAACAATTTCGCTTCAAAATGGCCAAAAGTTGCAATACCCCCCCAAAGGAACAATTTCACCTCAAAATGGCAAAAAATTGCAATACCCTCCCAAAGGAAAAATTTCGCCTCAAAATGCCGAAAAGTTGCAATACCCCCCCAAAGGAACAATTTCGCTTCAAAATGGCCAAAAGTTGCAATACCCCCCCAAAGGAACAATTTCGCTTCAAAATTCCCAAAAGTTGCAATACCCCCCCAAAGGAACAATTTCACCTCAAAATAGCAAAAAATTGCAATACCCTCCCAAAGGAAAAATTTCGCCTCAAAATGCCGAAAAGTTGCAATACCCCCCCAAAGGAACAATTTCGCTTCAAAATGGCCAAAAGTTGCAATACCCCCCCAAAGGAACAATTTCGCCTCAAAATGCCGAAAAGTTGCAATACCCCCCCAAAGGAACAATTTCGCCTCAAAATGCCGAAAAGTTGCAATGCCCCCGAAAAAAACAATTTCGCTTCAAAATGGCATAAAATTGCAATACCCCCCCAAAGGAACAATTTCGCCTCAAAATGGCAAAAAATTGCAATACCCCCCCAAAGGAACAATTTCGCCTCAAAATGAAAAAAAAAATTGCAATACCCCCCCAAAGGAACAATTTCGCCTCAAAATGCCGAAAAGTTGCAATACCCCCCAAAGGAACAATTTCGCTTCAAAATGGCCAAAAGTTGCAATACCCCCCCAAAGGAACAATTTCGCCTCAAAATGCCGAAAAGTTGCAATACCCCCCAAAGGAACAATTTCGCCTCAAAATGCCGAAAAGTTGCAATACCTCCCGAAAGGAACAATTTCGCTTCTAAATGGCCAAAAGTTGCAATACCCCCCCAAAGGAACAATTTCGCCTCAAAATGGCCAAAAGTTACAATACCCCCCCAAAGGAACAATTTCGCCTCAAAATGGCATAAAATTGCAATACCCCCCCAAAGGAACAATTTCGCCTCAAAATGGCAAAAAATTGCAATACCCCCCCAAAGGAACAATTTCGCCTCAAAATGCCGAAAAGTTGCAATACCCCCCCAAAGGAACAATTTCGCTTCAAAATGGCCAAAAGTTGCAATACCCCCCCAAAGGAACAATTTCGCCTCAAAATGGCCAAAAGTTGCAATACCCCCCCAAAGGAACAATTTCGCCTCAAAATGCCGAAAAGTTGCAATACCTCCCGAAAGGAACAATTTCGCTTCTAAATGGCCAAAAGTTGCAATACCCCCCCAAAGGAACAATTTCACCTTAAAATGGCAAAAAATTGCAATACCCCCCCAAAGGAACAATTTCGCTTCAAAATGGCCAAAAGTTGCAATACCCCCCCAAAGGAACAATTTCACCTCAAAATGGCAAAAAATTGCAATACCCTCCCAAAGGAAAAATTTCGCCTCAAAATGCCGAAAAGTTGCAATACACCCCCAAAGGAACAATTTCGCTTCAAAATGGCCAAAAGTTGCAATACCCCCCCAAAGGAACAATTTCGCTTCAAAATGGCCAAAAGTTGCAATTCCCCCCCAAAGGAACAATTTCGCCTCAAAATGGAAAAAAATTGCAATACCCCCAAAGGAACAATTTCGCTTCAAAATGGCCAAAAGTTGCAATACCCCCCCAAAGGAACAATTTCGCCTCAAAATGCCGAAAAGTTGCAATACCCCCCCAAAGGAACAATTTCGCCTCAAAATGCCGAAAAGTTGCAATGCCCCCGAAAAAAACAATTTCGCTTCAAAATGGCCAAAAGTTGCAATACCCCCCAAAGGAACAATTTCACCTCAAAATGCCGAAAAGTTGCAATACCCCCCGAAAGGAACAATTTCGCTTCAAAATGGCCAAAAGATGCAATACCCCCCCAAAGGAACAATTTCGCCTCAAAATGGCAAAAAATTGCAATATCCCCCCCAAAGAACCAATTTCGCCTCAAAATGCCGAAAAGTTGCAATACCCCCCGAAAGGAACAATTTCCCTTCAAAATGGCCAAAAGCTGCAATACCCCCCAAAGCAACAATTTCACCTCAAAATGGCAAAAAATTGCAATACCCCCCCCAAAGGAACAATTTCGCCTCAAAATATCCAAAAATTGTAATACCCCCCCAAAGGAACAATTTCGCTTCAATATGGCCAAAAGTTGCAATACCCCCCCAAAGGAACAATTTCGCCTTAAATGGAAAAAAAATTGCAATACCCCCCCAAAGGAACAATTTCGCCTCAAAATGCCGAAAAGTTGCAATACCCCCCGAAAGGAACAATTTCGCTTCAAAATGGCCAAAAGTTGCAATACCCCCCCAAAGGAACAATTTCGCCTCAAAATGCCGAAAAGTTGCAATACCCCCCGAAAGGAACAATTTCGCTTCAAAATGGCCAAAAGTTGCAATACCCCCCCAAAGGAACAATTTCGCCTCAAAATGGCAAAAAATTGCAATACCCCCCAACGGAACAATTTCACCTCAAAATGCCGAAAAGTTGCAATACCCCCCGAAAGGAACAATTTCGTTTCAAAATGGCCAAAAGATGCAATACCCCCCAAGCAACAATTTCACCTCAAAATGGCAAAAAATTGCAATACCCCCCCAAAGGAACAATTTCGCCTCAAAATGGCAAAAAATTGCAATACCCCCCAAAAGAATAATTTCGCTTCAAAATGCCGAAAAGTTGCAATACCCCCCGAAAGGAACAATTTCGCTTCAAAATGGCCAAAAGTTGCAATACCCCCCCAAAGGAACAATTTCGCCTCAAAATGGCAAAAAATTGCAATACCCCCCCAAAAGAACAATTTCGCCTTAAAATGCCGAAAAGTTGCAATACCCCCCAAAGGAACAATTTCGCTTCAAAATGGCCAAAAGTTGCAATACCCCCCCAAAGGAACAATTTCGCCTCAAAATGCCGAAAAGTTGCAATACCCCCCCAAAGGAACAAGTTCGCCTCAAAATGCCGAAAAGTTGCAATGCCCCCCGAAAGGAACAATTTCGCTTCAAAATGGCCAAAAGTTGCAATACCCCCCCAAAGGAACAATTTCGCCTCAAAATGCCGAAAAGTTGCAATACCCCCCCAAAGGAACAATTTCACCTCAAAATGCCGAAAAGTTGCAATACCCCCCGAAAGGAACAATTTCGCTTCAAAATGGCCAAAAGATGCAATACCCCCCCAAAGGAACAATTTCGCCTCAAAATGGCAAAAAATTGCAATACCCCCCCAAAGGAACAATTTCGCCTCAAAATGCCGAAAAGTTGCAATACCCCCCGAAAGGAACAATTTCGCTTCAAAATGGCCAAAAGTTGCAATACCCCCCCTAAAGGAACAATTTCGCCTCAAAATGCCGAAAAGTTGCAATACCCCCCGAAAGGAACAATTTCGCTTCAAAATGGCCAAAAGTTGCAATACCCCCCCAAAGGAACAATTTCGCTTCAAACAGGCCAAAAGGTGCAATACCACCCCAAAGCAACAATTTCGCCTCAAAATGGCAAAAAATTGCAATACCCCCCCAAAGGAACAATTTCGCCTCAAAATGCCGAAAAGTTGCAATACCCCCAGAAAGGAACAATTTCGCTTCAAAATGGCCAAAAGTTGCAATACCCCCCCAAAGGAACAATTTCGCCTCAAAAAGCCGAAAAGTTGCAATACCCCCCCAAAGGAACAATTTCACCTCAAAATGCCGAAAAGTTGCAATACCCCCCGAAAGGAACAATTTCGCTTCAAAATGGCCAAAAGCTGCAATACCCCCCAAAGCAACAATTTCACCTCAAAATGGCAAAAAATTGCAATACCCCCCCAAAGGAACAATTTCGCCTCAAAATATCCAAAAATTGTAATACCCCCCCAAAGGAACAATTTCGCTTCAATATGGCCAAAAGTTGCAATACCCCCCAAAGGAACAATTTTCGCCTTAAATGGAAAAAAAATTGCAATACCCCCCCAAAGGAACAATTTCACCTCAAAATGGCAAAAAATTGCAATACCCCCCCAAAGGAACAATTTCGCTTCAAAATGGCCAAAAGTTGCAATACCCCCTCAAAGGAACAATTTCGCTTCAAAATGGCCAAAAGTTGCAATACCCCCCGAAAGGAACAATTTCGCCTCAAAATGCCGAAAAGTTGCAATACCCCCCCAAAGGAACAATTTCGCCTCAAATAGGCCAAAAGTTGCAATACCCCCCCAAAGGAACAATTTCGCCTCAAAATGCCGAAAAGTTGCAATACCTCCCGAAAGGAACAATTTCGCTTCTAAATGGCCAAAAGTTGCAATACCCCCCCAAAGGAACAATTTCGCCTCAAAATGGCCAAAAGTTACAATACCCCCCCAAAGGAACAATTTCGCCTCAAAATGGCATAAAATTGCAATACCCCCCCAAAGGAACAATTTCGCCTCAAAATGGCAAAAAATTGCAATACCCCCCCAAAGGAACAATTTCGCCTCAAAATGCCGAAAAGTTGCAATACCCCCCCAAAGGAACAATTTCGCTTCAAAATGGCCAAAAGTTGCAATACCCCCCCAAGGAACAATTTCGCCTCAAAATGGCCAAAAGTTGCAATACCCCCCCAAAGGAACAATTTCGCCTCAAAATGCCGAAAAGTTGCAATACCTCCCGAAAGGAACAATTTCGCTTCTAAATGGCCAAAAGTTGCAATACCCCCCCAAAGGAACAATTTCGCTTCAAAATGGCCAAAAGTTGCAATACCCCCCCAAAGGAACAATTTCGCCTCAAAATGGCATAAAATTGCAATACCCCCCCAAAGGAACAATTTTGCCTCAAAATGGCAAAAAATTGCAATACCCCCCCAAAGGAACAATTTCGCCTCAAAATGCCGAAAAGTTGCAATACCCCCCCAAAGGAACAATTTCGCTTCAAAATGGCAAAAAGTTGCCATACCCCCCCAAAGGAAAAATTTCGCCTCAAAATGAAAAAAAAAATTGCAATACCCCCCCAAAGGAACAATTTCGCCTCAAAATGCCGAAAAGTTGCAATACCCCCCCAAAGGAACAATTTCGCTTCAAAATGGCCAAAAGTTGCAATACCCCCCCCAAAGGAACAATTTCGCCTCAAAATGGCCAAAAGTTGCAATACCCCCCAAAGGAACAATTTCACCTCAAAATGCCGAAAAGTTGCAATACCCCCCGAAAGGAACAATTTCGTTTCAAAATGGCCAAAAGATGCAATACCCCCCCAAGCAACAATTTCACCTCAAAATGGCAAAAAATTGCAATACCCCCCCAAAGGAACAATTTCGCCTCAAAATGGCAAAAAATTGCAATACCCCCCCAAAGGAACAATTTCGCCTCAAAATGCCGAAAAGTTGCAATACCCCCCGAAAGGAACAATTTCGCTTCAAAATGGCCAAAAGTTGCAATACCCCCCCAAAGGAACAATTTCGCCCCAAAATGGCAAAAAATTGCAATACCCCCCCAAAAGAACAATTTCGCCTCAAAATGCCGAAAAGTTGCAATACCCCCCCAAAGGAACAATTTCGCTTCAAAATGGCCAAAAGTTGCAATACCCCCCCAAAGGAAAAATTTCGCCTCAAAATGAAAAAAAAATTGCAATACCCCCCCCAAAGGAACAATTTCGCTTCAAAATGGCCAAAAGTTGCAATACCCCCTCAAAGGAACAATTTCGCCTCAAATGGCAAAAAATTGCAATACCCCCCCAAAGGAACAATTTCGCCTCAAAATGCCGAAAAGTTGCAATACCCCCCAAAGGAACAATTTCGCTTCAAAATGGCCAAAAGTTGCAATACCCCCCCAAAGGAATAATTTCACCTCAAAACGAAAAAAAAATTGCAATACCCCCCAAAGGAACAATTTCGCATCAAAATGCAGAAAAGTTGCAATACCCCCCAAAAGGAACAATTTCGCTTCAAAATGGCCAAAAGTTGCAATACCCCCCAAAAGGAACAATTTCGCTTCAAAATGGCCAAAAGTTGCAATACCCCCCCAAAGGAACAATTTCGCTTCAAAATGGCCAAAAGTTGCAATACCCCCCCAAGGGAACAATTTCGCCTCAAAATGGCATAAAATTGCAATACCCCCCCAAAGGAACAATTTCGCCTCAAAATGGCAAAAAATTGCAATACCCCCCCAAAGGAACAATTTCGCCTCAAAATGCCGAAAAGTTGCAATACCCCCCCAAAGGGACAATTTCGCTTCAAAATGGCCAAAAGCTGCAATACCCCCCAAAGCAACAATTTCACCTCAAAATGGCAAAAAATTGCAATACCCCCCCAAAGGAACAATTTCGCCTCAAAATATCCAAAAATTGTAATACCCCCCCAAAGGAACAATTTCGCTTCAATATGGCCAAAAGTTGCAATACCCCCCAAAGGAACAATTTTCGCCTTAAATGGAAAAAAAATTGCAATACCCCCCCAAAGGAACAATTTCGCCTTAAATGGAAAAAAAATTGCAATACCCCCCCAAAGGAACAATTTCACCTCAAAATGGCAAAAAATTGCAATACCCCCCCAAAGGAACAATTTCGCTTCAAAATGGCCAAAAGTTGCAATACCCCCTCAAAGGAACAATTTCGCTTCAAAATGGCCAAAAGTTGCAATACCCCCCGAAAGGAACAATTTCGCCTCAAAATGCCGAAAAGTTGCAATACCCCCCCAAAGGAACAATTTCGCCTCAAAATGGCCAAAAGTTGCAATACCCCCCCAAAGGAACAATTTCGCCTCAAAATGCCGAAAAGTTGCAATACCTCCCGAAAGGAACAATTTCGCTTCTAAATGGCCAAAAGTTGCAATACCCCCCCAAAGGAACAATTTCGCCTCAAAATGGCCAAAAGTTACAATACCCCCCCAAAGGAACAATTTCGCCTCAAAATGGCATAAAATTGCAATACCCCCCCAAAGGAACAATTTCGCCTCAAAATGGCAAAAAATTGCAATACCCCCCCCAAAGGAACAATTTCGCCTCAAAATGCCGTTAAGTTGCAATACCCCCCCAAAGGAACAATTTCGCTTCAAAATGGCCAAAAGTTGCAATACCCCCCCAAAGGAACAATTTCGCCTCAAAATGGCCAAAAGTTGCAATACCCCCCCAAAGGAACAATTTCGCCTCAAAATGCCGAAAAGTTGCAATACCTCCCGAAAGGAACAATTTCGCTTCTAAATGGCCAAAAGTTGCAATACCCCCCCAAAGGAACAATTTCGCTTCAAAATGGCCAAAAGTTGCAATACCCCCCCAAAGGAACAATTTCGCCTCAAAATGGCATAAAATTGCAATACCCCCCCAAAGGAACAATTTCGCCTCAAAATGGCCAAAAGTTGCAATACCCCCCCAAAGGAACAATTTCGCCTCAAAATGCCGAAAAGTTGCAATACCTCCCGAAAGGAACAATTTCGCTTCTAAATGGCCAAAAGTTGCAATACCCCCCCAAAGGAACAATTTCGCTTCAAAATGGCCAAAAGTTGCAATACCCCCCCAAAGGAACAATTTCGCTTCAAAATGGCCAAAAGTTGCAATACCCCCCCAAAGGAACAATTTCGCTTCAAACAGGCCAAAAGGTGCAATACCACCCCAAAGCAACAATTTCGCCTCAAAATGGCAAAAAATTGCAATACCCCCCCAAAGGAACAATTTCGCCTCAAAATGCCGAAAAGTTGCAATACCCCCAGAAAGGAACAATTTCGCTTCAAAATGGCCAAAAGTTGCAATACCCCCCCAAAGGAACAATTTCGCCTCAAAAAGCCGAAAAGTTGCAATACCCCCCCAAAGGAACAATTTCACCTCAAAATGCCGAAAAGTTGCAATACCCCCCGAAAGGAACAATTTCGCTTCAAAATGGCCAAAAGCTGCAATACCCCCCAAAGCAACAATTTCACCTCAAAATGGCAAAAAATTGCAATACCCCCCCAAAGGAACAATTTCGCCTCAAAATATCCAAAAATTGTAATACCCCCCCAAAGGAACAATTTCGCTTCAATATGGCCAAAAGTTGCAATACCCCCCAAAGGAACAATTTTCGCCTTAAATGGAAAAAAAATTGCAATACCCCCCCAAAGGAACAATTTCGCCTTAAATGGAAAAAAAATTGCAATACCCCCCCAAAGGAACAATTTCACCTCAAAATGGCAAAAAATTGCAATACCCCCCCAAAGGAACAATTTCGCTTCAAAATGGCCAAAAGTTGCAATACCCCCTCAAAGGAACAATTTCGCTTCAAAATGGCCAAAAGTTGCAATACCCCCCGAAAGGAACAATTTCGCCTCAAAATGCCGAAAAGTTGCAATACCCCCCCAAAGGAACAATTTCGCCTCAAATAGGCCAAAAGTTGCAATACCCCCCCAAAGGAACAATTTCGCCTCAAAATGCCGAAAAGTTGCAATACCTCCCGAAAGGAACAATTTCGCTTCTAAATGGCCAAAAGTTGCAATACCCCCCCAAAGGAACAATTTCGCCTCAAAATGGCCAAAAGTTACAATACCCCCCCAAAGGAACAATTTCGCCTCAAAATGGCATAAAATTGCAATACCCCCCCAAAGGAACAATTTCGCCTCAAAATGGCAAAAAATTGCAATACCCCCCCAAAGGAACAATTTCGCCTCAAAATGCCGAAAAGTTGCAATACCCCCCCAAAGGAACAATTTCGCTTCAAAATGGCCAAAAGTTGCAATACCCCCCCAAGGAACAATTTCGCCTCAAAATGGCCAAAAGTTGCAATACCCCCCCAAAGGAACAATTTCGCCTCAAAATGCCGAAAAGTTGCAATACCTCCCGAAAGGAACAATTTCGCTTCTAAATGGCCAAAAGTTGCAATACCCCCCCAAAGGAACAATTTCGCTTCAAAATGGCCAAAAGTTGCAATACCCCCCCAAAGGAACAATTTCGCCTCAAAATGGCATAAAATTGCAATACCCCCCCAAAGGAACAATTTTGCCTCAAAATGGCAAAAAATTGCAATACCCCCCCAAAGGAACAATTTCGCCTCAAAATGCCGAAAAGTTGCAATACCCCCCCAAAGGAACAATTTCGCTTCAAAATGGCAAAAAGTTGCCATACCCCCCCAAAGGAAAAATTTCGCCTCAAAATGAAAAAAAAAATTGCAATACCCCCCCAAAGGAACAATTTCGCCTCAAAATGCCGAAAAGTTGCAATACCCCCCCAAAGGAACAATTTCGCTTCAAAATGGCCAAAAGTTGCAATACCCCCCCCAAAGGAACAATTTCGCCTCAAAATGGCCAAAAGTTGCAATACCCCCCAAAGGAACAATTTCACCTCAAAATGCCGAAAAGTTGCAATACCCCCCGAAAGGAACAATTTCGTTTCAAAATGGCCAAAAGATGCAATACCCCCCCAAGCAACAATTTCACCTCAAAATGGCAAAAAATTGCAATACCCCCCCAAAGGAACAATTTCGCCTCAAAATGGCAAAAAATTGCAATACCCCCCCAAAGGAACAATTTCGCCTCAAAATGCCGAAAAGTTGCAATACCCCCCGAAAGGAACAATTTCGCTTCAAAATGGCCAAAAGTTGCAATACCCCCCCAAAGGAACAATTTCACCCCAAAATGGCAAAAAATTGCAATACCCCCCCAAAAGAACAATTTCGCCTCAAAATGCCGAAAAGTTGCAATACCCCCCCAAAGGAACAATTTCGCTTCAAAATGGCCAAAAGTTGCAATACCCCCCCAAAGGAAAAATTTCGCCTCAAAATGAAAAAAAAATTGCAATACCCCCCCAAAGGAACAATTTCGCCTCAAAATGCTGAAAAGTTGCAATACCCCCCCAAAGGAACAATTTCGCTTCAAAATGGCCAAAAGTTGCAATACCCCCTCAAAGGAACAATTTCGCCTCAAATGGCAAAAAATTGCAATACCCCCCCAAAGGAACAATTTCGCCTCAAAATGCCGAAAAGTTGCAATACCCCCCAAAGGAACAATTTCGCTTCAAAATGGCCAAAAGTTGCAATACCCCCCCAAAGGAACAATTTCACCTCAAAACGAAAAAAAAATTGCAATACCCCCCAAAGGAACAATTTCGCATCAAAATGCAGAAAAGTTGCAATACCCCCCAAAAGGAACAATTTCGCTTCAAAATGGCCAAAAGTTGCAATACCCCCCAAAAGGAACAATTTCGCTTCAAAATGGCCAAAAGTTGCAATACCCCCCCAAAGGAACAATTTCGCTTCAAAATGGCCAAAAGTTGCAATACCCCCCCAAGGGAACAATTTCGCCTCAAAATGGCATAAAATTGCAATACCCCCCCAAAGGAACAATTTCGCCTCAAAATGGCAAAAAATTGCAATACCCCCCCAAAGGAACAATTTCGCCTCAAAATGCCGAAAAGTTGCAATACCCCCCCAAAGGGACAATTTCGCTTCAAAATGGCCAAAAGCTGCAATACCCCCCAAAGCAACAATTTCACCTCAAAATGGCAAAAAATTGCAAAACCCCCCCAAAGGAACAATTTCGCCTCAAAATATCCAAAAATTGTAATACCCCCCCAAAGGAACAATTTCGCTTCAATATGGCCAAAAGTTGCAATACCCCCCAAAGGAACAATTTTCGCCTTAAATGGAAAAAAAATTGCAATACCCCCCCAAAGGAACAATTTCGCCTTAAATGGAAAAAAAATTGCAATACCCCCCCAAAGGAACAATTTCACCTCAAAATGGCAAAAAATTGCAATACCCCCCCAAAGGAACAATTTCGCTTCAAAATGGCCAAAAGTTGCAATACCCCCTCAAAGGAACAATTTCGCTTCAAAATGGCCAAAAGTTGCAATACCCCCCGAAAGGAACAATTTCGCCTCAAAATGCCGAAAAGTTGCAATACCCCCCCAAAGGAACAATTTCGCCTCAAAATGGCCAAAAGTTGCAATACCCCCCCAAAGGAACAATTTCGCCTCAAAATGCCGAAAAGTTGCAATACCTCCCGAAAGGAACAATTTCGCTTCTAAATGGCCAAAAGTTGCAATACCCCCCCAAAGGAACAATTTCGCCTCAAAATGGCCAAAAGTTACAATACCCCCCCAAAGGAACAATTTCGCCTCAAAATGGCATAAAATTGCAATACCCCCCCAAAGGAACAATTTCGCCTCAAAATGGCAAAAAATTGCAATACCCCCCCCAAAGGAACAATTTCGCCTCAAAATGCCGAAAAGTTGCAATACCCCCCCAAAGGAACAATTTCGCTTCAAAATGGCCAAAAGTTGCAATACCCCCCCCAAAGGAACAATTTCGCCTCAAAATGGCCAAAAGTTGCAATACCCCCCCAAAGGAACAATTTCGCCTCAAAATGCCGAAAAGTTGCAATACCTCCCGAAAGGAACAATTTCGCTTCTAAATGGCCAAAAGTTGCAATACCCCCCCAAAGGAACAATTTCGCTTCAAAATGGCCAAAAGTTGCAATACCCCCCCAAAGGAACAATTTCGCCTCAAAATGGCATAAAATTGCAATACCCCCCCAAAGGAACAATTTTGCCTCAAAATGGCAAAAAATTGCAATACCCCCCCAAAGGAACAATTTCGCCTCAAAATGCCGAAAAGTTGCAATACCCCCCCAAAGGAACAATTTCGCTTCAAAATGGCAAAAAGTTGCAATACCCCCCCAAAGGAAAAATTTCGCCTCAAAATGAAAAAAAAAAATTGCATACCCCCCGAAAGGAACAATTTCGCCTCAAAATGCCGAAAAGTTGCAATACCCCCCAAAGGAACAATTTCGCTTCAAAATGGCCAAAAGTTGCAATACCCCCCAAAGGAACAATTTCACCTCAAAATGCCGAAAAGTTGCAATACCCCCCGAAAGGAACAATTTCGTTTCAAAATGGCCAAAAGATGCAATACCCCCCCAAGCAACAATTTCACCTCAAAATGGCAAAAAATTGCAATACCCCCCCAAAGGAACAATTTCGCCTCAAAATGGCAAAAAATTGCAATACCCCCCCAAAGGAACAATTTCGCCTCAAAATGCCGAAAAGTTGCAATACCCCCCGAAAGGAACAATTTCGCTTCAAAATGGCCAAAAGTTGCAATACCCCCCCAAAGGAACAATTTCGCCCCAAAATGGCAAAAAATTGCAATACCCCCCCAAAAGAACAATTTCGCCTCAAAATGCCGAAAAGTTGCAATACCCCCCAAAGGAACAATTTCGCTTCAAAATGGCCAAAAGTTGCAATACCCCCCCAAAGGAAAAATTTCGCCTCAAAATGAAAAAAAAATTGCAATACCCCCCCAAAGGAACAATTTCGCCTCAAAATGCTGAAAAGTTGCAATACCCCCCCAAAGGAACAATTTCGCTTCAAAATGGCCAAAAGTTGCAATACCCCCCCAAAGGAACAATTTCGCCTCAAATGGCAAAAAATTGCAATACCCCCCCAAAGGAACAATTTCGCCTCAAAATGCCGAAAAGTTGCAATACCCCCCAAAGGAACAATTTCGCTTCAAAATGGCCAAAAGTTGCAATACCCCCTCAAAGGAACAATTTCACCTCAAAACGAAAAAAAAATTGCAATACCCCCCAAAGGAACAATTTCGCATCAAAATGCAGAAAAGTTGCAATACCCCCCAAAAGGAACAATTTCGCTTCAAAATGGCCAAAAGTTGCAATACCCCCCGAAAGGAACAATTTCGCTTCAAAATGGCCAAAAGTTGCAATACCCCCCCAAAGGAACAATTTCGCTTCAAAATGGCCAAAAGTTGCAATACCCCCCCAAGGGAACAATTTCGCCTCAAAATGGCATAAAATTGCAATACCCCCCCAAAGGAACAATTTCGCCTCAAAATGGCAAAAAATTGCAATACCCCCCCAAAGGAACAATTTCGCCTCAAAATGCCGAAAAGTTGCAATACCCCCCCAAAGGGACAATTTCGCTTCAAAATGGCAAAAAGTTGCAATACCCCCCCAAAGGAAAAATTTCGCCTCAAAATGAAAAAAAAAATTGCAATACCCCCCCAAAGGAACAATTTCGCCTCAAAATGCCGAAAAGTTGCAATACCCCCCCAAAGGAACAATTTCGCTTCAAAATGGCCAAAATTTGCAATACCCCCCCAAAGGAACAATTTCGCTTCTAAATGGCCAAAAGTTGCAATACCCCCCCAAAGGAACAATTTCGCCTCAAAATGGCCAAAAGTTGCAATACCCCCCCAAAGGAACAATTTCGCTTCAAAATGGCCAAAATTTGCAATACCCCCCCAAAGGAACAATTTCGCCTCAAAATGGCAAAAAATTGCAATACCCCCCCAAAGGAACAATTTCGCCTCAAAATGCCGAAAAGTTGCAATACCCCCCCAAAGGAACAATTTCGCTTCAAAATGGCCAAAAGTTGCACGACCTCCCGAAAGGAACAATTTCGCTTCTAAATGGCCAAAAGTTGCAATACCCCCCCAAGGAACAATTTAGCTTCAAAATGGCCAAAAGTTGCAATACCCCCCCAAAGGAACAATTTCGCCTCAAAATGGCATAAAATTGCAATACCCCCCCAAAGGAACAATTTCGCCTCAAAATGCCGAAAAGTTGCAATACCCCCCAAAGGAACAATTTCGCTTCAAAATGGCCAAAAGTTGCACGACCTCCCGAAAGGAACAATTTCGCTTCTAAATGGCCAAAAGTTGCAATACCCCCCCAAGGAACAATTTAGCTTCAAAATGGCCAAAAGTTGCAATACCCCCCCAAAGGAACAATTTCGCCTCAAAATGGCATAAAATTGCAATACCCCCCCAAAGGAACAATTTCGCCTCAAAATGCCGAAAAGTTGCAATACCCCCCAAAGGAACAATTTCGCTTCAAAATGGCAAAAAGTTGCAATACCCCCCCAAAGGAAAAATTTCGCCTCAAAATGAAAAAAAAAATTGCAATACCCCCCCAAAGGAACAATTTCGCCTCAAAATGCCGAAAAGTTGCAATACCCCCCAAAGGAACAATTTCGCTTCAAAATGGCCAAAAGTTGCAATACCCCCCCAAAGGAACAATTTCGCCTCAAAATGGCCAAAAGTTGCAATACCCCCCCAAAGGAACAATTTCGCCTCAAAATGCCGAAAAGTTGCAATACCTCCCGAAAGGAACAATTTCGCTTCTAAATGGCCAAAAGTTGCAATACCCCCCCAAAGGAACAATTTCGCCTCAAAATGGCAAAAAATTGCAATACCCCCCCAAAGGAACAATTTCGCCTCAAAATGCCGAAAAGTTGCAATACCCCCCAAAGGAACAATTTCGCTTCAAAATGGCCAAAAGTTGCAATACCCCCCCAAAGGAACAATTTCGCTTCAAAATGGCCAAAAGCTGCATTACCCCCCCAAGCAACAATTTCACCTCAAAATGGCAAAAAATTGCAATACCCCCCCAAAGGAACAATTTCGCCTCAAAATGGCAAAAAATTGCAATACCCCCCCAAAGGAACAATTTCGCCTCAAAATGCCGAAAAGTTGCAATACCCCCCGAAAGGAACAATTTCGCTTCAAAATGGCCAAAAGTTGCAATACCCCCCCAAAGGAACAATTTCGCCTCAAAATGGCAAAAAATTGCAATACCCCCCGAAAGGAACAATTTCGCTTCAAAATGGCCAAAAGTTGCAATACCCCCCCAAAGGAACAATTTCGCCTCAAAATGGCAAAAAATTGCAATACCCCCCAACGGAACAATTTCACCTCAAAATGCCGAAAAGTTGCAATACCCCCCGAAAGGAACAATTTCGTTTCAAAATGGCCAAAAGATGCAATACCCCCCCAAGCAACAATTTCACCTCAAAATGGCAAAAAATTGCAATACCCCCCCCAAAGGAACAATTTCGCCTCAAAATGGCAAAAAATTGCAATACCCCCCCAAAAGAATAATTTCGCCTCAAAATGCCGAAAAGTTGCAATACCCCCCGAAAGGAACAATTTCGCTTCAAAATGGCCAAAAGTTGCAATACCCCCCCAAAGGAACAATTTCGCCTCAAAATGGCAAAAAATTGCAATACCCCCCCAAAAGAACAATTTCGCCTCAAAATGCCGAAAAGTTGCAATACCCCCCCAAAGGAACAATTTCGCTTCAAAATGGCCAAAAGTTGCAATACCCCCCCAAAGGAACAATTTCGCCTCAAAATGCCGAAAAGTTGCAATACCCCCCCAAAGGAACAAGTTCGCCTCAAAATGCCGAAAAGTTGCAATGCCCCCCGAAAGGAACAATTTCGCTTCAAAATGGCCAAAAGTTGCAATACCCCCCCAAAGGAACAATTTCGCCTCAAAATGCCGAAAAGTTGCAATACCCCCCGAAAGGAACAATTTCGCTTCAAAGTGGCCAAAAGTTGCAATACCCCCCCAAAGGAACAATTTCGCCTCAAAATGGCAAAAAATTGCAATACCCCCCCAAAAGAACAATTTCGCCTCAAAATGCCGAAAAGTTGCAATACCCCCCAAAGGAACAATTTCGCTTCAAAATGGCCAAAAGTTGCAATACCCCCCCAAAGGAAAAATTTCGCCTCAAAATGAAAAAAAAATTGCAATACCCCCCCAAAGGAACAATTTCGCCTCAAAATGCTGAAAAGTTGCAATACCCCCCCAAAGGAACAATTTCGCTTCAAAATGGCCAAAAGTTGCAATACCCCCCCAAAGGAACAATTTCGCCTCAAATGGCAAAAAATTGCAATACCCCCCCAAAGGAACAATTTCGCCTCAAAATGCCGAAAAGTTGCAATACCCCCCCAAAGGAACAATTTCACCTCAAAACGAAAAAAAAATTGCAATACCCCCCAAAGGAACAATTTCGCATCAAAATGCAGAAAATTTGCAATACCCCCCAAAAGGAACAATTTCGCCTTAAATGGAAAAAAAATTGCAATACCCCCCCAAAGGAACAATTTCACCTCAAAATGGCAAAAAATTGCAATACCCCCCCAAAGGAACAATTTCGCTTCAAAATGGCCAAAAGTTGCAATACCCCCTCAAAGGAACAATTTCGCTTCAAAATGGCCAAAAGTTGCAATACCCCCCCAAAGGAACAATTTCGCCTCAAAATGCCGAAAAGTTGCAATACCCCCCGAAAGGAACAATTTCGCCTCAAAATGCCGAAAAGTTGCAATACCCCCCGAAAGGAACAATTTCGTTTCAAAATGGCCAAAAGATGCAATACCCCCCCAAGCAACAATTTCACCTCAAAATGGCAAAAAATTGCAATACCCCCCCAAAGGAACAATTTCGCCTCAAAATGGCAAAAAATTGCAATACCCCCCCAAAGGAACAATTTCGCCTCAAAATGCCGAAAAGTTGCAATACCCCCCGAAAGGAACAATTTCGCTTCAAAATGGCCAAAAGTTGCAATACCCCCCCAAAGGAACAATTTCGCCTCAAAATGGCAAAAAATTGCAATACTCCCCCAAAAGGACAATTTCGCCTCAAAATGCCGAAAAGTTGCAATACCCCCCAAAGGAACAATTTCGCTTCAAAATGGCCAAAAGTTGCAATACCCCCCCAAAGGAAAAATTTCGCCTCAAAATGAAAAAAAAATTGCAATACCCCCCCAAAGGAACAATTTCGCCTCAAAATGCTGAAAAGTTGCAATACCCCCCCAAAGGAACAATTTCGCTTCAAAATGGCCAAAAGTTGCAATACCCCCCAAAGGAACAATTTCGCCTCAAAATGCCGAAAAGTTGCAATACCCCCCCAAAGGAACAATTTCACCTCAAAACGAAAAAAAAATTGCAATACCCCCCAAAGGAACAATTTCGCATCAAAATGCAGAAAATTTGCAATACCCCCCAAAAGGAACAATTTCGCTTCAAAATGGCCAAAAGTTGCAATACCCCCCAAAAGGAACAATTTCGCTTCAAAATGGCCAAAAGTTGCAATACCCCCCAAAGGAACAATTTCGCCTCAAAATGCCGAAAAGTTGCAATACCCCCCCAAAGGAACAATTTCACCTCAAAACGAAAAAAAAATTGCAATACCCCCCAAAGGAACAATTTCGCATCAAAATGCAGAAAATTTGCAATACCCCCCAAAAGGAACAATTTCGCTTCAAAATGGCCAAAAGTTGCAATACCCCCCAAAAGGAACAATTTCGCTTCAAAATGGCCAAAAGTTGCAATACCCCCCCAAAGGAACAATTTCGCTTCAAAATGGCCAAAAGTTGCAATACTCCCCCAAAGGAACAATTTCGCCTCAAAATGGCATAAAATTGCAATACCCCCCCAAAGGAACAATTTCGCCTCAAAATGGCAAAAAATTGCAATACCCCCCCAAAGGAACAATTTCGCCTCAAAATGCCGAAAAGTTGCAATACCCCCCCAAAGGAACAATTTCGCTTCAAAATGGCCAAAAGTTGCAATGCCCCCCCAAAGGAACAATTTCACCTCAAAACGAAAAAAAAATTGCAATACCCCCCAAAGGAACAATTTCGCATCAAAATGCAGAAAATTTGCAATACCCCCCAAAAGGAACAATTTCGCTTCAAAATGGCCAAAAGTTGCAATACCCCCCAAAAGGAACAATTTCGCTTCAAAATGGCCAAAAGTTGCAATACCCCCCCAAAGGAACAATTTCGCTTCAAAATGGCCAAAAGTTGCAATACTCCCCCAGAGGAACAATTTCGCCTCAAAATGGCATAAAATTGCAATACCCCCCCAAAGGAACAATTTCGCCTCAAAATGGCAAAAAATTGCAATACCCCCCCAAAGGAACAATTTTGCCTCAAAATGCCGAAAAGTTGCAATACCCCCCCAAAGGAACAATTTCGCTTCAAAATGGCAAAAAGTTGCAATACCCCCCCAAAGGAAAAATTTCGCCTCAAAATGAAAAAAAAATTGCAATACCCCCCCAAAGGAACAATTTCGCCTCAAAATGCCGAAAAGTTGCAATACCCCCCCAAAGGAACAATTTCGCCTCAAAATGGCCAAAAGTTGCAATACCCCCCAAAGGAACAATTTCGCCTCAAAATGCCGAAAAGTTGCAATACCTCCCGAAAGGAACAATTTCGCTTCTAAATGGCCAAAAGATGCAATACCCCCCCAAAGGAACAATTTCGCCTCAAAATGGCAAAAAATTGCAATACCCCCCCAAAGGAAAAATTTCGCCTCAAAATGAAAAAAAAATTGCAATACCCCCCCAAAGGAACAATTTCGCCTCAAAATGCCGAAAAGTTGCAATACCCCCCCAAAGGAACAATTTCGCCTCAAAATGCCGAAAAGTTGCAATACCTCCCGAAAGGAACAATTTCGCCTCAAAATGCCGAAAAGTTGCAATACCCCCCCAAAGGAACAATTTCGCTTCAAAATGGCAAAAAGTTGCAATACCCCCCCAAAGGAAAAATTTCGCCTCAAAATGAAAAAAAAAATTGCAATACCCCCCCAAAGGAACAATTTCGCCTCAAAATGCCGAAAAGTTGCAATACCCCCCCAAAGGAACAATTTCGCTTTAAAATGGCCAAAAGTTGCAATACCCTCCCCAAAGGAACAATTTCGCCTCAAAATGGCCAAAAGTTGCAATACCCCCCAAAGGAACAATTTCACCTCAAAATGCCGAAAAGTTGCAATACCCCCCGAAAGGAACAATTTCGTTTCAAAATGGCCAAAAGATGCAATACCCCCCAAAGGAACAATTTCGCCTCAAAATGGCAAAAAATTGCAATACCCCCCCAAAGGAACAATTTCGCCTCAAAATGCCGAAAAGTTGCAATACCCCCCGAAAGGAACAATTTCGCTTCAAAATGGCCAAAAGTTGCAATACCCCCCCAAAGGAACAATTTCGCCCCAAAATGGCAAAAAATTGCAATACCCCCCCAAAAGAACAATTTCGCCTCAAAATGCCGAAAAGTTGCAATACCCCCCCAAAGGAACAATTTCACTTCAAAATGGCCAAAAGTTGCAATACCCCCCAAAGGAAAAATTTCGCCTCAAAATGAAAAAAAAATTGCAATACCCCCCCAAAGGAACAATTTCGCCTCAAAATGCTGAAAAGTTGCAATACCCCCCCAAAGGAACAATTTCGCTTCAAAATGGCCAAAAGTTGCAATACCCCCCCAAAGGAACAATTTCGCCTCAAATGGCAAAAAATTGCAATACCCCCCCAAAGGAACAATTTCGCCTCAAAATGCCGAAAAGTTGCAATACCCCCCCAAAGGAACAATTTCGCTTCAAAATGGCCAAAAGTTGCAATACCCCCCCAAAGGAACAATTTCACCTCAAAACGAAAAAAAAATTGCAATACCCCCCAAAGGAACAATTTCGCATCAAAATGCAGAAAAGTTGCAATACCCCCCAAAAGGAACAATTTCGCTTCAAAATGGCCAAAAGTTGCAATACCCCCCGAAAGGAACAATTTCGCTTCAAAATGGCCAAAAGTTGAAATACCCCCCCAAAGGAACAATTTCGCTTCAAAATGGCCAAAAGTTGCAATACCCCCCCAAAGGAACAATTTCGCCTCAAAATGGCATAAAATTGCAATACCCCCCCAAAGGAACAATTTCGCCTCAAAATGGCAAAAAATTGCAATACCCCCCCAAAGGAACAATTTCGCCTCAAAATGCCTAAAAGTTGCAATACCCCCCCAAAGGAACAATTTCGCTTCAAAATGGCAAAAAGTTGCAATACCCCCTCAAAGGAAAAATTTCGCCTCAAAATGAAAAAAAAAATTGCAATACCCCCCCAAAGGAACAATTTCGCCTCAAAATGCCGAAAAGTTGCAATACCCCCCCAAAGGAACAATTTCGCTTCAAAATGGCCAAAAGTTGCAATACCCCCCCAAAGGAACAATTTCGCCTCAAAATGGCCAAAAGTTGCAATACCCCCCCAAAGGAACAATTTCGCCTCAAAATGCCGAAAAGTTGCAATACCTCCCGAAAGGAACAATTTCGCTTCTAAATGGCCAAAAGTTGCAATACCCCCCCAAAGGAACAATTTCGCCTCAAAATGGCCAAAAGTTACAATACCCCCCCAAAGGAACAATTTCGCCTCAAAATGGCATAAAATTGCAATACCCCCCCAAAGGAACAATTTCGCCTCAAAATGGCAAAAAATTGCAATACCCCCCCAAAGGAACAATTTCGCCTCAAAATGCCGAAAAGTTGCAATACCCCCCCAAAGGAACAATTTCGCTTCAAAATGGCCAAAAGTTGCAATACCCCCCCCAAAGGAACAATTTCGCCTCAAAATGGCCAAAAGTTGCAATACCCCCCCAAAGGAACAATTTCGCCTCAAAATGCCGAAAAGTTGCAATACCTCCCGAAAGGAACAATTTCGCTTCTAAATGGCCAAAAGTTGCAATACCCCCCCAAAGGAACAATTTCGCTTCAAAATGGCCAAAAGTTGCAATACCCCCCCCAAAGGAACAATTTCGCCTCAAAATGGCATAAAATTGCAATACCCCCCCAAAGGAACAATTTCGCCTCAAAATGCCGAAAAGTTGCAATACCCTCCCAAAGGAACAATTTCGCTTCTAAATGGCAAAAAGTTGCAATACCCCCCCAAAGGAAAAATTTCGCCTCAAAATGAAAAAAAAAATTGCAATACCCCCCCAAAGGAACAATTTCGCCTCAAAATGCCGAAAAGTTGCAATACCCCCCCAAAGGAACAATTTCGCTTCAAAATGGCCAAAAGTTGCAATACCCCCCCAAAGGAACAATTTCGCCTCAAAATGGCCAAAAGTTGCAATACCCCCCCAAAGGAACAATTTCGCCTCAAAATGCCGAAAAGTTGCAATACCTCCCGAAAGGAACAATTTCGCTTCTAAATGGCCAAAAGTTGCAATACCCCCCCAAAGGAACAATTTCGCCTCAAAATGGCAAAAAATTGCAATACCCCCCAAAAGGAACAATTTCGCCTCAAAATGCCGAAAAGCTGCAATACCCCCCCAAGCAACAATTTCGCTTCAAAATGGCCAAAAGTTGCAATACCCCCCCAAAGGAACAATTTCGCCTCAAAATGGCAAAAAATTGCAATACCCCCCCAAAGGAACAATTTCGCCTCAAAATGCCGAAAAGTTGATATACCCCCCGAAAGGAACAATTTCGCTTCAAAATGGCCAAAAGTTGCAATACCCCCCCAAAGGAACAATTTCGCCTCAAAATGGCAAAAAATTGCAATACCCCCCAAAAGAACAATTTCGCCTCAAAATGCCGAAAAGTTGCAATACCCCCCAAAGGAACAATTTCACTTCAAAATGGCCAAAAGTTGCAATACCCCCCCAAAGGAAAAATTTCGCCTCAAAATGAAAAAAAAATTGCAATACCCCCCAAAGGAACAATTTCGCATCAAAATGCAGAAAAGTTGCAATACCCCCCAAAAGGAACAATTTCGCTTCAAAATGGCCAAAAGTTGCAATACCCCCCAAAAGGAACAATTTCGCTTCAAAATGGCCAAAAGTTGCAATACCCCCCAAAGGAACAATTTCGCCTCAAAATGGCATAAAATTGCAATACCCCCCCAAAGGAACAATTTCGCATCAAAATGGCAAAAAACTTGCAATACCCCCCCAAAGGAACAATTTCGCCTCAAAATGCCGAAAAGTTGCAATACCCCCCCAAAGGAACAATTTCGCTTCAAAATGGCAAAAAGTTGCAATACCCCCCCAAAGGAAAAATTTCGCCTCAAAATGAAAAAAAAAATTGCAAACCCCCCCCAAAGGAACAATTTCGCCTCAAAATGCCGAAAAGTTGCAATACCCCCCCAAAGGAACAATTTCGCTTCAAAATGGCCAAAAGTTGCAATACCTCCCCAAAGGAACAATTTCGCCTCAAAATGGCCAAAAGTTGCAATACCCCCCCCCAAAGGAACAATTTCGCCTCAAAATGCCGAAAAGTTGCAATACCTCCCGAAAGGAACAATTTCGCTTCAAAATGGCCAAAAGTTGCAATACCCCCCCAAAGGAACAATTTCGCCTCAAAATGGCATAAAATTGCAATACCCCCCCAAAGGAACAATTTCGCCTCAAAATGGCAAAAAATTGCAATACCCCCCCAAAGGAACAATTTCGCCTCAAAATGCCGAAAAGTTGCAATACCCCCCCAAAGGAACAATTTCGCTTCAAAATGGCCAAAAGTTGCAATACCCCCCCAAAGGAACAATTTCACCTCAAAACGAAAAAAAATTGCAATACCCCCCAAAGGAACAATTTCGCATCAAAATGCAGAAAAGTTGCAATACCCCCCAAAAGGAACAATTTCGCTTCAAAATGGCCAAAAGTTGCAATACCCCCCAAAAGGAACAATTTCGCTTCAAAATGGCCAAAAGTTGCAATACCCCCCCAAAGGAACAATTTCGCTTCAAAATGGCCAAAAGTTGCAATACCCCCCCAAAGGAACAATTTCGCCTCAAAATGGCATAAAATTGCAATACCCCCCCAAAGGAACAATTTCGCCTCAAAATGGCAAAAAATTGCAATACCCCCCCAAAGGAACAATTTCGCTTCAAAATGGCCAAAAGTTGCAATACCCCCCCAAGGAACAATTTTGCTTCAAAATGGCCAAAAGTTGCAATACCCCCCCAAAGTAACAATTTCGCCTCAAAATGGCATAAAATTGCAATACCCCCCCAAAGGAACAATTTCGCCTCAAAATGGCAAAAAATTGCAATACCCCCCCAAAGGAACAATTTCAACTCAAAATGCCGAAAAGTTGCAATACCCCCCCAAAGGAACAATTTCGCTTCAAAATGGCCAAAAGTTGCAATACCCCCCCCAAAGGAACAATTTCTCCTCAAAATGGCCAAAATTTGCAATACCCCCCCAAAGGAACAATTTCGCCTCAAAATGCCGAAAAGTTGCAATACCTCCCGAAAGGAACAATTTCGCTTCTAAATGGCCAAAAGTTGCAATACCCCCCCAAAGGAACAATTTCGCCTCAAAATGGCCAAAAGTTACAATACCCCCCCAAAGGAACAATTTCGCCTCAAAATGGCATAAAATTACAATACCCCCCAAAGGAACAATTTCGCCTCAAAATGGCAAAAAATTGCAATACCCCCCCAAAGGAACAATTTCGCCTCAAAATGCCGAAAAGTTGCAATACCCCCCAAAGGAACAATTTCGCTTCAAAATGGCCAAAAGTTGCAATACCCCCCCAAAGGAACAATTTCGCCTCAAAATGGCCAAAAGTTGTAATACCCCCCCAAAGGAACAATTTCGCCTCAAAATGCCGAAAAGTTGCAATACCTCCCGAAAGGAACAATTTCGCTTCTAAATGGCCAAAAGTTGCAATACCCCCCCAAAGGAACAATTTCGCCTCAAAATGGCAAAAAATTGCAATACCCTCCCAAAGGAAAAATTTCGCTTCAAAATGGCCAAAAGTTGCAATACCCCCCAAAGGAACAATTCGCTTCAAAATGGCCAAAAGTTGCAATACCCCCCCAAAGGAACAATTTCGCTTCAAAATGGCCAAAAGTTGCAATACCCCCCCAAAGGAACAATTTCGCCTCAAAATGGAAAAAAATTGCAATACCCCCCAAAGGAACAATTTCGCTTCAAAATGGCCAAAAGTTGCAATACCCCCCCAAAGGAACAATTTCGCCTCAAAATGCCGAAAAGTTGCAATACCCCCCCAAAGGAACAATTTCGCCTCAAAATGCCGAAAAGTTGCAATGCCCCCGAAAAAAACAATTTCGCTTCAAAATGGCCAAAAGTTGCAATACCCCTCCAAAGGAACAATTTCACCTCAAAATGCCGAAAAGTTGCAATACCCCCCGAAAGGAACAATTTCGCTTCAAAATGGCCAAAAGATGCAATACCCCCCCAAAGGAACAATTTCGCCTCAAAATGGCAAAAAATTGCAATACCCCCCCCAAAGGAACAATTTCGCCTCAAAATGCCGAAAAGTTGCAATACCCCCCGAAAGGAACAATTTCCCTTCAAAATGGCCAAAAGCTGCAATACCCCCCAAAGCAACAATTTCACCTCAAAATGGCAAAAAATTGCAATACCCCCCCCAAAGGAACAATTTCGCCTCAAAATATCCAAAAATTGTAATACCCCCCCAAGGAACAATTTCGCTTCAATATGGCCAAAAGTTGCAATACCCCCCCAAAGGAACAATTTCGCCTTAAATGGAAAAAAAATTGCAATACCCCCCCAAAGGAACAATTTCGCCTCAAAATGCCGAAAAGTTGCAATACCCCCCGAAAGGAACAATTTCGCTTCAAAATGGCCAAAAGTTGCAATACCCCCCCAAAGGAACAATTTCGCCTCAAAATGCCGAAAAGTTGCAATACCCACCGAAAGGAACAATTTCGCTTCATAATGGCCAAAAGTTGCAATACCCCACCAAAGGAACAATTTCGCCTCAAAATGGCAAAAAATTGCAATACCCCCCAACGGAACAATTTCACCTCAAAATGCCGAAAAGTTGCAATACCCCCCGAAAGGAACAATTTCGTTTCAAAATGGCCAAAAGATGCAATACCCCCCCAAGCAACAATTTCACCTCAAAATGGCAAAAAATTGCAATACCCCCCCCAAAGGAACAATTTCGCCTCAAAATGGCAAAAAATTGCAATACCCCCCCAAAAGAATAATTTCGCCTCAAAATGCCGAAAAGTTGCAATACCCCCCGAAAGGAACAATTTCGCTTCAAAATGGCCAAAAGTTGCAATACCCCCCCAAAGGAACAATTTCGCTTCAAAATGGCCAAAAGTTGCAATACCCCCCCAAAGGAACAATTTCGCCTCAAAATGCCGAAAAGTTGCAATACCCCCCCAAAGGAACAATTTCGCCTCAAAATGCCGAAAAGTTGCAATGCCCCCCGAAAGGAACAATTTCGCTTCAAAATGGCCAAAAGTTGCAATACCCCCCCAAAGGAACAATTTCGCCTCAAAATGCCGAAAAGTTGCAATACCCCCTCAAAGGAACAATTTCGCCTCAAAATGCCGAAAAGTTGCAATGCCCCCCGAAAGGAACAATTTCACTTCAAAATGGCCAAAAGTTGCAATACCCCCCCAAAGGAACAATTTCGCCTCAAAATGCCGAAAAGTTGCAATACCCCCCAAAGGAACAATTTCACCTCAAAATGCCGAAAAGTTGCAATACCCCCCGAAAGGAACAATTTCGGTTCAAAATGGCCAAAAGCTGCAATACCCCCCAAAGCAACAATTTCACCTCAAAATGGCAAAAAATTGCAATACCCCCCCCAAAGGAACAATTTCGCCTCAAAATGGCCAAAAGTTGCAATACCCCCCCAAAGGAACAATTTCGCCTCAAAATGCCGAAAAGTTGCAATACCTCCCGAAAGGAACAATTTCGCTTCTAAATGGCCAAAAGTTGCAATACCCCCGCAAAGGAACAATTTCGCCTCAAAATGGCAAAAAATTGCAATACCCTCCCAAAGGAAAAATTTCGCTTCAAAATGGCCAAAAGTTGCAATACCCCCCCAAAGGAACAATTTCGCCTCAAAATTGCAATACCCTCCCAAAGGAAAAATTTCGCCTCAAAATGCCGAAAAGTTGCAATACCCCCCCAAAGGAACAATTTCGCTTCAAAATGGCCAAAAGTTGCAATACCCCCCCAAAGGAACAATTTCGCTTCAAAATGGCCAAAAGTTGCAATAGCCCCCAAAGGAACAATTTCGCCTCAAAATGGAAAAAAATTGCAATACCCCCCAAAGGAACAATTTCGCTTCAAAATGGCCAAAAGTTGCAAAACCCCCCCAAAGGAACAATTTCGCCTCAAAATGCCGAAAAGTTGCAATACCCCCCCAAAGGAACAATTTCGCCTCAAAATGCCGAAAAGTTGCAATGCCCCCGAAAAAAACAATTTCGCTTCAAAATGGCCAAAAGTTGCAATACCCCCCCAAGGAACAATTTCACCTCAAAATGCCGAAAAGTTGCAATACCCCCCGAAAGGAACAATTTCGCTTCAAAATGGCCAAAAGATGCAATACCCCCCCAAAGGAACAATTTCGCCTCAAAATGGCAAAAAATTGCAATACCCCCCCCAAAGGAACAATTTCGCCTCAAAATGCCGAAAAGTTGCAATACCCCCCGAAAGGAACAATTTCCCTTCAAAATGGCCAAAAGCTGCAATACCCCCCAAAGCAACAATTTCACCTCAAAATGGCAAAAAATTGCAATACCCCCCCAAAGGAACAATTTCGCCTCAAAATATCCAAAAATTGTAATACCCCCCCAAAGGAACAATTTCGCTTCAATATGGCCAAAAGTTGCAATACCCCCCCAAAGGAACAATTTCGCCTTAAATGGAAAAAAAATTGCAATACCCCCCCAAAGGAACAATTTCGCCTCAAAATGCCGAAAAGTTGCAATACCCCCCGAAAGGAACAATTTCGCTTCAAAATGGCCAAAAGTTGCAATACCCCCCCAAAGGAACAATTTCGTCTCAAAATGCCGAAAAGTTGCAATACCCCCCGAAAGGAACAATTTCGCTTCAAAATGGCCAAAAGTTGCAATACCCCCCCAAAGGAACAATTTCGCCTCAAAATGGCAAAAAATTGCAATACCCCCCAACGGAACAATTTCACCTCAAAATGCCGAAAAGTTGCAATACCCCACGAAAGGAACAATTTCGTTTCAAAATGGCCAAAAGATGCAATACCCCCCCAAGCAACAATTTCACCTCAAAATGGCAAAAAATTGCAATACCCCCCCCAAAGGAACAATTTCGCCTCAAAATGCCGAAAAGTTGCAATACCCCCCGAAAGGAACAATTTCGCTTCAAAATGGCCAAAAGTTGCAATACCCCCCCAAAGGAACAATTTCGCCTCAAAATGGCAAAAAATTGCAATACCCCCCCAAAAGAACAATTTCGCCTCAAAATGCCGAAAAGTTGCAATACCCCCCCAAAGGAACAATTTCGCTTCAAAATGGCCAAAAGTTGCAATACCCCCCCAAAGGAACAATTTCGCCTCAAAATGCCGAAAAGTTGCAATACCCCCCCAAAGGAACAATTTCGCCTCAAAATGCCGAAAAGTTGCAATGCCCCCCGAAAGGAACAATTTCGCTTCAAAATGGCCAAAAGTTGCAATACCCCCCCAAAGGAACAATTTCGCCTCAAAATGCCGAAAAGTTGCAATACCCCCTCAAAGGAACAATTTCGCCTCAAAATGCCGAAAAGTTGCAATGCCCCCCGAAAGGAACAATTTCACTTCAAAATGGCCAAAAGTTGCAATACCCCCCCAAAGGAACAATTTCGCCTCAAAATGCCGAAAAGTTGCAATACCCCCCAAAGGAACAATTTCACCTCAAAATGCCGAAAAGTTGCAATACCCCCCGAAAGGAACAATTTCGGTTCAAAATGGCCAAAAGCTGCAATACCCCCCAAAGCAACAATTTCACCTCAAAATGGCAAAAAATTGCAATACCCCCCCCAAAGGAACAATTTCGCCTCAAAATGGCCAAAAGTTGCAATACCCCCCCAAAGGAACAATTTCGCCTCAAAATGCCGAAAAGTTGCAATACCTCCCGAAAGGAACAATTTCGCTTCTAAATGGCCAAAAGTTGCAATACCCCCGCAAAGGAACAATTTCGCCTCAAAATGGCAAAAAATTGCAATACCCTCCCAAAGGAAAAATTTCGCTTCAAAATGGCCAAAAGTTGCAATACCCCCCCAAAGGAACAATTTCGCCTCAAAATGGCAAAAAATTGCAATACCCTCCCAAAGGAAAAATTTCGCCTCAAAATGCCGAAAAGTTGCAATATCCCCCCAAAGGAACAATTTCGCTTCAAAATGGCCAAAAGTTGCAATACCCCCCCAAAGGAACAATTTCGCTTCAAAATGGCCAAAAGTTGCAATACCCCCCCAAAGGAACAATTTCGCCTCAAAATGGAAAAAAATTGCAATACCCCCCAAAGGAACAATTTCGCTTCAAAATGGCCAAAAGTTGCAAAACCCCCCCAAAGGAACAATTTCGCCTCAAAATGCCGAAAAGTTGCAATACCCCCCCAAAGGAACAATTTCGCCTCAAAATGCCGAAAAGTTGCAATGCCCCCGAAAAAAACTATTTCGCTTCAAAATGGCCAAAAGTTGCAATACCCCCCCAAGGAACAATTTCACCTCAAAATGCCGAAAAGTTGCAATACCCCCCGAAAGGAACAATTTCGCTTCAAAATGGCCAAAAGATGCAATACCCCCCCCAAAGGAACAATTTCGCCTCAAAATGGCAAAAAATTGCAATACCCCCCCCAAAGGAACAATTTCGCCTCAAAATGCCGAAAAGTTGCAATACCCCCCGAAAGGAACAATTTCCCTTCAAAATGGCCAAAAGCTGCAATACCCCCCAAAGCAACAATTTCACCTCAAAATGGCAAAAAATTGCAATACCCCCCCAAAGGAACAATTTCGCCTCAAAATATCCAAAAATTGTAATACCCCCCCAAAGGAACAATTTCGCCTTAAATGGAAAAAAAATTGCAATACCCCCCCAAAGGAACAATTTCGCCTCAAAATGCCGAAAAGTTGCAATACCCCCCGAAAGGAACAATTTCGCTTCAAAATGGCCAAAAGTTGCAATACCCCCCCAAAGGAACAATTTCGTCTCAAAATGCCGAAAAGTTGCAATACCCCCCGAAAGGAACAATTTCGCTTCAAAATGGCCAAAAGTTGCAATACCCCCCCAAAGGAACAATTTCGCCTCAAAATGGCAAAAAATTGCAATACCCCCCAACGGAACAATTTCACCTCAAAATGCCGAAAAGTTGCAATACCCCACGAAAGGAACAATTTCATTTCAAAATGGCCAAAAGATGCAATACCCCCCAAGCAACAATTTCACCTCAAAATGGCAAAAAATTGCAATACCCCCCAAAGGAACAATTTCGCCTCAAAATGCCGAAAAGTTGCAATACCCCCCGAAAGGAACAATTTCGCTTCAAAATGGCCAAAAGTTGCAATACCCCCCCAAAGGAACAATTTCGCCTCAAAATGGCAAAAAATTGCAATACCCCCCCAAAAGAACAATTTCGCCTCAAAATGCCGAAAAGTTGCAATACCCCCCCAAAGGAACAATTTCGCTTCAAAATGGCCAAAAGTTGCAATACCCCCCCAAAGGAACAATTTCGCCTCAAAATGCCGAAAAGTTGCAATACCCCCCCAAAGGAACAATTTCGCCTCAAAATGCCGAAAAGTTGCAATGCCCCCCGAAAGGAACAATTTCGCTTCAAAATGGCCAAAAGTTGCAATACCCCCCCAAAGGAACAATTTCGCCTCAAAATGCCGAAAAGTTACAATACCCCCTCAAAGGAACAATTTCACCTCAAAATGCCGAAAAGTTGCAATACCCCCCGAAAGGAACAATTTCCCTTCAAAATGGCCAAAAGCTTCAATACCCCCCAAAGCAACAATTTCACCTCAAAATGGCAAAAAATTGCAATACCCCCCCAAAGGAACAATTTCGCCTCAAAATATCCAAAAATTGTAATACCCCCCCAAAGGAACAATTTCGCTTCAATATGGCCAAAAGTTGCAATACCCCCCCAAAGGAACAATTTCGCTTTAAATGGAAAAAATATTGCAATACCCCCCCAAAGGAACAATTTCGCCTCAAAATGCCGAAAAGTTGCAATACCCCCCGAAAGGAACAATTTCGCTTCAAAATGGCCAAAAGTTGCAATACCCCCCCAAAGGAACAATTTCGCCTCAAAATGCCGAAAAGTTGCAATACCCCCCGAAAGGAACAATTTCGCTTCAAAATGGCCAAAAGTTGCAATACCCCCCAACGGAACAATTTCACCTCAAAATGCCGAAAAGTTGCAACACCCCACGAAAGGAACAATTTCGTTTCAAAATGGCCAAAAGATGCAATACCCCCCCAAGCAACAATTTCACCTCAAAATGGCAAAAAATTGGAATACCCCCCCAAAGGAACAATTTCGCCTCAAAATGCCGAAAAGTTGCAATACCCCCCGAAAGGAACAATTTCGCTTCAAAATGGCCAAAAGTTGCAATACCCCCCCAAAGGAACAATTTCGCCTCAAAATGGCAAAAAATTGCAATACCCCCCCAAAAGAACAATTTCGTCTCAAAATGCCGAAAAGTTGCAATACCCCCCCAAAGGAACAATTTCGCTTCAAAATGGCCAAAAGTTGCAATACCCCCCCAAAGGAACAATTTCGCCTCAAAATGCCGAAAAGTTGCAATACCCCCCCAAAGGAACAATTTCGCCTCAAAATGCCGAAAAGTTGCAATGCCCCCCGAAAGGAACAATTTCGCTTCAAAATGGCCAAAAGTTGCAATACCCCCCCAAAGGAACAATTTCGCCTCAAAATGCCGAAAAGTTGCAATACCCCCCCAAAGGAACAATTTCACCTCAAAATGCCGAAAAGTTGCAATATCCCCCGAAAGGAACAATTTCGCTTCAAAATGGCCAAAAGATGCAATACCCCCCCAAAGGAACAATTTCGCCTCAAAATGGCAAAAAATTGCAATACCCCCCCAAAGGAACAATTTCGCCTCAAAATGCCGAAAAGTTGCAATACCCCCCGAAAGGAACAATTTCGCTTCAAAATGGCCAAAAGTTGCAATACCCCCCCTAAAGGAACAATTTCGCCTCAAAATGCCGAAAAGTTGCAATACCCCCCGAAAGGAACAATTTCGCTTCAAAATGGCCAAAAGTTGCAATACCCCCCCAAAGGAACAATTTCGCTTCAAAATGGCCAAAAGATGCAATACCACCCCAGAGCAACAATTTCGCCTCAAAATGGCAAAAAATTGCAATACCCCCCCAAAGGAACAATTTCGCCTCAAAATGCCGAAAAGTTGCAATACCCCCCGAAAGGAACAATTTCGCTTCAAAATGGCCAAAAGTTGCAATACCCCCCCAAAGTAACAATTTCGCCTCAAAATGCCGAAAAGTTGCAATGCCCCCCCAAAGGAACAATTTCACCTCAAAATGCCGAAAAGTTGCAATACCCCCCGAAAGGAACAATTTCGGTTCAAAATGGCCAAAAGCTGCAATACCCCCCAAAGCAACAATTTCACCTCAAAATGGCAAAAAATTGCAATACCCCCCCCAAAGGAACAATTTCGCCTCAAAATATCCAAAAATTGTAATACCCCCCCAAAGGAACAATTTCGCTTCAATATGGCCAAAAGTTGCAATACCCCCCAAAGGAACAATTTCGCCTTAAATGGAAAAAAAATTGCAATACCCCCCCAAAGGAACAATTTCGCCTTAAATGGAAAAAAAATTGCAATACCCCCCCAAAGGAACAATTTCACCTCAAAATGGCAAAAAATTGCAATACCCCCCCAAAGGAACAATTTCGCTTCAAAATGGCCAAAAGTTGCAATACCCCCTCAAAGGAACAATTTCGCTTCAAAATGGCCAAAAGTTGCAATACCCCCCCAAAGTAACAATTTCGCCTCAAAATGCCGAAAAGTTGCAATGCCCCCCCAAAGGAACAATTTCACCTCAAAATGCCGAAAAGTTGCAATACCCCCCGAAAGGAACAATTTCGGTTCAAAATGGCCAAAAGCTGCAATACCCCCCAAAGCAACAATTTCACCTCAAAATGGCAAAAAATTGCAATACCCCCCCAAAGGAACAATTTCGCCTCAAAATATCCAAAAATTGTAATACCCCCCCAAAGGAACAATTTCGCTTCAATATGGCCAAAAGTTGCAATACCCCCCCAAAGGAACAATTTCGCCTTAAATGGAAAAAAAATTGCAATACCCCCCCAAAGGAACAATTTCGCCTTAAATGGAAAATAAATTGCAATACCCCCCCAAAGGAACAATTTCACCTCAAAATGGCAAAAAATTGCAATACCCCCCCAAAGGAACAATTTCGCTTCAAAATGGCCAAAAGTTGCAATACCCCCTCAAAGGAACAATTTCGCTTCAAAATGGCCAAAAGTTGCAATACCGCCCCAAAGGAACAATTTCGCCTCAAAATGCCGAAAAGTTGCAATACCCCCCGAAAGGAACAATTTCGCTTCAAAATGGCCAAAAGTTGCAATACCCCCCCAAAGGAACAATTTCGCCTCAAAATGCCGAAAAGTTGCAATACCCCCCGAAAGGAACAATTTCGCTTCAAAATGGCCAAAAGTTGCAATACCCCCCCAAAGGAACAATTTCGCCTCAAAATGGCAAAAAATTGCAATACCCCCCAAAGGAACAATTTCACCTCAAAATGCCGAAAAGTTGCAATACCCCCCGAAAGGAACAATTTCGTTTCAAAATGGCCAAAAGATGCAATAACCCCCAAGCAACAATTTCACCTCAAAATGGCAAAAAATTGCAATACCCCCCCAAAGGAACAATTTCGCCTCAAAATGGCAAAAAATTGCAATACCCCCCAAAAGAACAATTTCGCCTCAAAATGCCGAAAAGTTGCAATACCCCCCAAAGGAACAATTTCGCTTCAAAATGGCCAAAAGTTGCAATACCCCCCCAAAGGAAAAATTTCGCCTCAAAATGAAAAAAAAATTGCAATACCCCCCCAAAGGAACAATTTCGCCTCAAAATGCTGAAAAGTTGCAATACCCCCCCAAAGGAACAATTTCGCTTCAAAATGGCCAAAAGTTGCAATACCCCCCCAAAGGAACAATTTCGCCTCAAATGGCAAAAAATTGCAATACCCCCCAAAGGAACAATTTCGCCTCAAAATGCCGAAAAGTTGCAATACCCCCCCAAAGGAACAATTTCGCTTCAAAATGGCCAAAAGTTGCAATACCCCCCCAAAGGAACAATTTCACCTCAAAACAAAAAAAAAATTGCAATACCCCCCAAAGGAACAATTTCGCATCAAAATGCAGAAAAGTTGCAATACCCCCCAAAAGGAACAATTTAGCTTCAAAATGGCCAAAAGTTGCAATACCCCCCAAAAGGAACAATTTCGCTTCAAAATGGCCAAAAGTTGCAATACCCCCCCAAAGGAACAATTTCGCTTCAAAATGGCCAAAAGTTGCAATACCCCCCCAAAGGAACAATTTCGCCTCAAAATGGCATAAAATTGCAATACCCCCCCAAAGGAACAATTTCGCCTCAAAATGGCAAAAAATTGCAATACCCCCCCAAAGGAACAATTTCGCCTCAAAATGCCGAAAAGTTGCAATACCCCCCCAAAGGAACAATTTCGCTTCAAAATGGCAAAAAGTTGCAATACCCCCCCAAAGGAAAAATTTCGCCTCAAAATGAAAAAAAAATTGCAATACCCCCCCAAAGGAACAATTTCGCCTCAAAATGCCGAAAAGTTGCAATACCCCCCCAAAGAACAATTTCACTTCAAAATGGCCAAAAGTTGCAATACCCCCCCCAAAGGAACAATTTCGCCTCAAAATGGCCAAAAGTTGCAATACCCCCCCAAAGGAACAATTTCGCCTCAAAATGCCGAAAAGTTGCAATACCTCCCGAAAGGAACAATTTCGCTTCTAAATGGCCAAAAGTTGCAATACCCCCCCAAAGGAACAATTTCGCCTCAAAATGGCCAAAAGTTACAATACCCCCCCAAAGGAACAATTTCGCCTCAAAATGGCATAAAATTGCAATACCCCCCAAAGGAACAATTTCGCCTCAAAATGGCAAAAAATTGCAATACCCCCCCAAAGGAACAATTTCGCCTCAAAATGCCGAAAAGTTGCAATACCCCCCCAAAGGAACAATTTCGCTTCAAAATGGCAAAAAGTTGCAATACCCCCCCAAAGGAAAAATTTCGCCTCAAAATGAAAAAAAAAATTGCAATACCCCCCAAAGGAACAATTTCGCCTCAAAATGCCGAAAAGTTGCAATACCCCCCCAAAGGAACAATTTCGCTTCAAAATGGCCAAAAGTTGCAATACCCCCCCCAAAGGAACAATTTCGCCTCAAAATGGCCAAAAGTTGCAATACCCCCCAAAGGAACAATTTCACCTCAAAATGCCGAAAAGTTGCAATACCCCCCGAAAGGAACAATTTCGTTTCAAAATGGCCAAAAGATGCAATACCCCCCCAAGCAACAATTTCACCTCAAAATGGCAAAAAATTGCAATACCCCCCCCAAAGGAACAATTTCGCCTCAAAATGGCAAAAAATTGCAATACCCCCCCAAAGGAACAATTTCGCCTCAAAATGCCGAAAAGTTGCAATACCCCCCGAAAGGAACAATTTCGCTTCAAAATGGCCAAAAGTTGCAATACCCCCCCAAAGGAAAAATTTCGCCTCAAAATGAAAAAAAAATTGCAATACCCCCCCAAAGGAATAATTTCGCCTCAAAATGCTGAAAAGTTGCAATACCCCCCCAAAGGAACAATTTCGCTTCAAAATGGCCAAAAGTTGCAATACCCCCCAAAGGAACAATTTCGCCTCAAATGGCAAAAAATTGCAATACCCCCCCAAAGGAACAATTTCTCCTCAAAATGCCGAAAAGTTGCAATACCCCCCCAAAGGAACAATTTCGCTTCAAAATGGCCAAAAGTTGCAATACCCCCCCAAAGGAACAATTTCACCTCAAAACGAAAAAAAAATTGCAATACCCCCCAAAGGAACAATTTCGCATCAAAATGCAGAAAAGTTGCAATACCCCCCAAAAGGAACAATTTCGCTTCAAAATGGCCAAAAGTTGCAATACCCCCCGAAAGGAACAATTTCGCTTCAAAATGGCCAAAAGTTGCAATACCCCCCCAAAGGAACAATTTCGCCTCAAAATGGCATAAAATTGCAATACCCCCCCAAAGGAACAATTTCGCCTCAAAATGGCAAAAAATTGCAATACCCCCCAAAGGAACAATTTCGCCTCAAAATGCCGAAAAGTTGCAATACCCCCCCAAAGGAACAATTTTGCTTCAAAATGGCAAAAAGTTGCAATACCCCCCCAAAGGAAAAATTTCGCCTCAAAATGAAAAAAAAAATTGCAATACCCCCCCAAAGGAACAATTTCGCCTCAAAATGCCGAAAAGTTGCAATACCCCCCCAAAGGAACAATTTCGCTTCAAAATGGCCAAAAGTTGCAATACCCCCCAAAGGAACAATTTCGCCTCAAAATGGCCAAAAGTTGCAATACCCCCCCCAAAGGAACAATTTTGCCTCAAAATGGCCAAAAGTTACAATACCCCCCAAAGGAACAATTTCGCCTCAAAATGGCATAAAATTGCAATACCGCCCCAAAGGAACAATTTCGCCTCAAAATGGCAAAAAATTGCAATACCCCCCCAAAGGAACAATTTCGCCTCAAAATGCCGAAAAGTTGCAATACCCCCCCAAAGGAACAATTTCGCTTCAAAATGGCCAAAAGTTGCAATACCCCCCCCCAAAGGAACAATTTCGCCTCAAAATGGCCAAAAGTTGCAATACCCCCCCAAAGGAACAATTTCGCCTCAAAATGCCGAAAAGTTGCAATACCTCCCGAAAGGAACAATTTCGCTTCTAAATGGCCAAAAGTTGCAATACCCCCCCAAAGGAACAATTTCGCTTCAAAATGGCCAAAAGTTGCAATACCCCCCCAAAGGAACAATTTCGTCTCAAAATGGCATAAAATTGCAATACCCCCCCAAAGGAACAATTTCGCCTCAAAATGCCGAGAAGTTGCAATACCCCCCAAAGGAACAATTTCGCTTCAAAATGGCAAAAAGTTGCAATACCCCCCCAAAGGAAAAATTTCGCCTCAAAATGAAAAAAAAAATTGCAATACCCCCCCAAAGGAACAATTTCGCCTCAAAATGCCGAAAAGTTGCAATACCCCCCAAAGGAACAATTTCGCTTCAAAATGGCCAAAAGTTGCAATACCCCCCCAAAGGAACAATTTCGCCTCAAAATGGCATAAAATTGCAATACCCCCCCAAAGGAACAATTTCGCCTCAAAATGGCAAAAAATTGCAATACCCCCCCAAAGGAACAATTTCGCTTCAAAATGGCCAAAAGTTGCAATACCCCCCCAAAGGAACAATTTCGCCTCAAAATGGCCAAAAGTTGCAATACCCCCCCAAAGGAACAATTTCGCCTCAAAATGGCCAAAAGTTACAATACCCCCCAAAGGAACAATTTCGCCTCAAAATGGCATAAAATTGCAATACCCCCCCAAAGGAACAATTTCGCCTCAAAATGGCAAAAAATTGCAATACCCCCCCAAAGGAACAATTTCGCCTCAAAATGCCGAAAAGTTGCAATACCCCCCCAAAGGAACAATTTCGCTTCAAAATGGCCAAAAGTTGCAATACCCCCCCCAAAGGAACAATTTCGCCTCAAAATGGCCAAAAGTTGCAATACCCCCCCAAAGGAACAATTTCGCCTCAAAATGCCGAAAAGTTGCAATACCTCCCGAAAGGAACAATTTCGCTTCTAAATGGCCAAAAGTTGCAATACCCCCCCAAAGGAACAATTTTGCCTCAAAATGGCATAAAATTGCAATACCCCCCCAAAGGAACAATTTCGCCTCAAAATGCCGAAAAGTTGCAATACCCCCCAAAGGAACAATTTCGCTTCAAAATGGCAAAAAGTTGCAATACCCCCCCAAAGGAAAAATTTCGCCTCAAAATGGCCAAAAGTTGCAATACCCCCCCAAAGGAACAATTTCGCCTCAAAATGCCGAAAAGTTGCAATACCTCCCGAAAGGAACAATTTCGCTTCTAAATGGCCAAATGTTGCAATACCCCCCCAAAGGAACAATTTCGCCTCAAAATGGCAAAAAATTGCAATACCCCCCCAAAGGAACAATTTCGCCTCAAAATGCCGAAAAGTTGCAATACCCCCCAAAGGAACAATTTCGCTTCAAAATGGCCAAAAGTTGCAATACCCCCCCAAAGGAACAATTTCGCTTCAAAATGGCCAAAAGCTGCAATACCCCCCCAAGCAACAATTTCACCTCAAAATGGCAAAAAATTGCAATACCCCCCCAAAGGAACAATTTCGCCTCAAAATGGCAAAAAATTGCAATACCCCCCCAAAGGAACAATTTCGCCTCAAAATGCCGAAAAGTTGCAATACCCCCCGAAAGGAACAATTTCGCTTCAAAATGGCAAAAAGTTGCAATACCCCCCCAAAGGAACAATTTCGCCTCAAAATGGCAAAAAATTGCAATACCCCCCAAAAGAACAATTTCGCTTCAAAATGCCGAAAAGTTGCAATACCCCCCAAAGGAACAATTTCGCTTCAAAATGGCCAAAAGTTGCAATACCCCCCCAAAGGAAAAATTTCGCCTCAAAATGAAAAAAAAATTGCAATACCCCCCCAAAGGAACAATTTCGCCTCAAAATGCTGAAAAGTTGCAATACCCCCCCAAAGGAACAATTTCGCTTCAAAATGGCCAAAAGTTGCAATACCCCCTCAAAGGAACAATTTCGCCTCAAATGGCAAAAAATTGCAATACCCCCCAAAGGAACAATTTCGCCTCAAAATGCCGAAAAGTTGCAATACCCCCCCAAAGGAACAATTTCGCTTCAAAATGGCCAAAAGTTGCAATACCCCCCCAAAGGAACAATTTCACATCAAAACGAAAAAAAAAAATTGCAATACCCCCCAAAGGAACAATTTCGCATCAAAATGCAGAAAAGTTGCAATACCCCCCAAAAGGAACAATTTCGCTTCAAAATGGCCAAAAGTTGCAATACCCCTCAAAAGGAACAATTTCGCTTCAAAGTGTCCAAAAGTTGCAATACCCCCCCAAAGGAACAATTTCGCCTCAAAATGGCATAAAATTGCAATACCCCCCCAAAGGAACAATTTCGCCTCAAAATGGCAAAAAATTGCAATACCCTCCCAAAGGAACAATTTCGCCTCAAAATGCCGAAAAGTTGCAATACCCCCCAAAGGAACAATTTCGCTTCAAAATGGCAAAAAGTTGCAATACCCCCCCAAAGGAAAAATTTCGCCTCAAAATGAAAAAAAAAATTGCAATACCCCCCAAAGGAACAATTTCGCCTCAAAATGCCGAAAAGTTGCAATACCCCCCCAAAGGAACAATTTCGCTTCAAAATGGCCAAAAGTTGCAATACCCCCCCAAAGGAACAATTTCGCCTCAAAATGGCCAAAAGTTGCAATACCCCCCCCAAAGGAACAATTTCGCCTCAAAATGCCGAAAAGTTGCAATACCTCCCGAAAGGAACAATTTCGCTTCTAAATGGCCAAAAGTTGCAATACCCCCCCCAAAGGAACAATTTCGCCTCAAAATGGCCAAAAGTAACAATACCCCCCCAAGGGAACAATTTCGCCTCAAAATGCCGAAAAGTTGCAATACCCCCCCAAAGGAACAATTTCGCTTCAAAATGGCCAAAAGTTGCAATACCCCCCCAAAGGAACAATTTCGCCTCAAAATGGCCAAAAGTTGCAATACCCCCTCAAAGGAACAATTTCGCTTCAAAATGCCGAAAAGTTGCAATACCTCCCGAAAGGAACAATTTCGCCTCAAAATGCCGAAAAGTTGCAATACCTCCCGAAAGGAACAATTTCGCTTCTAAATGGCCAAAAGTTGCAATACCCCCCCAAAGGAACAATTTCGCTTCAAAATGGCCAAAAGTTGCAATACCCCCCCAAAGGAACAATTTCGCCTCAAAATGGCATAAAATTGCAATACCCCCCCAAAGGAACAATTTCGCCTCAAAATGGCAAAAAATTGCAATACCCCCCCAAAGGAACAATTTCGCCTCAAAATGCCGAAAAGTTGCAATACCCCCCCAAAGGAACAATTTCGCTTCAAAATGGCAAAAAGTTGCAATACCCCCCGAAAGGAAAAATTTCGCATCAAAATGAAAAAAAAAATTGCAATACCCCCCCAAAGGAACAATTTCGCCTCAAAATGCCGAAAAATTGCAATACCCCCCCAAAGGAACAATTTCGCTTCAAAATGGCCAAAAGTTGCAATACCCCCCCAAAGGAACAATTTCGCCTCAAAATGGCCAAAAGTTGCAATACCCCCCAAAGGAACAATTTCACCTCAAAATGCCGAAAAGTTGCAATACCCCCCGAAAGGAACAATTTCGTTTCAAAATGGCCAAAAGATGCAATACCCCCCCAAGCAACAATTTCACCTCAAAATGGCAAAAAATTGCAATACCCCCCCAAAAGAACAATTTCGCCTCAAAATGCCGAAAAGTTGCAATACCCCCTAAAGGAACAATTTCGCTTCAAAATGGCCAAAAGTTGCAATACCCCCCCAAAGGAACAATTTCGCCTCAAATGGCAAAAAATTGCAATACCCCCCCAAAGGAACAATTTCGCCTCAAAATGCCGAAAAATTGCAATACCCCCCCAAAGGAACAATTTCGCTTCAAAATGGCCAAAAGTTGCAATACCCCCCCAAAGGAACAATTTCACCTCAAAACGAAAAAAAAATTGCAATACCCCCCAAAGGAACAATTTCGCATCAAAATGCAGAAAAGTTGCAATACCCCCAAAAGGAACAATTTCGCTTCAAAATGGCCAAAAGTTGCAATACCCCCCCAAAGGAACAATTTCGCTTCAAAATGGCCAAAAGTTGCAATACCCCCCCAAAGGAACAATTTCGCCTCAAAATGGTATAAAATTGCAATACCCCCCCAAAGGAACAATTTCGCCTCAAAATGGCAAAAAATTGCAATACCCCCCCAAAGGAACAATTTCGCCTCAAAATGCCGAAAAGTTGCAATACCCCCCCAAAGGAACAATTTCGCCTCAAAATGCCGAAAAGTTGCAATACCCCCCCCAAAGGAACAATTTCGCCTCAAAATGGCCAAAAGTTGCAATACCCCCCCAAAGGAACAATTTCGCCTCAAAATGCCGAAAAGTTGCAATACCTCCCGAAAGGAACAATTTCGCTTCTAAATGGCCAAAAGTTGCAATACCCCCCCAAAGGAACAATTTTGCCTCAAAATGGCATAAAATTGCAATACCCCCCCAAAGGAACAATTTCGCCTCAAAATGCCGAAAAGTTGCAATACCCCCCAAAGGAACAATTTCGCTTCAAAATGGCAAAAAGTTGCAATACCCCCCCAAAGGAAAAATTTCGCCTCAAAATGGCCAAAAGTTGCAATACCCCCCCAAAGGAACAATTTCGCCTCAAAATGCCGAAAAGTTGCAATACCTCCCGAAAGGAACAATTTCGCTTCTAAATGGCCAAATGTTGCAATACCCCCCCAAAGGAACAATTTCGCCCCAAAATGGCAAAAAATTGCAATACCCCCCCAAAGGAACAATTTCGCCTCAAAATGCCGAAAAGTTGCAATACCCCCCAAAGGAACAATTTCGCTTCAAAATGGCCAAAAGTTGCAATACCCCCCCAAAGGAACAATTTCGCTTCAAAATGGCCAAAAGCTGCAATACCCCCCCAAGCAACAATTTCACCTCAAAATGGCAAAAAATTGCAATACCCCCCCAAAGGAACAATTTCGCCTCAAAATGGCAAAAAATTGCAATACCCCCCCAAAGGAACAATTTCGCCTCAAAATGCCGAAAAGTTGCAATACCCCCCGAAAGGAACAATTTCGCTTCAAAATGGCAAAAAGTTGCAATACCCCCCCAAAGGAACAATTTCGCCTCAAAATGGCAAAAAATTGCAATACCCCCCAAAAGAACAATTTCGCTTCAAAATGCCGAAAAGTTGCAATACCCCCCAAAGGAACAATTTCGCTTCAAAATGGCCAAAAGTTGCAATACCCCCCCAAAGGAAAAATTTCGCCTCAAAATGAAAAAAAAATTGCAATACCCCCCCAAAGGAACAATTTCGCCTCAAAATGCTGAAAAGTTGCAATACCCCCCCAAAGGAACAATTTCGCTTCAAAATGGCCAAAAGTTGCAATACCCCCTCAAAGGAACAATTTCGCCTCAAATGGCAAAAAATTGCAATACCCCCCAAAGGAACAATTTCGCCTCAAAATGCCGAAAAGTTGCAATACCCCCCCAAAGGAACAATTTCGCTTCAAAATGGCCAAAAGTTGCAATACCCCCCCAAAGGAACAATTTCACATCAAAACGAAAAAAAAAAATTGCAATACCCCCCAAAGGAACAATTTCGCATCAAAATGCAGAAAAGTTGCAATACCCCCCAAAAGGAACAATTTCGCTTCAAAATGGCCAAAAGTTGCAATACCCCTCAAAAGGAACAATTTCGCTTCAAAGTGTCCAAAAGTTGCAATACCCCCCCAAAGGAACAATTTCGCCTCAAAATGGCATAAAATTGCAATACCCCCCCAAAGGAACAATTTCGCCTCAAAATGGCAAAAAATTGCAATACCCTCCCAAAGGAACAATTTCGCCTCAAAATGCCGAAAAGTTGCAATACCCCCCAAAGGAACAATTTCGCTTCAAAATGGCAAAAAGTTGCAATACCCCCCCAAAGGAAAAATTTCGCCTCAAAATGAAAAAAAAAATTGCAATACCCCCCAAAGGAACAATTTCGCCTCAAAATGCCGAAAAGTTGCAATACCCCCCCAAAGGAACAATTTCGCTTCAAAATGGCCAAAAGTTGCAATACCCCCCCAAAGGAACAATTTCGCCTCAAAATGGCCAAAAGTTGCAATACCCCCCCCAAAGGAACAATTTCGCCTCAAAATGCCGAAAAGTTGCAATACCTCCCGAAAGGAACAATTTCGCTTCTAAATGGCCAAAAGTTGCAATACCCCCCCCAAAGGAACAATTTCGCCTCAAAATGGCCAAAAGTAACAATACCCCCCCAAGGGAACAATTTCGCCTCAAAATGCCGAAAAGTTGCAATACCCCCCCAAAGGAACAATTTCGCTTCAAAATGGCCAAAAGTTGCAATACCCCCCCAAAGGAACAATTTCGCCTCAAAATGGCCAAAAGTTGCAATACCCCCTCAAAGGAACAATTTCGCTTCAAAATGCCGAAAAGTTGCAATACCTCCCGAAAGGAACAATTTCGCCTCAAAATGCCGAAAAGTTGCAATACCTCCCGAAAGGAACAATTTCGCTTCTAAATGGCCAAAAGTTGCAATACCCCCCCAAAGGAACAATTTCGCTTCAAAATGGCCAAAAGTTGCAATACCCCCCCAAAGGAACAATTTCGCCTCAAAATGGCATAAAATTGCAATACCCCCCCAAAGGAACAATTTCGCCTCAAAATGGCAAAAAATTGCAATACCCCCCCAAAGGAACAATTTCGCCTCAAAATGCCGAAAAGTTGCAATACCCCCCCAAAGGAACAATTTCGCTTCAAAATGGCAAAAAGTTGCAATACCCCCCGAAAGGAAAAATTTCGCATCAAAATGAAAAAAAAAATTGCAATACCCCCCCAAAGGAACAATTTCGCCTCAAAATGCCGAAAAATTGCAATACCCCCCCAAAGGAACAATTTCGCTTCAAAATGGCCAAAAGTTGCAATACCCCCCCAAAGGAACAATTTCGCCTCAAAATGGCCAAAAGTTGCAATACCCCCCAAAGGAACAATTTCACCTCAAAATGCCGAAAAGTTGCAATACCCCCCGAAAGGAACAATTTCGTTTCAAAATGGCCAAAAGATGCAATACCCCCCCAAGCAACAATTTCACCTCAAAATGGCAAAAAATTGCAATACCCCCCCAAAAGAACAATTTCGCCTCAAAATGCCGAAAAGTTGCAATACCCCCTAAAGGAACAATTTCGCTTCAAAATGGCCAAAAGTTGCAATACCCCCCCAAAGGAACAATTTCGCCTCAAATGGCAAAAAATTGCAATACCCCCCCAAAGGAACAATTTCGCCTCAAAATGCCGAAAAATTGCAATACCCCCCCAAAGGAACAATTTCGCTTCAAAATGGCCAAAAGTTGCAATACCCCCCCAAAGGAACAATTTCACCTCAAAACGAAAAAAAAATTGCAATACCCCCCAAAGGAACAATTTCGCATCAAAATGCAGAAAAGTTGCAATACCCCCAAAAGGAACAATTTCGCTTCAAAATGGCCAAAAGTTGCAATACCCCCCCAAAGGAACAATTTCGCTTCAAAATGGCCAAAAGTTGCAATACCCCCCCAAAGGAACAATTTCGCCTCAAAATGGTATAAAATTGCAATACCCCCCCAAAGGAACAATTTCGCCTCAAAATGGCAAAAAATTGCAATACCCCCCCAAAGGAACAATTTCGCCTCAAAATGCCGAAAAGTTGCAATACCCCCCCAAAGGAACAATTTCGCTTCAAAATGGCAAAAAGTTGCAATACCCCCCCAAAGGAAAAATTTCGCCTCAAAATGAAAAAAAAAATTGCAATACCCCCCCAAAGGAACAATTTCGCCTCAAAATGCCGAAAAGTTGCATAACCCCCCTAAAGGAACAATTTCGCTTCAAAATGGCCAAAAGTTGCAATACCCCCCCAAAGGAACAATTTCGCCTCAAAATGGCCAAAAGTTGCAATACCCCCCCAAAGGAACAATTTCGCCTAAAAATGCCGAAAAGTTGCAATACCTCCCGAAAGGAACAATTTCGCTTCTAAATGGCCAAAAGTTGCAATACCCCCCCAAAGGAACAATTTCGCCTCAAAATGGCCAAAAGTTACAATACCCCCCCAGAGGAACAATTTCGCCTCAAAATGGCATACAATTGCAATACCCCCCAAAGGAACAATTTCGCCTCAAAATGGCAAAAAATTGCAATACCCCCCAAAGGAACAATTTCGCCTCAAAATGCCGAAAAGTTGCAATACCCCCCCAAAGGAACAATTTCGCTTCAAAATGGCCAAAAGTTGCAATACCCCCCCCAAAGGAACAATTTCGCCTCAAAATGGCCAAAAGTTGCAATACCCCCCCCCCAAAGGAACAATTTCGCCTCAAAATGCCGAAAAGTTGCAATACCTCCCGAAAGGAACAATTTCGCTTCTAAATGGCCAAAAGTAGCAATACCCCCCCAAAGGAACAATTTCGCTTCAAAATGGCCAAAAGTTGCAATACCCCCCCAAAGGAACAATTTCGCCTCAAAATGGCATAAAATTGCAATACCCCCCCAAAGGAACAATTTCGCCTCAAAATGCCGAAAAGTTGCAATACCCCCCCAAAGGAACAATTTCGCTTCAAAATGGCAAAAAGTTGCAATACCCCCCCAAAGGAAAAATTTCGCCTCAAAATGAAAAAAAAAATTGCAATACCCCCCAAAGGAACAATTTCGCCTCAAAATGCCGAAAAGTTGCAATACCCCCCCAAAGGAACAATTTCGCTTCAAAATGGCCAAAAGTTGCAATACCCCCCCCAAAGGAACAATTTCGCCTCAAAATGGCAAAAAGTTGCAATACCCCCCGAAAGGAAAAATTTCGCCTCAAAATGAAAAAAAAATTGCAATACCCCCCCAAAGGAACAATTTCGCCTCAAAATGCCGAAAAATTGCAATACCCCCCCAAAGGAACAATTTCGCTTCAAAATGGCCAAAAGTTGCAATACCCCCCCAAAGGAACAATTTCGCCTCAAAATGGCCAAAAGTTGCAATACCCCCCAAAGGAACAATTTCACCTCAAAATGCCGAAAAGTTGCAATACCCCCCGAAAGGAACAATTTCGTTTCAAAATGGCCAAAAGATGCAATACCCCCCCAAGCAACAATTTCACCTCAAAATGGCAAAAAATTGCAATACCCCCCCAAAAGAACAATTTCGCCTCAAAATGCCGAAAAGTTGCAATACCCCCCCAAAGGAACAATTTCGCTTCAAAGTGGCCAAAAGTTGCAATACCCCCCCAAAGGAAAAATTTCGCCTCAAAATGAAAAAAAAATTGCAATACCCCCCCAAAGGAACAATTTTGCCTCAAAATGCTGAAAAGTTGCAATACCCCCCCAAAGGAACAGTTTCGCTTCAAAATGGCCAAAAGTTGCAATACCCCCCCAAAGGAACAATTTCGCCTCAAATGGCAAAAAATTTCAATACCCCCCCAAAGGAACAATTTCGCCTCAAAATGCCGAAAAATTGCAATACCCCCCCAAAGGAACAATTTCGCTTCAAAATGGCCAAAAGTTGCAATACCCCCCCAAAGGAACAATTTCATCTCAAAACGAAAAAAAAATTGCAATACCCCCCAAAGGAACAATTTCGCATCAAAATGCAGAAAAGTTGCAATACCCCCAAAAGGATTAATTTCGCTTCAAAATGGCCAAAAGTTGCAATACCCCCCGAAAGGAACAATTTCGCTTCAAAATGGCCAAAAGTTGCAATACCCCCCCAAAGGAACAATTTCGCTTCAAAATGGCCAAAAGTTGCAATACCCCCCCAAAGGAACAATTTCGTCTCAAAATGGCATAAAATTGCAATACCCCCCCAAAGGAACAATTTCGCCTCAAAATGGCAAAAATTTGCAATACCCCCCCAAAGGAACAATTTCGCCTCAAAATGCCGAAAAGTTGCAATACCCCCCCAAAGGAACAATTTCGCTTCAAAATGGCAAAAAGTTGCAATACCCCCCCAAAGGAAAAATTTCGCCTCAAAATGAAAAAAAAAATTGCAATACCCCCCCAAAGGAACAATTTCGCCTCAAAATGCCGAAAAGTTGCAATACCCCCCCAAAGGAACAATTTCGCTTCAAAATGGCCAAAAGTTGCAATACCCCCCCAAAGGAACAATTTCGCCTCAAAATGGCCAAAAGTTGCAATACCCCCCCAAAGGAACAATTTCGCCTAAAAATGCCGAAAAGTTGCAATACCTCCCGAAAGGAACAATTTCGCTTCTAAATGGCCAAAAGTTGCAATACCCCCCCAAAGGAACAATTTCGCCTCAAAATGGCCAAAAGTTACAATACCCCCCCCAAAGGAACAATTTCGCCTCAAAATGGCATACAATTGCAATACCCCCCAAAGGAACAATTTCGCCTCAAAATGGCAAAAAATTGCAATACCCCCCCAAAGGAACAATTTCGCCTCAAAATGCCGAAAAGTTGCAATACCCCCCCAAAGGAACAATTTCGCTTCAAAATGGCCAAAAGTTGCAATACCCCCCCAAAGGAACAATTTCGCCTCAAAATGGCCAAAAGTTGCAATACCCCCCCCCCAAAGGAACAATTTCGCCTCAAAATGCCGAAAAGTTGCAATACCCCCCGAAAGGAACAATTTCGCTTCAAAATGGCCAAAAGTTGCAATACCCCCCCAAAAGAACAATTTCGCCTCAAAATGCCGAAAAGTTACAATACCCCCCAAGGAACAATTTCGCTTCAAAATGGCCAAAAGTTGCAATACCCCCCCAAAGGAGCAATTTCACCTCAAAACGAAAAAAAAATTGCAATACCCCCCAAAGGAACAATTTTGCATCAAAATGCAGAAAAGTTGCAATACCCCCCGAAAGGAACAATTTCGCATCAAAATAACCAAAAGTTGCAATACCCCCCGAAAGGAACAATTTCGCTTCAAAATGGCCAAAAGTTGCAATACCCCCCCAAAGGAACAATTTCGCTTCAAAATGGCCAAAAGTTGCAATACCCCCCCAAAGGAACAATTTCGCCTCAAAATGGCATAAAATTGCAATACCCCCCCAAAGGAACAATTTCGCCTCAAAATGGCAAAAAATTGCAATACCCCCCCAAAGGAACAATTTCGCCTCAAAATGCCGAAAAGTTGCAATACCCCCCCAAAGGAACAATTTCGCTTCAAAATGGCCAAAAGTTGCAATACCCCCCCCAAAGGAACAATTTGGCCTCAAAATGGCCAAAAGTTGCAATACCCCCCCGAAGGAACAATTTCGCCTAAAAATGCCGAAAAGTTGCAATACCTCCCGAAAGGAACAATTTCGCTTCTAAATGGCCAAAAGTTGCAATACCCCCCCAAAGGAACAATTTCGCCTCAAAATGGCCAAAAGTTACAATACCCCCCCCAAAGGAACAATTTCGCCTCAAAATGGCATACAATTGCAATACCCCCCAAAGGAACAATTTCGCCTCAAAATGGCAAAAAATTGCAATACCCCCCCAAAGGAACAATTTCGCCTCAAAATGCCGAAAAGTTGCAATACCCCCCCAAAGGAACAATTTCGCTTCAAAATGGCCAAAAGTTGCAATACCCCCCCCAAAGGAACAATTTCGCCTCAAAATGGCCAAAAGTTGCAATACCTCCCGAAAGGAACAATTTCGCTTCTAAATGGCCAAAAGTTGCAATACCCCCCCAAAGGAACAATTTCGCCTCAAAATGGCCAAAAGTTACAATACCCCCCCCAAAGGAACAATTTCGCCTCAAAATGGCATACAATTGCAATACCCCCCAAAGGAACAATTTCGCCTCAAAATGGCAAAAAATTGCAATACCCCCCCAAAGGAACAATTTCGCCTCAAAATGCCGAAAAGTTGCAATACCCCCCCAAAGGAACAATTTCGCTTCAAAATGGCAAAAAGTTGCAATACCCCCCCAAAGGAAAAATTTCGCCTCAAAATGAAAAAAAAAATTGCAATACCCCCCCAAAGGAACAATTTCGCCTCAAAATGCCGAAAAGTTGCAATACCCCCCCAAAGGAACAATTTCGCTTCAAAATGGCCAAAAGTTGCAATACCCCCCCAAAGGAACAATTTCGCCTCAAAATGGCCAAAAGTTGCAATACCCCCCCAAAGGAACAATTTCGCCTAAAAATGCCGAAAAGTTGCAATACCTCCCGAAAGGAACAATTTCGCTTCTAAATGGCCAAAAGTTGCAATACCCCCCCAAAGGAACAATTTCGCCTCAAAATGGCCAAAAGTTACAATACCCCCCCCAAAGGAACAATTTCGCCTCAAAATGGCATACAATTGCAATACCCCCCAAAGGAACAATTTCGCCTCAAAATGGCAAAAAATTGCAATACCCCCCCAAAGGAACAATTTCGCCTCAAAATGCCGAAAAGTTGCAATACCCCCCCAAAGGAACAATTTCGCTTCAAAATGGCCAAAAGTTGCAATACCCCCCCCAAAGGAACAATTTCGCCTCAAAATGGCCAAAAGTTGCAATACCCCCCCCCCAAAGGAACAATTTCGCCTCAAAATGCCGAAAAGTTGCAATACCCCCCGAAAGGAACAATTTCGCTTCAAAATGGCCAAAAGTTGCAATACCCCCCCAAAAGAACAATTTCGCCTCAAAATGCCGAAAAGTTACAATACCCCCCAAGGAACAATTTCGCTTCAAAATGGCCAAAAGTTGCAATACCCCCCCAAAGGAGCAATTTCACCTCAAAACGAAAAAAAAATTGCAATACCCCCCAAAGGAACAATTTTGCATCAAAATGCAGAAAAGTTGCAATACCCCCCGAAAGGAACAATTTCGCATCAAAATAACCAAAAGTTGCAATACCCCCCGAAAGGAACAATTTCGCTTCAAAATGGCCAAAAGTTGCAATACCCCCCCAAAGGAACAATTTCGCTTCAAAATGGCCAAAAGTTGCAATACCCCCCCAAAGGAACAATTTCGCCTCAAAATGGCATAAAATTGCAATACCCCCCCAAAGGAACAATTTCGCCTCAAAATGGCAAAAAATTGCAATACCCCCCCAAAGGAACAATTTCGCCTCAAAATGCCGAAAAGTTGCAATACCCCCCCAAAGGAACAATTTCGCTTCAAAATGGCCAAAAGTTGCAATACCCCCCCCAAAGGAACAATTTGGCCTCAAAATGGCCAAAAGTTGCAATACCCCCCCGAAGGAACAATTTCGCCTCAAAATGCCGAAAAGTTGCAATATCTCCCGAAAGGAACAATTTCGCATCAAAATAACCAAAAGTTGCAATACCCCCCGAAAGGAACAATTTCGCTTCAAAATGGCCAAAAGTTGCAATACCCCCCCAAAGGAACAATTTCGCTTCAAAATGGCCAAAAGTTGCAATACCCCCCCAAAGGAACAATTTCGCCTCAAAATGGCATAAAATTGCAATACCCCCCCAAAGGAACAATTTCGCCTCAAAATGGCATAAAATTGCAATACCCCCCCAAAGGAACAATTTCGCCTCAAAATGCCGAAAAGTTGCAATACCCCCCCAAAGGAACAATTTCGCCTCAAAATGGCAAAAAATTGCAATACCCCCCCAAAGGAACAATTTCGCCTCAAAATGCCGAAAAGTTGCAATACCCCCCGAAAGGAACAATTTCGCTTTAAAATGGCCAAAAATTGCAATACCCCCCCAAAGGAACAATTGCGCCTCAAAATGGCAAAAAATTGCAATACCCCCCCAAAAGAACAATTTCGCCTCAAAATGCCAAAAAGTTGCAATACCCCCCAAAGGAACAATTTCGCTTCAAAATGGCCAAAAGTTGCAATACCCCCCCAAAGGAACAATTTCGCTTCAAAATGGCCAAAAGTTGCAATACCCCCCCAAAGGAAAAATTTCGCCTAAAAATGAAAAAAAAATTGCAATACCCCCCCAAAGGAACAATTTCGCCTCAAAATGCCGAAAAGTTGCAATACCCCCCAAAGGAACAATTTCGCTTCAAAATGGCCAAAAGTTGCAATACCCCCCAAAGGAACAATTTCGCCTCAAAATGGCAAAAAATTGCAATACCCCCCCAAAGGAACAATTTCGCCTCAAAATGCCGAAAAGTTGCAATACCCCCCCAAAGGAACAATTTCGCTTCAAAATGGCCAAAAGTTGCAATACCCCCCCAAAGGAGCAATTTCACCTCAAAACGAAAAAAAAATTGCAATACCCCCAAAGGAACAATTTCGCATCAAAATGCAGAAAAGTTGCAATACCCCCCGAAAGGAACAATTTCGCTTCAAAATGGCCAAAAGTTGCAATACCCCCCGAAAGGAACAATTTCGCTTCAAAATGGCCAAAAGTTGCAATACCCCCCCAAAGGAACAATTTCGCTTCAAAATGGCCAAAAGTTGCAATACCCCCCCAAAGGAACAATTTCGCCTCAAAATGGCATACAATTGCAATACCCCCCCAAAGAACAATTTCGCCTCAAAATGGCAAAAAAATGCAATACACTCCCAAAGGAACAATTTCGCCTCAAAATGCCGAAAAGTTGCAATACCCCCCAAAGGAACAATTTCGCTTCAAAATGGCCAAAAGTTGCAATACCCCCCCAAAGGAAAAATTTCGCCTCAAAATGAAAAAAAAAATTGCAATACCCCCCCAAAGGAACAATTTCGCTTCAAAATGCCGAAAAGTTGCAATACCCCCCAAAGGAACAATTTCGCTTCAAAATGGCCAAAAGTTGCAATACCCCCCCCAAAGGAACAATTTCGCGTCAAAATGGCCAAAAGTTGCAATACCCCCCCAAAGGAACAATTTCGCCTCAAAATGCCGAAAAGTTGCAATACCTCCCGAAAGGAACAATTTCGCTTCAAAATGGCCAAAAGTTGCAATACCCCCCCAAAGGAACAATTTCGCCTCAAAATGGCATAAATTTGCAATACCCCACCAAAGGAACAATTTCGCCTCAAAATGGCAAAAAATTGCAATACCCTCCCAAAGGAACAATTTCGCCTCAAAATGCCGAAAAGTTGCAATACCCCCCCAAAGGAACAATTTCGCTTCAAAATGGCCAAAAGTTGCAATACCCCCCCAAAGGAAAAATTTTGCCTCAAAATGAAAAAAAAAATTGCAATACCCCCCCAAAGGAACAATTTCGCCTCAAAATGCCGAAAAGTTGCAATACCCCCCCAAAGGAACAATTTCGCTTCAAAATGGCCAAAAGTTGCAATACCCCCCCAAAGGAACAATTTCGCCTCAAAATGGCCAAAAGTTGCAATACCCCCCCAAAGGAACAATTTCGCCTCAAAATGCCGAAAAGTTGCAATACCCCCCGAAAGGAACAATTTCGCTTCAAAATGGCCAAAATTTGCAATACCCCCCCAAAGGAACAATTTCGCCTCAAAATGGCAAAAAATTGCAATACCCCCCCAAAGGAACAATTTCGCCTCAAAATGCCGAAAAGTTGCAATACCCCCCCAAAGGAACAATTTCGCTTCAAAATGGCCAAAAGTTGCAATACCCCCCGAAAGGAACAATTTCGCTTCAAAATGGCCAAAATTTGCAATACCCCCCCAAAGGAACAATTTCGCCTCAAAATGGCAAAAAATTGCAATACCCCCCCAAAGGAACAATTTCGCCTCAAAATGCCGAAAAGTTGCAATACCCCCCCAAAGGAACAATTTCGCTTCAAAATGGCCAAAAGTTGCAATACCCCCCCAAAGGAACAATTTCACCTCAAAATTGCAAAAAATTGCAATACCCTCCCAAAGGAAAAATTTCGCCTCAAAATGCCGAAAAGTTGCAATACCCCCCCAAAGGAACAATTTCGCCTCAAAATGCCGAAAAGTTGCAATACCCCCCGAAAGGAACAATTTCGCTTCAAAATAGCCAAAAGTTGCAATACCCCCCAAAGGAACAATTTCGCCTCAAAATGGCAAAAAATTGCAATACCCCCCCAAAGGAACAATTTCGCCTCAAAATGCCGAAAAGTTGCAATACCCCCCCAAAGGAACAATTTAGCTTTAAAATGGCCAAAAGTTGCAATACCCCCCCAAAGGAACAATTTCGCCTCAAAATGGCAAAAAATTGCAATACCCCCCAAAGGAACAATTTCACCTCAAAATGCCGAAAGTTGCAATACCCCCCCAAAGGAAAAATTTTGCCTCAAAATGAAAAAAAAAATTGCAATACCCCCCCAAAGGAACAATTTCGCCTCAAAATGCCGAAAAGTTGCAATACCCCCCCAAAGGAACAATTTCGCTTCAAAATGGCCAAAAGTTGCAATAGCCCCCAAAGGAACAATTTCGCCTCAAAATGGCCAAAAGTTGCAATACCCCCCCAAAGGAACAATTTCGCCTCAAAATGCCGAAAAGTTGCAATACCCCCCCAAAGGAACAATTTAGCTTTAAAATGGCCAAAAGTTGCAATACCCCCCCAAAGGAACAATTTCGCCTCAAAATGGCAAAAAATTGCAATACCCCCCAAAGGAACAATTTCACCTCAAAATGCCGAAAGTTGCAATACCCCCCCAAAGGAAAAATTTTGCCTCAAAATGAAAAAAAAAATTGCAATACCCCCCCAAAGGAACAATTTCGCCTCAAAATGCCGAAAAGTTGCAATACCCCCCCAAAGGAACAATTTCGCTTCAAAATGGCCAAAAGTTGCAATACCCCCCCAAAGGAACAATTTCGCCTCAAAATGGCCAAAAGTTGCAATACCCCCCCAAAGGAACAATTTCGCCTCAAAATGCCGAAAAGTTGCAATACCCCCCCAAAGGAACAATTTAGCTTTAAAATGGCCAAAAGTTGCAATACCCCCCCAAAGGAACAATTTCGCCTCAAAATGGCAAAAAATTGCAATACCCCCCAAAGGAACATTTTCGCCTCAAAATGCCGAAAAGTTGCAATACCCCCCCAAAGGAACAATTTAGCTTTAAAATGGCCAAAAGTTGCAATACCCCCCCAAAGGAACAATTTCGCCTCAAAATGGCAAAAAATTGCAATACCCCCCAAAGGAACAATTTCGCCTCAAAATGCCGAAAAGTTGCAATACCCCCCCAAAGGAACAATTTCGCTTCAAAATGGCCAAAAGTTGCAATAGCCCCCAAAGGAACAATTTCGCCTCAAAATGGCCAAAAGTTGCAATACCCCCCCAAAGGAACAATTTCGCCTCAAAATGCCGAAAAGTTGCAATACCCCCCGAAAGGAACAATTTCGCTTCAAAATGGCCAAAATTTGCAATACCCCCCCAAAGGAACAATTTCGCCTCAAAATGGCAAAAAATTGCAATACCCCCCCAAAGGAACAATTTCGCCTCAAAATGCCGAAAAGTTGCAATACCCCCCCAAAGGAACAATTTCGCTTCAAAATGGCCAAAAGTTGCAATACCCCCCCAAAGGAACAATTTCGCCTCAAAATGGCAAAAAATTGCAATACCCCCCCAAAGGAACAATTTCGCTTCAAAATGGCCAAAAGTTGCAATACCCCCCCAAAGGAACAATTTCGCCTCAAAATGCCGAAAAGTTGCAATACCCCCCGAAAGGAACAATTTCGCTTCAAAATAGCCAAAAGTTGCAATACCCCCCAAAGGAACAATTTCGCCTCAAAATGGCAAAAAATTGCAATACCCCCCCAAAGGACAATTTCGCCTCAAAATGCCGAAAAGTTGCAATACCCCCCCAAAGGAACAATTTAGCTTTAAAATGGCCAAAAGTTGCAATACCCCCCCAAAGGAACAATTTCGCCTCAAAATGGCAAAAAATTGCAATACCCCCCAAAGGAACAATTTCACCTCAAAATGCCGAAAAGTTGCAATACCCCCCGAAAGGAACAATTTCGCTTCAAAATGGCCAAAAGCTGCAATACCCCCCAAAGCAACAATTTCACCTCAAAATGGCAAAAAATTGCAATACCCCCCCCCAAAGGAACAATTTCGCCTCAAAATATCCAAAAATTGTAATACCCCCCCAAAGGAACAATTTCGCCTTAAATGGAAAAAAAATTGCAATACCCCCCCAAAGGAACAATTTCGCCTCAAAATGCCGAAAAGTTGCAATACCCCCCGAAAGGAACAATTTCGCTTCAAAATGGCCAAAAGTTGCAATACCCCCCAAAGGAACAATTTCGCTTCAAAATGGCCAAAAGTTGCAATACCCCCCCAAAGGAACAATTTCACCTCAAAATGGCAAAAAATTGCAATACCCCCCCAAAGGAACAATTTCGCTTCAAAATGGCCAAAAGTTGCAATACCCCCCAAAGGAACAATTTCGCTTCAAATTGGCCAAAAGTTGCAATACCCTCCCAAAGGAACAATTTCGCCTCAAAATGGCAAAAAATTGCAATACCCCCCAAAGGAACAATTTCACCTCAAAATGCCGAAAAGTTGCAATACCCCCCGAAAGGAACAATTTCGTTTCAAAATGGCCAAAAGATGCAATACCCCCCAAGCAACAATTTCACCTCAAAATGGCAAAAAATTGCAATACCCCCCCCAAAGGAAAAATTTCGCCTGAAAATGGCAAAAAATTGCAATACCCCCCCAAAGGAACAATTTCGCCTCAAAATGCCGAAAAGTTGCAATACCCCCCCAAAGGAACAATTTCGCTTCAAAATGGCCAAAAGTTGCAATACCCCCCCAAAGGAACAATTTCGCCTCAAAATGGCAAAAAATTGCAATACCCCCCCAAAGGAACAATTTCGCCTCAAAATGCCGAAAAGTTGCAACACCCCCCCAAAGGAACAATTTCGCCTCAAAACGAAAAAAAAATTGCAATACCCCCCAAAGGAACAATTTCGCATCAAAATGCAGAAAAGTTGCAATACCCCCCGAAAGGAACAATTTCGCTTCAAAATGGCCAAAAGTTGCAATACCCCCCCAAAGGAACAATTTCGCTTCAAAATGGCCAAAAGTTGCAATACCCCCCCAAAGGAACAATTTCGCCTCAAAATGGCATAAATTTGCAATACCCCCCCAAAGGAACAATTTCGCCTCAAAATGGCAAAAAATTGCAATACCCCCCCAAAGGAACAATTTCGCCTCAAAATGCCGAAAAGTTGCAATACCCCCCCAAAGGAACAATTTCGCTTCAAAATGGCCAAAAGTTGCAATACCCCCCCAAAGGAACAATTTCGCCTCAAAATGGCAAAAAATTGCAATACCCCCCCAAAGGAACAATTTCGCTTCAAAATGGCCAAGAGTTGCAATACCCCCCCAAAGGAACAATTTCACCTCAAAATGGCAAAAAATTGCAATACCCTCCCAAAGGAAAAATTTCGCCTCAAAATGCCGAAAAGTTGCAATACCCCCCCAAAGGAACAATTTCGCCTCAAAATGCCGAAAAGTTGCAATACCCCCCGAAAGGAACAATTTCGCTTCAAAATAGCCAAAAGTTGCAATACCCCCCAAAGGAACAATTTCGCCTCAAAATGGCAAAAAATTGCAATACCCCCCCAAAGGACAATTTCGCCTCAAAATGCCGAAAAGTTGCAATACCCCCCCAAAGGAACAATTTAGCTTTAAAATGGCTAAAAGTTGCAATACCCCCCCAAAGGAACAATTTCGCCTCAAAATGGCAAAAAATTGCAATACCCCCCAAAGGAACAATTTCACCTCAAAATGCCGAAAAGTTGCAATACCCCCCGAAAGAAACAATTTCGCTTCAAAATGGCCAAAAGCTGCAATACCCCCCAAAGCAACAATTTCACCTCAAAATGGCAAAAAATTGCAATACCCCCCCCAAAGGAACAATTTCGCCTCAAAATATCCAAAAATTGTAATACCCCCCCAAAGGAACAATTTCGCCTTAAATGGAAAAAAAATTGCAATACCCCCCCAAAGGAACAATTTCGCCTCAAAATGCCGAAAAGTTGCAATACCCCCCGAAAGGAACAATTTCGCTTCAAAATGGCCAAAAGTTGCAATACCCCCCAAAGGAACAATTTCGCTTCAAAATGGCCAAAAGTTGCAATACCCCCCCAAAGGAACAATTTCACCTCAAAATGGCAAAAAATTGCAATACCCCCCCAAAGGAACAATTTCGCTTCAAAATGGCCAAAAGTTGCAATACCCCCCAAAGGAACAATTTCGCTTCAAATTGGCCAAAAGTTGCAATACCCTCCCAAAGGAACAATTTCGCCTCAAAATGGCAAAAAATTGCAATACCCCCCAAAGGAACAATTTCACCTCAAAATGCTGAAAAGTTGCAATACCCCCCGAAAGGAACAATTTCGTTTCAAAATGGCCAAAAGATGCAATACCCCCCAAGCAACAATTTCACCTCAAAATGGCAAAAAATTGCAATACCCCCCAAAGGAAAAATTTCGCCTGAAAATGGCAAAAAATTGCAATACCCCCCCAAAGGAACAATTTCGCCTCAAAATGCCGAAAAGTTGCAATACCCCCCCAAAGGAACAATTTCGCTTCAAAATGGCCAAAAGTTGCAATACCCCCCCAAAGGAACAATTTCGCCTCAAAATGGCAAAAAATTGCAATACCCCCCCAAAGGAACAATTTCGCCTCAAAATGCCGAAAAGTTGCAACACCCCCCCAAAGGAACAATTTCGCCTCAAAACGAAAAAAAAATTGCAATACCCCCCAAAGGAACAATTTCGCATCAAAATGCAGAAAAGTTGCAATACCCCCCGAAAGGAACAATTTCGCTTCAAAATGGCCAAAAGTTGCAATACCCCCCCAAAGGAACAATTTCGCTTCAAAATGGCCAAAAGTTGCAATACCCCCCCAAAGGAACAATTTCGCCTCAAAATGGCATAAATTTGCAATACCCCCCCAAAGGAACAATTTCGCCTCCTAATGGCAAAAAATTGCAATACCCCCCCAAAGGAACAATTTCGCCTCAAAATGCCGAAAAGTTTCAATACCCCCCCAAAGGAACAATTTCGCTTCAAAATGGCCAAAAGTTGCAATACCCCCCCAAAGGAACAATTTCGCCTCAAAATGGCCAAAAGTTGCAATACCCCCCCAAAGGAACAATTTCGCCTCAAAATGCCGAAAAGTTGCAATACCCCCCGAAAGGAACAATTTCGCTTCAAAATGGCCAAAATTTGCAATACCCCCCCAAAGGAACAATTTCGCCTCAAAATGGCAAAAAATTGCAATACCCCCCCAAAGGAACAATTTCGCCTCAAAATGCCGAAAAGTTGCAATACCCCCCCAAAGGAACAATTTCGCTTCAAAATGGCCAAAAGTTGCAATACCCCCCCAAAGGAACAATTTCGCCTCAAAATGGCAAAAAATTGCTATACCCCCCCCAAAGGAACAATTTCGCCTCAAAATGCCGAAAAGTTGCAATACCCCCCCAAAGGAATAATTTCGCCTCAAAATGGCAAAAAATTGCAATACCCCCCCAAAGGAACAATTTCTCTTCAAAATGGCCAAAAGTTGCAATACCCCCCCAAAGGAACAATTTCACCTCAAAATGGCAAAAAATTGCAATACCCTCCCAAAGGAAAAATTTCGCCTCAAAATCCTGAAAAGTTGCAATACCCCCCCAAAGGAACAATTTCGCCTCAAAATGCCGAAAAGTTGCAATACCCCCCGAAAGGAACAATTTCGCTTCAAAATAGCCAAAAGTTGCAATACCCCCCCAAAGGAACAATTTCGCCTCAAAATGGCAAAAAATTGCAATACCCTTCCAAAGAAACAATTTCGCCTCAAAATGCCGAAAAGTTGCAATACCCCCCAAAGGAACAATTTCGCCTCAAAATGGCAAAAAATTGCAATACCCCCCCCAAAGGAACAATTTCGCCTCAAAATGCCGAAAAGTTGCAATACCCCCTTAAAGGAACAATTTTGCTTCAAAATGGCCAAAAGTTGCAATACACCCCAAAGGAACAATTTCGCCTCAAAATGCCGAAAAGTTGCAATACCCCCCGAAAGGAACAATTTTGCTTCAAAATGGCCAAAAGTTGTAATACCCCCCCAAAGGAACAATTTCGCCTCAAAATGGCAAAAAGTTGCAATACCCCCCCAAAGGAACAATTTCGCCTCAAAATGGCAAAAAATTGCAATAACCCCCCAAAGGAACAATTTCGCTTCAAAATGGCCAAAAGTTGCAATACCCCCCCAAAGGAACAATTTCACCTCAAAATGGCAAAAAATTGCAATACCCTCCCAAAGGAAAAATTTCGCCTCAAAATACCGAAAAGTTGCAATACCCCCCCAAAGGAACAATTTCGCTTCAAAATGGCCAAAAGTTGCAATACCCCCCCAAAAGGAACAATTTCGCCTCAAAATGGCCAAAAAATGCAATAACCCCCCAAAGCAACAATTTCGCCTCAAAATGGAAAAAAATTGCAATACCCCCCCAAAGGAACAATTTCGCCTCAAAATGCCGAAAAGTTGCAATACCCCCCGAAAGGAACAATTTCGCTTCAAAATGGCCAAAAGTTCCAATACCCCCCCAAAGGAACAATTTCGCCTCAAAATGCCGAAAAGTTGCAATACCCCCCGAAAGGAACAATTTCGCTTCAAAATGGCCAAAAGTTGCAATACCCCCCCAAAGGAACAATTTTGCTTCAAAATGGCCAAAAGTTGCAATACCCCCCAAAGGAACTATTTCGCCTCAAAACGAAAAATAAATTGCAATACCCCCCAAAGGAACAATTTCGCCTCAAAATGGCAAAAAATTGCAATACCCCCCCCAAAGGAACAATTTCGCCTCAAAATGCCGAAAAGTTGCAATACCCCCCCAAAGGAACAATTTCGCCTCAAAATGGCAAAAAATTGCAATACCCCCCCAAAGGAACAATTTCTCTTCAAAATGGCCAAAAGTTGCAATACCCCCCCAAAGGAACAATTTCACCTCAAAATGGCAAAAAATTGCAATACCCTCCCAAAGGAAAAATTTCGCCTCAAAATCCTGAAAAGTTGCAATACCCCCCCAAAGGAACAATTTCGCCTCAAAATGCCGAAAAGTTGCAATACCCCCCGAAAGGAACAATTTCGCTTCAAAATAGCCAAAAGTTGCAATACCCCCCCAAAGGAACAATTTCGCCTCAAAATGGCAAAAAATTGCAATACCCTTCCAAAGAAACAATTTCGCCTCAAAATGCCGAAAAGTTGCAATACCCCCCAAAGGAACAATTTCGCCTCAAAATGGCAAAAAATTGCAATACCCCCCCCAAAGGAACAATTTCGCCTCAAAATGCCGAAAAGTTGCAATACCCCCTTAAAGGAACAATTTTGCTTCAAAATGGCCAAAAGTTGCAATACCCCCCAAAGGAACAATTTCGCCTCAAAATGCCGAAAAGTTGCAATACCCCCCGAAAGGAACAATTTTGCTTCAAAATGGCCAAAAGTTGTAATACCCCCCCAAAGGAACAATTTCGCCTCAAAATGGCAAAAAGTTGCAATACCCCCCCAAAGGAACAATTTCGCCTCAAAATGGCAAAAAATTGCAATAACCCCCCAAAGGAACAATTTCGCTTCAAAATGGCCAAAAGTTGCAATACCCCCCCAAAGGAACAATTTCACCTCAAAATGGCAAAAAATTGCAATACCCTCCCAAAGGAAAAATTTCGCCTCAAAATGCCGAAAAGTTGCAATACCCCCCCAAAGGAACAATTTCGCTTCAAAATGGCCAAAAGTTGCAATACCCCCCCAAAAGGAACAATTTCGCCTCAAAATGGCCAAAAAATGCAATAACCCCCCAAAGCAACAATTTCGCCTCAAAATGGAAAAAAATTGCAATACCCCCCCAAAGGAACAATTTCGCCTCAAAATGCCGAAAAGTTGCAATGCCCCCCGAAAGGAACAATTTCGCTTCAAAATGGCCAAAAGTTCCAATACCCCCCCAAAGGAACAATTTCGCCTCAAAATGCCGAAAAGTTGCAATACCCCCCGAAAGGAACAATTTCGCTTCAAAATGGCCAAAAGTTGCAATACCCCCCCAAAGGAACAATTTTGCTTCAAAATGGCCAAAAGTTGCAATACCCCCCAAAGGAACTATTTCGCCTCAAAACGAAAAATAAATTGCAATACCCCCCAAAGGAACAATTTCGCCTCAAAATGGCAAAAAATTGCAATACCCCCCCCAAAGGAACAATTTCGCCTCAAAATGCCGAAAAGTTGCAATACCCCCCCAAAGGAACAATTTCGCTTCAAAAAGGCCAAAAGTTGCAATACCCCCCCAAAGGAACAATTTCGCCTCAAAATGGCAAAAAATTGCCATACCCCCCCAAAGGAACAATTTCGCCTCAAAATGCCGAAAAGTTGCAATACCCCCCCAAAGGAACAATTTCGCTTCAAAATGGCCAAAAGTTGCAATACCCCCCCAAAGGAACAATTTCGCCTCAAAACGAAAAAAAAATTGCAATACCCTCCAAAGGAACAATTTCGCCTCAAAATGCCGAAAAGTTGCAATACCCCCCGAAAAAAATAATTTCGCTTCAAAATGGCCAAAAGTTGCAATACCCCCCCAAAGGAACAATTTCGCCTCAAAATGGCAAAAAATTGCAATACCCCCCCAAACGAACAATTTCGCCTCAAAATGCCAAAAAGTTGCAATACCCCCCCAAAGGAACAATTTCGCTTCAAAATGGCCAAAAGTTGCAATACCCCTCCAAAGGAAAAATTTCTCCTCAAAATGAAAAAAAAATTGCAATACCCCCAAAGGAACAATTTCGCCTCAAAATGCCGAAAAGTTGCAATACCCCCCGAAAGGAACAATTTCGCTTCAAAATGGCCAAAAGTTGCAATACCCCCACAAAAGGAACAATTTCACCTCAAAATGGCAAATAATTGCAATACCCCCCCAAAGGAACAATTTCGCTTCAAAATGGCCAAAAGTTGCAATACCCCCCCAAAGGAACAATTTCACCTCAAAATGCCGAAAAGTTGCAATACCCCCCCAAAGGAACAATTTCGCCTCAAAATGCCGAAAAGTTGCAATACCCCCCCAAAGGAACAATTTCGCTTCAAAATGGCCAAAAGTTGCAATACCCCCCCAAAGGAACAATTTCGCCTCAAAATGGCAAAAAATTGCAATACCCCCCCAAAGGAACAATTTCGCCTCAAAATGCCGAAAAGTTGCAATACCCCCCAAAGGAACAATTTCGCCTCAAAACGAAAAAAAAATTGCAATACCCTCCAAAGGAACAATTTCGCCTCAAAATGCCGAAAAGTTGCAATACCCCCCGAAAAAAATAATTTCGCTTCAAAATGGCCAAAAGTTGCAATACCCCCCCAAAGGAACAATTTCGCCTCAAAATGGCAAAAAATTGCAATACCCCCCAAAGGAACAATTTCGCCTCAAAATGCCGAAAAGTTGCAGTACCCCCCCAAAAAAACAATTTCGCTTCAAAATGGCCAAAAGTTGCAATACCCCCCCAAAGGAACAATTTCGCCTCAAAATGGCAAAAAATTGCAATACCCTCCCAAAGGAAAAATTTCGCTTCAAAATGCCGAAAAGTTGCAATACCCCCCCAAAGGAACAATTTCGCCTCAAAATGCCGAAAAGTTGCAATACCCCCCGAAAGGAACAATTTCGCTTCAAAATAGCCAAAAGTTGCAATACCCCCCCCAAAGGAACAATTTCGCCTAAAAATGGCAAAAAATTGCAATACCCTTCCAAAGAAACAATTTAGCCTCAAAATGCCGAAAAGTTGCAATACCCCCCAAAGGAACAATTTCGCCTCAAAATGGCAAAAAATTGCAATACCCCCCCCAAAGGAACATTTTCGCCTCAAAATGCCGAAAAGTTGCAATACCCCCCGAAAGGAACAATTTCGCTTCAAAATGGCCAAAAGTTGCAATACCCCCCCAAAGGAACAATTTCGCCTCAAAATGGCAAAAAGTTGCAATACCCCCCCAAAGGAACAATTTCGCCTCAAAATGGCAAAAAATTGCAATACCCCCCCAAAGGAACAATTTCACCTCAAAATGGCAAAAAATTGCAATACCCTCCCAAAGGAAAAATTTCGCCTCAAAATGCCGAAAAGTTGCAATACCCCTCCAAAGGAACAACTTCGCTTCAAAATGGCCAAAAGTTGCAATACCCCCCCAAAGGAACAATTTCGCTTCAAAATGGCCAAAAGTTGCAATACCCCTCCAAAGGAACAATTTTGCCTCAAAATGCCGAAAAGTTGCAATACCCCCCGAAAGGAACAATTTCGCTTCAAAATGGCCAAAAGTTGCAATACCCCCCCAAAGGAACAATTTTGCTTCAAAATGGCCAAAAGTTACAATACCCCCCCAAAGGAACTATTTCGCCTCAAAACGAAAAAAAAATTGCAATACCTCCCAAAGGAACAATTTCGCCTCAAAATGGCAAAAAATTGCAATACCCCCCCAAAGGAACAATTTCGCCTCAAAATGCCGAAAAGTTGCAATACCCCCCCAAAGGAACAATTTCGCTTCAAAATGGCCAAAAGTTGCAATACCCCCCCAAAGGAACAATTTCGCCTCAAAATGGCAAAAAATTGCAATACCCCCCAAAGGAACAATTTCGCCTCAAAATGCCGAAAAGTTGCAATACCCCCCCAAAGGAACAATTTCGCTTCAAAATGGCCAAAAGTTGCAATACCCCTCCAAAGGAAAAATTTCTCCTCAAAATGAAAAAAAAATTGCAATACCCCCCAAAGGAACAATTTCGCCTCAAAATGCCGAAAAGTTGCAATACCCCCCGAAAGGAACAATTTCGCTTCAAAATGGCCAAAAGTTGCAATACCCCCCCAAAGGAACAATTTCACCTCAAAATGGCAAATAATTGCAATACCCCCCCAAAGGAACAATTTCGCTTCAAAATGGCCAAAAGTTGCAATACCCCCCCAAAGGAACAATTTCGCTTCAAAATGGTTAAAAGTTGCAATACCCCCCCAAAGGAACAATTTCGCTTCAAAATGGCCAAAAGTTGCAATACCCCCCCAAAGGAACAATTTCGCCTCAAAATGCCGAAAAGTTGCAATACCCCCCCAAAGGAACAATTTCGCCTCAAAACGAAAAAAAATTGCAATATCCTCCAAAGGAACAATTTCGCCTCAAAATGGCAAAAAATTGCAATACCCCCCAAAGGAACAATTTCGCCTCAAAATGCCGAAAAGTTGCAATACCCCCCGAAAGGAACAATTTCGCTTCAAAATGGCCAAAAGTTGCAATACCCCCCCAAAGGAACAATTTCGCCTCAAAATGGCAAAAAATTGCAATACCCCCCAAAGGAACAATTTCGCCTCAAAATGCCGAAAAGTTGCAATACCCCACCAAAGGAACAATTTCGCTTCAAAATGGCCAAAAGTTGCAATACCCCCCCAAAGGAACAATTTCACCTCAAAATGCCGAAAAGTTGCAATACCCAACGAAAGGAACAATTTCGCTTCAAAATGGCCAAAAGTTGCAATACCCCCCCAAAGGAACAATTTCGCTTCAAAGTGACCAAAAGTTGCAATACCCCCCGAAAGGAACAATTTCGCTTCAAAATGGCCAAAAGATGCAATACCCCCCAAAGCAACAATTTCACCTAAAAATGGCAAAAAATTGCAATACCCCCCAAAGGAACAATTTCGCCTCAAAATATCCAAAAATTGTAATACCCCCCAAAGGAACAATTTCGCTTCAATATGGCCAAAAGTTGCAATACCCCCCCAAAGGAACAATTTCGCTTCAAAATGGAAAAAAAATTGCAATACCCCCCCAAAGGAACAATTTCGCCTCAAAATGCCGAAAAGTTGCAATACCCCCCGAAAGGAACAATTTCGCTTCAAAATGGCCAAAAGTTGCAATACCCCCCCAAAGGAACAATTTCGCCTCAAAATGGCAAAAAATTGCAATACCCCCCCCAAAGGAACAATTTCGCTTCAAAATGGCCAAAAGTTGCAATACCCCCCAAAGGAACAATTTCGCCTGAAAATGGCAAAAAATTGCAATACCCCCCAAGGAACAATTTCGCTTCAAAATGGCCAAAAGTTGCAATACCCCCCAAAGGAACAATTTCGCCTCAAAATGGCAAAAAATTGCAATACCCCCCCAAAGGAACAATTTCGCCTCAAAATGCCGAAAAGTTGCAATACCCCCCCAAAGGAACAATTTCGCTTCAAAATGGCCAAAAGTTGCAATACCCCCCCAAAGGAAAAATTTCGCCTCAAAATGAAAAAAAAATTGCAATACCCCCCCAAAGGAACAATTTCGCCTCAAAATGCCGAAAAGTTGCAATACCCCCCCCAAAGGAACAATTTCGCTTCAAAATGGCCAAAAGTTGCAATACCCCCCACAAAGGAACAATTTCGCCTCAAAATGGCCAAAAGTTGCAATACCCCCCCAAAGGAACAATTTCGCCTCAAAATGGCAAAAAATTGCAATACCCCCCCAAAGGAATAATTTCGCTTCAAAATGGCCAAAAGTTGCAATACCCCCCGAAAGGAACAATTTCGCTTCAAAATGGCCAAAAGATGCAATACCCCCCCAAAGGAACAATTTCGCTTCAAAATGGAAAAAAAATTGCAATACCCCCCCAAAGGAACAATTTCGCCTCAAAATGCCGAAAAGTTGCAATACCCCCCGAAAGGAACAATTTCGCTTCAAAATGGCCAAAAATTGCAATACCCCCCCAAAGGAACAATTTCGCCTCAAAATGGCAAAAAATTGCAATACCCCCCCAAAGGAACAATTTCACCTCAAAATGCCGAAAAGTTGAAATACCCCCCGAAAGGAACAATTTCGCTTCAAAATGGCCAAAAGATGCAATACCCCCCAAAGCAACAATTTCACCTCAAAATGGCAAAAAATTGCAATACCCCCCAAAGGAACAATTTCGCCTCAAAATATCCAAAAATTGTAATACCCCCAAAGGAACAATTTCGCTTCAATATGGCCAAAAGTTGCAATACCCCCCCAAAGGAACAATTTCGCTTCAAAATGGAAAAAAAATTGCAATACCCCCCCAAAGGAACAATTTCGCCTCAAAATGCCGAAAAGTTGCAATACCCCCCGAAAGGAACAATTTCGCTTCAAAATGGCCAAAAGTTGCAATACCCCCCCAAAGGAACAATTTCGCCTCAAAATGGCAAAAAATTGCAATACCCCCCCCCAAAGGAACAATTTCGCTTCAAAATGGCCAAAAGTTGCAATACCCCCCCAAAGGAACAATTTCGCCTGAAAATGGCAAAAAATTGCAATACCCCCCGAGGAACAATTTCGCTTCAAAATGGCCAAAAGTTGCAATACCCCCCCAAAGGAACAATTTCGCCTCAAAATGGCAAAAAATTGCAATACCCCCAAAAGAACAATTTCGCCTCAAAATGCCGAAAAGTTGCAATACCCCCCCAAAGGAACAGTTTCGCTTCAAAATGGCCAAAAGTTGCAATACCCCCCCAAGGAAAAATTTCGCCTCAAAATAAAAAAAAAATTGCAATACCCCCCCAAAGGAACAATTTCGCCTCAAAATGCCGAAAAGTTGCAATACCCCCCCAAAGGAACAATTTCGCTTCAAAATGGCCAAAAGTTGCAATACCCCCCCAAAGGAACAATTTCGCCTCAAAATGGCAAAAAATTGCAATACCCCCCAAAGGAACAATTTCGCCTCAAAATGCCGAAAAGTTGCAATACCCCCCCAAAGGAACAATTTCGCTTCAAAATGGCCAAAAGTTGCAATACCCCCCCAAAGGAACAATTTCGCCTCAAAATGCCGAAAAGTTGCAATACCCCCCCAAAGGAACAATTTCGCTTCAAAATGGCCAAAAGTTGCAATACCCCCCCAAAGGAACAATTTCGCCTCAAAATGGCCAAAAGTTGCAATACCCCCCCAAAGGAACAATTTCGCCTCAAAATGCCGAAAAGTTGCAATACCCCCCGAAAGGAACAATTTCGCTTCAAAATGGCAAAAAGTTGCAATACCCCCCCAAGGAACAATTTCGCCTCAAAATGGCAAAAAATTGCAATACCCCCCAAAGGAATAATTTCGCCTCAAAATGCCGAAAAGTTGCAATACCCCCCCAAAGGAACAATTTCGCTTCAAAATGGCCAAAAGTTGCAATACCCCCCCAAAGGAACAATTTCGCTTCAAAATGGAAAAAAAATTGCAATACCCCCCCAAAGGAACAATTTCGCCTCAAAATGCCGAAAAGTTGCAATACCCCCCGAAAGGAACAATTTCGCTTCAAAATGGCCAAAAATTGCAATACCCCCCCAAAGGAACAATTTCGCCTCAAAATGGC